>NW_005842275.1:945148-970131 GCF_000455745.1 Alligator sinensis
TTCAGCAGGGGTCCAATGTTACCCTTGCTTTTCCTCCAGCTCCCCACATATCTAAAAAAGGACTTTGTATTGTCCTTGATGCTTGAAGCTAGTTGGAGTTCAGTTGCAACCTTGGCTTTCCTGGTTTGCTCCCTGCAGGACCGGACCAGTGCAGAATATTCCTCCTTGGAGGTGAATCCCATCCTCCATTCTTTTTAGGCCTTACTTTTTAGCCTCAGGAGGTCTGCTAGGTCCTTGGAGAGCCAGGGGGGCTGCTGTGCCCTCTTGCTGCCTTGCCTCCAAGATGGAATAGAATTAGCTTGTGCATCGAGGATTGCTCCCTTGAGGAACAACCACTCTTCCTGGACTCCCCTCCCCCTGGGGTCATGGTCCCTGAGCTTGTCAAAATCGGCTTTCCTGAAGTCAAGGACTTCAGTGTTGCTGACTGACCTTTTCCTCAGAACTAAGCATATAAACACCCTACACTTATATGCACACACAGATACCTTTCAGTCTTGTCTAATCATTAATTTCACTACAAGTGAGTTAAGATTATCCTTTAAGTTACAGAAACAAAAGCAGCTCAGTCTCCCAACTAAGCCTGGGTCCTCCTGTGTGTCTTTGGGTCAGCTGTTCTCTTTAGTCCCTGTTCAGAATTGTTTCAGTGTTCCTCCAAGGTCAACAGGCTGGAGTCATGAAACTACTGGTTTTGTGTTCTAGCTTAAATACATATCAAGGAAACAGGTGATTGTTAGGATTCAACTTTCATTTCTTAAGATAGGTTCTGTTGTTCAGACAGATCCCTTGGCAAAAGAGCCACCTTATATATGGTACAGAATCATCCAGCTATAATATTATTAATTGTTAAAGAGTAACCTCATATTTATCTCAAGCAGTTAGGAAAGCTACTGTGAGTTCTTTAAGATGAATGGGATTTTTATATGCTGATCACTGGAAATGAGACTGCCAACCTACTTCACACAAATGATCTGACTCCTGTCAAATAGGATTTACACTTCAGTCACTATTGCTCTACACAAGATGGTGCCTATGCTTTTGTATTTGAATCTGAATGTATATGCATGTATATGTTATGAAACATTTGCATAGAGGATTTATTCAGTTTATCACATTCTTATATGTAAGTACAGAAAGTATGTGTTTTTTTTCATAAAATATTGTTTTCTAAAATAACTGGCAAGAAAATATTTTCACATTTCACCCTACCTTTTCAATAAACTGGAAGAAAACAAGAATCCTCACTTTAATAAACTGGAAGAAAACAAGGATCTATCTTTGAAGAACTCACTTACAGTCATCAGCCTATATTTCCTTTGCTATAGAGTTCTACAGGATGGTTATAAAGTGCTTGCTTAAGGATGCATTTCTCCCTAATTTCATAAGTCTGTGAAGTAAGCTGTGTAAACTTACTACAAGTTAATTTTACTCTTACATTTTCTAGAATTCTTATCAGTCCTTAAAACAGTTCTGTGCTAACAGGAACTGAAAAAATTACAATGTGAAAGTTTAATGTTTGGTCTCTTGAAACATGAGTAGAAGGTAGGACAGGGACCAATGGCTTGAAGTTGCAGCAAAGTAGGTTTAGACTGGGTATCAGGAAAAACTTCTTCACTATTAAAACAGTGAGGCAGTGGAACAGACTGCCTAGGGAATTTGTGGACTCTCCATCACTAGAGGTGGTTGAACAGCCACAGGGCAGGGATGATCTAGGCGTAGCTATGCCTATGCTCTACTATGGATATTTCCTATGCTTATTGGTTTTGGTTACCTCATTGGAGGTAATTTCCTCCCAGCCCTCACACCCCCAACCCAACACTGCTACCTGTCAAGGTGTTTTTTAAGCTTCCCTCAGAGGCATTGGGTGTTGGCTGGAGCCAAGACTGGAGTTGCAACTGGGATGTGCCAATGTCTCTGCTGGAATTTAAACCTGGATTTTCCTACTTAGAAAGCCTTGCTCCTCTACTCAGGGTCAGACTGATTGCCTTGTTTTGGGTCACAAAAGAATTTACCCCATGGTCAGATTGGTATGGAGTGGGTTTGTTTTGGGTTTTTTTGATTTCCTCTGTAGCAGGGATTATGGATCTGTTCTTGGGATCTCTTGAGCATATATTAACAACCTTTACAGCAGCAAGACATTGACTGCTGTGGTCCTCCTGCTTTATGTGGCAGGCTAGGGTATTATGCCTTGTGGTTGTGTCAGGGTTAACTGTGTAGTTGTACTAAAAGGTTAGACAATGGATTTGTGTAGGGTGGTTTTGATAGGGATGATCATGCCTCAGTCAGGGGATTGGACTATTATAAGAATGCTTTCCAGCCCTATATCTGTATGATTTTTATATTTGCCATACCCTGAAAACTCAAGGTTACAGGTGAGGTTAAGTGTGTCCTCCCCTCCCTATTGAAAACATTATGGTGCTGGAAACAACAACAGCAAAAAAATAAAACCAACAACCCCCCCCACCCCTGCCCCGCTAAAAAGCAGTAAGCTCTTTGAAAACAGTTTGATATATCTAAATATTATGCAAGAGTATGATGTGAACTTCCAGAAAGGGAAGATGAGGTTTAAATGCATCTTACAGTTCTTTTAGTATACTATGTTCACCACTGTGGTGTTTTTTGTCAGTAGTGGTCTCACACATTTAAAAGATTTTTTTTTAAATGCCATTTTTTATATCTGAGGATAGGCATTGCTTGGTCTGTGATTTAAATTTCCTGACTCCTGTTAGTATTTTTCTGAGAGAGTGCTTTGAATGAATTTAATATTAAATAGTATTAAAACAAAAAGTTTTAGTGTTAATCTTACCTAATAGAATTGCTAGTGGTCTGAGCCCCATTGATAAGTAGATATTGGTAATATTTTAGGTTGATGTATAGATTGGGTGTACTTTTATCTACTATCATTCGAAAACATTTTGTGTTAAATAATCTGATATTAATATACAAATAGGGAATGTTTTGAAGAATCATTTTAAAGATTTATTTTTTTTAATATATATTTTACATATCGTTGTGTTTTTGTTTGTTTGTTTTCTTCTACAGAACGTAGCTGTTTAAATAGTTTCATAAATTGTAAAAAGGGACAGTTGTAATCATTTGGTTTGATCTCTTCAGTCAGGGTGAGTGGGGGTGCCAGGCTGTGACTGGGCTGGGGACATCGCCTCACCCCCTAGGGACATTGGGCAGAACAAGTGCTGCAGGTCTGCTTCTCAGACTGCTGCCCAGTCTGGCTCATTGCTTTAGCTCTGAGGTGCCCAATCCCCGTTTTTTCTCTGGAGCCCACCCACCCCTCCCAGGCTGTCAGCCAGTCAGGTGCCACCTGAGCTCCAGGAAACCCAATTCTTTTTAAAGCTCAGATGGAGAGTCACCAGACAGCAGTCCAAGAATGGGGGTGGCTCTGGAGGGAAATAGAATTGGACCCCTCAACTCAAGCCGTGATCTAGTTGTAAATGTTCTTCTTAGTATTTAGCTTAAACTGTATCTTCTTCCCAGAACTGAGGAAAGGGCAGTTTGTACTTCCAAATTTTCCCAGAATCTCTCTCAGCTATATAGTTGGTCCAATAAATGATGTTACCTAGACAGGGAGTGATACATTTAATATATATTACTCCTTAACTTTCATTAAATTAAGAGATCAAATGTCTTCAGACTTTTATGGTAAAATACATTTTCCGATACTTTCCTGTGAGACTTCCTGAATCTTTTTCAGTACTTCTTCAATACTTCAGTCCTTTTTGAGTCTGGACACCCGAATTTGATACAACACTCTGAGGACATTTTTACCTATCATACAGTGTCTAGATATAACTCAGTATGTGACCTTATTACATATAGGTTATTTACTCACACACAGCCTATTAAGAGATCCAGATGTTTTCATATCAGTGATCTGTCCCTAACAATATATATTAATCCCCAAATCTGACATCTGTAATTTTTAAGTCACTTAAAAAAAATAAAAACAGATTCTTGAAAGCCATTAAAATACATCTACTGAATGATGGTTTTCTATTTAGGATATTTTTATACCGATCTGTTAGCCCAGTTTGAAGTATGTTCATCATGTTTGTTTGGTTTTAGATTTTTAATTAAAATGTTGTGAGAGACTAATTGAAATGCCTGACCAGAAATTATAAATCACATTTTTATAAAAAATATATTAAATCAACTCCATTAGCTTTTATTCACTTTTAAAATTTGTAATGCAATTAAAAAGTTACTTAAGATCTACTTTACAGAAACCCACATTGATTGTCATTAATTATATTTACTTTCTTTTCATTCTTTGTTAATCAAATCCTATTTCATCCACTCCATTATTTTACACAAAATTCATGTTAGCCAGACAAGTTTACAGTTACTAAGGTCTCCGCATTGACCCTTTTAAAACACTGGTCTAGCATTAACTTTCAGTCAGCCCACTGGAATTACTTCATATTTTCAAGCCATTAAAAGTCAGCATAAGTATGTGGAGAGGCCCACAGAAAGTTATTTTAGAAATCTTGAATACAAGTAAACCAGAACTATTGGTTTTAAAAGTTTTGTTTTAGTAGCCTTTAAACAAACAAAACAATCAAGGGTTACTTTTATAAATTAAGGTAGTTCTTCTCCTCATCATCATATGATACAAATAAGCCATACAATTATTTGCCAGGTATTTATTTAATAGTTTGCATTCCCTGAATTGTTTATTTTAAAATTTCTATATTCTCTAACTAACAATAGAAAAATCCTGACTTCTTTATTTTATATTCATTGCTGTAAACATTTCTCCTTTTTCCATTTGTTTTAATATTCTATATTTTAAAAAAACCTTTCTATTGATCTTTTAGATTTTCACTGTTTCACAGTATTCTTCTTTCTTTGGAATAAGTCTGTGGCTTTTAGGGTGTGTTCTTAAACCGTTACCAATTATTATTCGTATTTTAGTGTTTTAAATAGCTTCTCCTAGCTGATTTGACTGGCAAATTTAGTCCTTTTAAGCCACCAAGTACAACAATCATATTGACTGTACTTTATTTGTGCATAACAAATGTAATGCAGTCATAATCATTGGTATTTAAGCAACCACTACATTCTTGTTCTCTTACGATTTCTTTCTCCCCCTTTTCTTGTCAAGATGAGATCTATTATAGATTTCTGGAATCATTTGAGTTAGGAAATAGTTATCTTTATTTTTTAATTTCAAAGCTGTTTGAATAGTAGTAGCATAAGGCATTTAGAATGTGATAATTCGGTTCCCTCTACCCCTGCACAATATACATGGATGCCAATGGAGAGCAACAACCTAATTGCTAGTGTGATTAGTTGGACTATAGTAAAACAACAAATGTCTTTATCTGTCAGAACTTTAATTAATTGCCTTATGGTACAGAACAGATAAATAGATATATTGTGTCCTTTGAATTTGAGATGCATATATATATAACTGGGATGCACTGAAAGTTATAACATAAAATGTGTCACATACTAGGTTTTATTTATAATGCATATTCAAGATGTTACTGGAGCCTTAATGGTCTGTGCCCTTTGGGTAACAGAAAAACACTTCAGAATAAAATGAATGCATTCTACTGAAAATGACTCCAGGAATGATAGCAATATAACTCATTCAATTGACCTCTAGACACAATATGCCAATGAACACATACAAAAAAAAAAGTTTTTTCATATAATTTTCTAACCAAAAAAGAAAAGGCAAACTGAATAAATAGAAATCCCATCATGTGATACCGTATTGAGTCCCAAGTTGGGTATTTTATAATAAATTAAGCCTTATTTTCAGTATGACAGGCCTCTATCTCTTTGAGCGAGTGATCTACTATATTTACTCAAATTCAAGATTACTCCCCCACATGCAACATAGTGGGAGGGGAAGCCCTTTTCTTGGATTTGAGTACAAAGGGCAGGTAGCTACTGAGGCTCTGGCTGTGGCTGTGACCTGGACTTAGTCAGAGCCAAAGCCATAGCCCTGCCCCCACCACCACTCTCTGAAATCTTGTCTCTGTCTCCCTGCACCTTGCCACTTACCCTGAGTTTCAGCTTCAGCTGCAGGTCCACTATGTCCCAGGGCATAAAGCCCACGCTGGCTCTGGTTCTTGCACAGTTCCACAGTAAAATCTACTGCAGCAGCAGCAGCTCTGACTGGGGCCACCACCACTGCAGCCATTGTTGCTTGGGCCAGGTGGGGGCCAGAGTTAATATGGGCACTGTGGGTTGGGTTGAGTCAGAGCCAGACCAAGAGCCACTAAGAAGGGTAAGTAGCATGGTGGTGGGGGTGGGGCAGGGGAAGGGAGGATAAGGCAAGCAAGTGGTGTGAGGGGGCAAAGGGACTGTGGGGGTGGTCAAGGGATGTAGGGGCCCAAAAACAGTAGAGTAGGCAGTGAGGGTGGGGCAACTGGTGAGAGGTATGGGCATCAAGGGGCAAGAAGAGTGTGGGCAAGGTGTGAAGGTCAGATTTCACTGCTGCTTGCCCTATTACACTGCTGGGTTGCATGAATTTAATACCCCCCCCCCCCAAAAAAAAATAGATTTTATACTGGGATGAATTTAATACACCCCCCCCCCAAAAAAAAATAGATTTTATACATGGAAAATAATAATGCATTTATAAATTTTCCATGTATAGAATCTAATTACTGGGAGGTTGTCTTAAGTTCAAAATTGTCTTGGATCCTACTGGTGGCAATATAAGGCTGTCATCCTTTCTGTGAACCCAGCCATAACATGAGGATGACATGCATACTTTGCCATATTTCCTGACAGTACAGTAACTCTAGAGTGAAGATTTCTACTTGTTATAAATATTTCTGTTTCCTTTGTCCTATTTTGCTTGTCTCGGTCACCCTGCTCAGAATCATGTTCCCCTTGACTTCTCTGTTCTTACATTCTCTAATTTATGAATATGATAATCCTCATTCCCCTATGTGCTCAGTTAGATATGACAATAATTCATGGCAACTGCCAATTACTAAGGGAAGAATGGGACTGGCCCAACCTCTTGAGAGTGTAAGTGCCATCCACTGGTTTAAATGAAGTAGAATGTACGTTGCCCAAGAAGGGTTAACAACAGTGAGTGTAATTCACCAAAACAAATTGATTCCCCTCCCCTCTAAATCAAGCTTAAACAATTGCAGACTGATGCAATTGGACTGTTTCTAATCTTAGTTACATAGGTTTAAATCTAGAATAATTCTACTAAAGAAAAGAGTCTGAGAAAAAACATTTCTTCCTTTCTGTTTCAACATTAAAATAAGTAAGTTAACAAATATGTTACATTTGGAATATGCAGAAGAAATAAGTATTAGAGCTAGGCATTGTATTAGTAGAAAGAGATACAAAATCTATCTGCATTTTTTTGGCATTCTGTTTAGTTTAAAATGGCATGCTTATAAGTGAGCCTCTTCCCACGTGAAGGTTGAAGAAAGATTGTTCTTTGTGTAGTTGCTTGTATTAATTCAAGAATACCAGTATCTAATTGTGCTAGACATACTTGCTTCTGTTTCTTCAGGTTTCAGTCCTACATTCAGAGGAGTATAATACTTCTGTGTTAGTGAAGTGTCCAATGACAAGTTAAAAAAGAAAAAAAGAATGACAAGTAGGAATAGGTCTTGGTTAAAGCATGGATACTTAAACTTTCAATACTGGTGGCATGAATTTTTAGAACATATACAAATAATGAATAAATTTAATAATTTTAAATATTTTTATTAATAACTTTGAATTAGTGGGGAAAAAACCTCTTGAATTGTGTGTGGTTTTTGTGAATTGCTTTCCTAGTTCTAAAAAGTACAAAAGGATCCTTTTGTCATTTTCTTCAAAGGTAAATTGCTTGTAGATCAGTTTTCTAGTTCAGGCTTAACATGTTCAAATATTTTGCATTCTGGTAAGGATAAACAAAGAACATCGAGAATAGACAACAAAGTACTTGAATTTGCCCTCCACCATCAAAGGTTTTTTGTTTCTGGTTAATTATTAAAAATTCTTAGCTCTTAGTGTTGTACATTTTCAAAGCACTGAACCAATGTTAATTAACCTATCCAATTAAAACAAAGTAACATATTAAGCTGCATCTTAGACTCCCAAGAATATGTCTGACACTAATTAGTGAAGCTTTGTTTAGTAAAAAACTCCCTGCCTCTTAAAAGGTTATATTTGAACTGAATTTTCACATCATGGAGATAAGTATATTCCTAATGGTTGAAACCAGTACCTTTCTCACCCACCCACCAATCCTATAGCATCTTAACCTTCTGGTGTACAGCTTCGGAGGTAGTGTCATTTGAGTCATCCACTGTTTGGATTCAGCTCCAATTACTTTTGACATCCAGAATTGTTTTGCCTCCAGGTTGAAAAAATTCCAGACTCTGGACTAACTCTGGGCTTTTAGACCTTCAGTTACTGGGAAACAAGGGTTCTTTTTTCTTGTATATCGCAAATCTTTTTTTCTTAAATTATTTTTTTTGGTTCATCATCATAGTAGCAATGCCACTCTACAGAAGGCATGTGAAATAGTAGAGCCATCAAAGAAAGATGTAATAGTCCAGGATATGCCTCTCTTGTGCAATGCTCCTCAAGCCCTGCTTCAAAAGTTTTTTGGAATGTTTTTTTTGCCAGCAAGAAGGCCCACAAATGTTCTGCTGTAATCACATAAAGAAGGCATGTTAAGTGCAGACTTCTGTCAGTAGTGTTTCCATCCCTGAAAATAATTCTTGATTGCAAAGCCACCCATAAAAGGTACATGGTCACATACTTGCACAGTTCCCAAATGAACCATTTTCTCCTTCTCCCCAAAGCAACTGATTATTTGTCATTATGATTTGAGACCAAAGTTCCAGAAACATTTTGACCTAAATCAGTTAAGACTGATTCTATAGCCAACCAGGTTCGTCTTAAATCAGTTTTGACCATTTTGAAAGTAGTTTATGTGCACTGAACTTCTGTTTCAGGTTTAAATCAGTTTTGGATTACTTAAACTGATTTATGTGTAACTTGTACCCTAGTCTACTAGCTCAAGGTCCACTTGAGAACTGAAAAAAAGCAGAAATCAGGTACAATGATGATCAGTTTGCTTAGTATTAGGGTACACAGCACCACTGACTTCAACACTAGCTACAGAATGATTCCCAAGCATAGTTTCATAGTGCTTAGGGTCAGAAGGGACTTAAACAGATCATCAGGTCTGACCCCCTGCCTTGGGCAGGAACAGGTGCCGGGCTCATATCACTCCAGCCAAATCTCTGTCCAGCCTCCTCTTGAAAACCCCCAAGGTAGGAGAGAGTACCACATCATTTGGGAGCCCATCCCAGAGCCTAGCAGCCCAAACTGTAAAGTAATGTCTCCTGATGTCCAGCCTGAACCTTCTGTCTAACAATTTGTGGCCATTATTCCTAGTAACCCCAGGTGGTACTTAGAGGAACATAGTCTCCTCCAATTCCCGCTGGTCCCCCCTGGTGAGTTTGTAAACAGCCACTAGATCCCCTCAGCCTTCTCTTGTGGAGGCTGAATAGGTTCAGGCCCTTTAGCCTCTCTTCGTAGGGCCTGACCCGCTTCCCCCTGACCATGTGAGTAGCCCTCTTCTGGACCCTCTCAATGCTAGCCACATCCCTCTTGAAGTGTGGCACCCAGAACTGGATGCAATACTCCAACTGTGGCCTGATCAATGCTGCATTGAGGGAAAGGATCACCCTGGACCTGCTTGTGATGCAGCTGTAGATACACGACAAGGTGCGCTTAGCCTTACTGACCGCTTCCTCGCATTGGTGGCTCATGTTCATCCTGGAATCAACGATGACTCCAAGATACCTTTCTGCCACCGTGTTGACAAGAAGAGTTTTCCCCAGCCTATAGGTGTGTTGCTGGTTCCTTCTCCCTAGATGCAGTACTTTGCACTTGTCTGCATTGAATTCCATCCTATTCTCATCCACCCACCTCTGTAACCTGTCTAGATTTAGCTGGATTCTGTCCCTCCTCATCAGTGTGCCCACCTTGCCCCACAACTTGGTGTTGTCAGTGAATTTGGACAGCTTGCATTCCACACCCACATCCAGATCACTGATAAAGATGTTAAACAGTACAGGCCCCAGGACCAAGCCCTGGGGGACTCCACTGCCCACATCCCTCCAGGTTGAAAATGACCTGTCCACCACCACTCTCTAGGTGCGACTATCTAGCCAATTTGCCACCCATCTGACTGTGTAGGCATCAATGCCACAGTCACCTATTTTTTTTTAAAAAGAATGTGGTGGGAAACCATGTCAAAGGCCTTCTTAAAGTTCATGAAGATGACATCCACCCCAACACCCTCATCCAGGGACCTTGTGACCTGATCATAAAAAGAAACCAGGTTAGCTAGGCAGGACCTGCCCTCAGTGAACCCCTGTTGGTTACCCCTGAGCACTACCTCCCCTGCTAAGCCCTTGCAGATGTGCTCCTTGATCATTTTCTCAAAGGTCTTCCCAAGGACTGAGGTAAGATGAACTGGCTTATAATTGCTGGGGTCCTCCTTTCTCCCCTTCTTGTAAATGGGGACCATATCACCCTTTTCCAATCCTCTGCTACCTGGCCAGTGCCCCATGAGCACTCATAGAGCTGTGCCGGGGCCCCACTATGACCTCCGCCAATTCCCTCAACACCCTCAACACCCTCGGGTGAAGAACAGCTGGACCTACTGATTTAAACATTTACCCAGGTTAATCCCCACTTGTCACAACTATAGAGCTGCCCTGCTGCTAAAATTACTGCTGGCTGCAACTGTAGACTACAAATCCTGAGGCACCTGGAAGCAGAAAGAGGAAGTAATGCGCAACCGTGCAGAGTCCTGCTTCTGTGATTCTGGACTGCAAATCCCAGAGGCTTCAGGGGCGGCAGGAAGAGGAAGGGCCAGAGAGCTGTGGACTAGCACCCCCACCCCCCTGGCATCTGGCCTAAGCCACTGCAGGCATGTGGCTGCATTTCCTGAATCAGTGTCCAGTTGTGTCTTAGTTTAATTTTTGCAGCTTAGACTAACCTGTAAAGTCTGAACTGATTCAACCTCAGGCTTTTTGACGGTCTGTACTTAGCCCTAGAAATGCATCTAAAAGTTCATCACCTTCCTGTGTGACTTATGACAGCATCGCAAACATCTATGCAGGCAGGTGGGACACAGAAGTAAGGAGATGAAAAATAATTTTCTTTGTACAAAGAAGCAGTGTATTCCCTATATAGGACTGAAACAGAGACAGCTTCCATTTTTTGCACTACTTATAACTGACATGAATGGCAGGTTAGTTCTAACAACAATATTTGTGTTAAGAATAATGAAAGCAAAATTTTAGATAATACTCTGATATGAAATATGAATGTAATACCCTTTGCTGAAATTAAAAAGAAAGGAAACAATTAATCAATTTTAACCAAATTAAAAAAAAATTGTGAACTTTATCAAGAAAATGTATGAGGTGGGTCATACACTATACTGTTTTAAATACCTTCTTTACCATCATGACCAGTAAAGATTCACCTTTTGTTGCTATCTTTTCTGCATGTGTAGCTTTATAAACACCTAAGTTACAGAAGCACTATTTTATTCCATGTTTAATAATTCTTATAAAACGGAACAATTTCTGTAAGGTATAAACTTGATCAAATAATTTATAAATATACTGTTAAATATTACTATCTTTGTGCTCACTCTTCTACAGCTAATATCACTAGGCCAATGTAATATAGTAAGGTATGCTGAAAAGGGGAAATATTTGATAACTATCTTAGCACTGCATTCACACTGTTATCTTGAGTTTCAACCTCTTCCAGTCTCTTGGATATTCCTATACACCTAAAGGACAAGCTAGATTGATGTAGTTGCCCACTTCAAATCATATATAGTTCACTCCCATAAAAACCACAAATGCTGACTCAGTTTGTTAATAAAATTGTAAAGGTACCACACATCTTGACATCCCCAAAAGGATTTACACATCCCTAAGTAACACACTGGCAATCCACATGAAAAAAAATTGAGAGTTCCCTGGTGCATGCTAGAAGCCTATAGTGGTATTAAATCGGTCTCTTTAAGTGTCATTAAAGTCTGAAGGTTTTGCTGGCATTTGAACTTTGTTTGAAATGAAGTCTTAGGGGAACTTTGTTTGAGCTAAAGGGAAAATCCTGTTGTAATGACTAGTATTATTATCAATTTATCCTCTTTCAAGGCCTTCAGCCACTATGGTATATTGTAATTCCACAGAAAGTATCAATTTAAAGTTGAGCACTACTGTTTTGATCACCTAGATGTTTTGGGTCCTGTTTTAGTGTTCTTGTGGACTTGTATGTTTCAAGCCTTGGTAATACAGGATTTTATCAGAACATGCTCCAGAACATATTCAAAGTAGATTCATGAAAGTCCTACAAATGTTGTTTGAAGTATTTTTTCAACTCCTTTTTCAACCTTTTGTTATAACAACATATCTCTTGTGTTTTATTTCATAGCATCCTATAGCATCATCTTTCTTATTTAGAAGAAAATATGGGGTTTAATTAACCTTTTTTGCTTTAGTGCTCATCCTATGAAATGCTCACAACCTTCTGTGTTGAAGAGGTACTTTACAAGATTTGGTTCTGAAAGTCTGAATACATATCTGGTCACAGAAAATTATTTTTTTAAATGGAGAAAACTGGAAATATAAAATTTAAAGATCTTGAGCTGTAGTTTAATTAATATATAGTTATCAGCTTTGCCCTTCTCAATTTTCTACACTGATAATTGAGGAAAAGATTGGCAAACTTTGTCTTATTGACTAAAAATTAGGGCTGTCAATTAATTGCTGTTAACAAGTGCAATCAATGCGTTAATTGGTTCTTGCATTAATTTTTTTTAAACGTGTTAATCACACATGGTTTTGGAGCCTGTGCCCAGGCTCTGCTCCATCACCATCACTGCCACCCCTGGGCTGCCCAGTAGGGCAGTGGTGGAAGTTCAGAGGACTGCAAGGCATCCCAGGTGTGAGCTATAGGCTGCTGCAGCATTAAGGGGGGGGGGGGGGGGGGCACAGAGACACAGACAGACTCACATGAGCAGCCACAGCATGCACATGGCTAGAAATGCACCCTGGCAGCATGTACAGCAGTGCCCAGCAGGGAAGTCTGTGAAGGTGAAGGGGCAGGAGGAGAGGGAAGGGATAAGGGTGGTAGATTAAGGCCCCCACAGTGAGGGAGGGAGTGGAGCAGGGGCAGGGGCTTGGGTAAATGGGGCCCCAGGGCTGGGGTAGGTCATGGGACAGAGCCATAGGCAGCCCATCCAGGGGCACAGGGGGGTTCAGCTTCCCGCCACTGTGTGCACCCTTGGAGGAGGCATGGGGGGCATGTGCCCCTGGATTTCTGTGCAGGGCAGATGCAGGCTGCCTTCTGTGGGCTGGGGCTCTGTGCCATGCTACTTTTGCCCTGGGAGCCACATGCTGGCTATGCTGTGCATCCCCTACCTGCCTGGTGATGGGAGGCATAACATGGCATTGCATGGCTTGCAAGCAAAAGACAACATGGTACAGAGCCCGAGCCTGCAGTGGGCAACCTGCCTCTGCCCTGTGCACAAAACCAGGGGGCACGTGCCCCCCGCCATGCCTCTCCCGGGTATGTGCACAGCAGCAGGGAGCTGTGTCCCCCTGCAACCCTGGATAAGCCACCTGTGCATCCATCCCATGACTCACCCCAGCCCTGGGGCCCCATTCACTTCAGCCTCTGCCCCTGTCTCTTCCCTGTTCCCTCCCTCAATGTGGGGGCCTCAATCTGGCCCGTCCCCCATCCCTTCCCCTCCACAAACTTACCTGCTGGGCACTGCTCTACATGCCGCAGGGCTGTGTTCCTGTAGGGTTACCATATTTCCAGTTAAAAAAAAAGATGTGTGTGTGTGCATGGGGGGAGGGGGGGTAATATGATTGTGAGGGGATAGTGATATGCCTGTGTCCTGAATCTGTTCCTGCCCCTCATGTCCAAGTCACAGCACTGCTGCTGCCCCTCACTCCTGACCCACAGTATCCAACATCCTGCCAGGGTGTGCAAGGACCCCTCCTCCTCAGGCTCCAAACCCCACATACCCACCCACAACCCCCACACATTCACAAATTCCCCCTCCATACTCACACCCCATACCCACCCCCCAGCCATGCAAAGTATTTGCATAATTTTGCATAACTTTGAGTTTTTAGCTGTGCAATTAAAATCATGAATAATTGTGACTATTTTTTTTTAATCGTGCAACTAATTACAATTAAATTTTTCAATCATTTGACAACCCTATTTCAAATGTGTTTACAAAGATATTTTAACTGGTTTTCAAAAGTCTCAGGGACCTGTCTTTTACATCATGATGCCTTTGTAAACTAAATTAGGGATGCCTCTTTAAAGTACTCAGAGTCATTGGTCCCTTTCAGGATCAAGCTCATAAAACTTTCAGGTAACATTGATATAGAGCAGGGCCAAGAAATATAACAAACTAAAACTAGAATAGATTAATATATGTTTTATAAATAGTTTGACTAGCAGAATTGCATCATTTTTATTTGTAAAGTCATAATATCTGTAAGTTTCATGGATTGTAACTGCAGTTTTGAGGAAAATACAAAGATTATTTTATCCATTTGTTCTGTTTGCCACAACATGATCCAGTTCTGTTTCTAGAGATAATCTTTCTAGTCTGTTGTTGCTAAGCTGTCTGGATCTGGATCACTATTCCTAACTGTGACATCCCACAGGCATGATTCTCAGCATAATATCTCATTCTTGACACCTTTTTTTGGAAGTGGGATTGATTGCAGTCTTCATCATGGCATTGATTTGATCTTCTACTCCCTCCCTCTGCAGTTACTTAGAAAAGTTCCTTTTAGAGTCTATTTGCCTCTGTGTACTCTATTCTCCTCCCTCCCCCCAGTTTAATCTATCAGAATCTCATGAAAGAAAGCAAGGAGACAGACTTAACACTTCAGTTTTTTAGAGAACACAAAAGAGCTAAAGATCTAGGGAATTCAGTATGCTGAATGCAATCCCTTCCTCTATCTGAATCTGATCTCACCCTATTATATGAGTACCTGAATTTGGCCCTAGTTCTTTAAGGGGATAAAGGTCCTTTCTGCCTCCTCTTCACTTTTCAGTAGCTTTCAGTAATACCTAAAGGAGCTGTGCTCCCTTTTTAAGGAGGATGTGTGTGGTTGATCAGGTGATCATCTGAAAACTTTAGGAGAAGACTGCATCAAAGTCAGTAGAGCAGTTGAGATGCCTCAGAATGCAGACAGTGGCATTTGTTGCATGACCAGCCACTTAAAAGAGCTCTACAGCTATGCCCGAATACAAGTGCATGGCTGCAGAGCACTTTAAAAGTCTCCAAATGTACAACAAATTAACCCTTACTATATGAGGGTTCAGATGAAGGCGCTTCAAAGCAGAGTGCCTTCATTAACTTGTGTGTGATCAGGCATCTGAGCTGATGCAGCCCAGCCTGCCCCCAGAGCTGTCTGCATGATTGGGGGGGGGGGTGTGCAAGAGGGAGGGGAGGGAGACCAGGGCTTTGCCCAGCCTGTGCTAGAGGGGGTTGGATTGGAGTCCCCTGCCTTGGGTGGGGTGGGGGTGGAGGGCTCTGATTCTCCTGCCCCAACTCCAGTGCCAGCTGGGCAAAGCCCAGCCTAAGCTCCTTCTCTGTGTTCTCCCCCATTCTCATCATGCAGGCAGCACAGGAGCTAGGAGGGACAGGGCAGGGCTAGGGGAAAGAAGCTGTGTGCCTGCAGCTTCTCAGTTGGATCAGCTCCAAACTGGATCTCAATCCCCAATCCTCCTAACCCAACAGCAAATGTCTGTTGGGTCAGGAGGGTTGGTCTAATTCATGGTACTTTCTGTGAAGCAACAAGAGTTAGACCATGGAGCTGCATGTCTGTCAGCACCCTCAGTTTTAAACAGTTAATTACTTTGCCCTCATTTTCCAGACAAGAGTCTTACTATATGGTATGTTCCTTATGGACTTTTTAGCTTAAAGAAGAGATGACTGAAGGGGGATATGACAATAGTTTATAAAATCATGAATAGCATGGGGAAAGTAAAGGGAAATACTCTTCACCACCACTCACAATACCAGACCTAAGAACAATACAAGAACATTTTGAAGAAAAGAGTTTAAACATAACAAAGAGGGTCTTTTTACACTGTGCAATTAACTTAGAGCTCTTTGACACAAGATATTATAGATGGTGATTTAATCAGATTCAAAAGAGGATTATTCAAATGTGTGTAGGATAGGTCCATGTATGGGTATTAAACATGATAGATAGGTGGTGCAAGTTCTTCAAAATGATCACTTCCTAGGTCTCTAAATTCTGCAAGTTATAAGGGAAGAGCACAGGGATCCAATTAGCCTGGACAGCCACTGCAAAAAATATTTTTCCCTTTAGCATCTGTTCTCCTTCCCTGTGAGATACAGAATACTTGGCTAGATTGACTTGTGGACTGACCTGATATGGCATCTTGTATGTTTTTGTTTCTTATGATACACAATGAATGATCTAATTTGCAACAGAGGTTACAAATAGTGCATATAAAAACAAGTAGTATTCATAAGTAGATACAGACTTATTCATTGAATTGTCAGAAAATTAAACCAATCAGATTGATTACAGCTGTGAAAAATATATCAGTTTTATTTTGCATTATTTCAGAATATATATTTTTTGTGAAATGTCCACTTGGTTCAAAGTATAATTTCAAACAGAAAATTCTGTATCAATTTACTCAAACCATAGAGAGTAAAATGAATGGTCTCCAGAACTCATATGTTCCATTCTTCCTAACTGATTCAAATTCCCCATCCTTATTTAAGCTCTTCCCTCTGATTGATACCCACAATATGAAGAGAAATAAATAAAAATGTGCTCTAACAGGGATCGCTTTCATCCCCATTACAAGGAAGAATAAGTAGAAGGGGTAGGGATTTTTAAGAGGGTGACCACAGACTGGGAGGCTCTGTCCTTACAGGAATACAAGGCCCTAGCAATAAAGGGTAGAAGGCGCTGCCTGGCTCAGGGTCAGTGAGGACCTAGTCAGGGAACTTCTGGTGAGACTAGACGTGTTAAAATCAGCAGGTCCTGATGATCTCTACCCCAGAGTGCTGAAGGAATTAGCAGAGGTCATTGCGGGACCCCTGGCACAGCTTTACAAGCACTCGTGTTGCTCTGGTGAGGTGCCAGAGGACTAGAAAAGGGCCAATTTGGTCCCCATTTTCAAAAAAAGGGTGGAAGGAGGAGCCAGGAAACTACAGGCCCATTAGTCTTACTTTGGTCCTGGGGAAGCTCTTTGAGAAAATTATCCAGGAGCACATGTGCGAGGGACCAGAAGGGGGGATCATGCTTAGGGGCAACCAATATGGGTTCATTTGAGGCAGGTCCTGTCAGACCAACCTCCAGGTCACAAAATCCTTGGGTGTAGGTGTCGTAGTGGATGTAGTGTTTTTGGACTTTAGGAAGGCCTTTGACGCTGTCTCTCACCCAATTCTCATTAAGAAATTAGGCAACTGTGGCATCAATGCCTACACAGTCAGATGGGTTGCAAATTGGCTGGAGGGCCACAGCCAGAGAGTGGTGGTGCACATGTCTTTTTTGACTTGGAGAGATGTGGGCAGTGGGGTCCCCCAGGGATCGGTCCTCAGGCCCGCACTGTTCAACATCTTCATCAGCGACTTGGACAAGGGGGTGAAAAGCACCTTGTTCAAATTTGTGGATGACACTAAGATATGTGGAGAAGTGGGCACGCTGGAGGAGAAGGACAGGCTGCAACTAGATCTAGACAGGTTACAGGGGTGGGCGGATGAGAACAGGATGGGATTCAATACTGACAAGTGCAAGGTACTGCACCTAGGGAGAAAGAACCAGCAGTATACCTACAGGCTGGGGAACTCCCTTCTAGTCAGCACAGAGGCAGAAAAGGGTCTTGGTGTCATTATTGATTCCAAGATGAGCATGGGCCGCCAATGTGGGGACATGGTCAGGAAGGCTAACCGCACCTTGTGATGCACCCACAGATGCATCACAAGCAGGTCCAAGGAGGTGATCCTCCCCCTCTGTGTGACACTGGTCAGACTGCAGTTGGAGTATTGTGTCCAGTTCTGGGCGCCGCACTTCAGGAGGGATGTGGACAGCATCGAGAGGGTTCAGAGGAGGGCCACTTGCATGATCAGGGGTCAGCAAGGCAGGGCCTATAAGGGGAAGCTATGGGACCTGAACCTGTTCAGCTTCCACAAGAGAAGGCTGAGAGGGGATCTGGTGGCCATCTACAAACTGGCCAAGGGGGACCAGCAGGCTATGGGAGAGTCCCTGTTCCCCCAAATACTACTGGGAGTAATGAGGAATAATGGCCATAAGTTGACTGGCAGTAAATTGAGGCTAGATATCAGGATGCACTACTTCACAGTCAGGGCAGCTATGATCTGGAACCAACTTCCAAGGGAAGTGGTGCTTGCTCCTGTCTTCAAAAGGAGGCTAGATAATCACTTAGCTGGGGTCGTTTGACCCCAGCATTCTTTCCTGCCTATGGCAGGGGGGCGGACTTGATAATCTGCTCAGGTCCCTTCTGATCCTACCAACTATGGAACTATGAAACTCCAGCAGCAGGGGAAAGCAAAACTCCTGGAGGAGAAGACTAGACCCAGGAAAGAGATGCTGTGAGTTGGTTTGGGGATACACTAGATTGAATAAGACCCAGACTAAAACCAAGTAGACTTTAAGAGAGACCAGTATACTATAGGCTCATTAAAAGAATCATAAAGGGGTTAAAGGAAAAGTTGGTGCTGAGAAGGACTCAGGAGAGACTAAGAATCCAAAGGGAGAAGCCTGTCTATTAAGAAGCCAAAGGAGGCTACCCAAAAGGAGGCTCAATCAGGAAAGTCCTGTCACCTCTGCAACCAGTGAGCTAGTCCTTCAGTGACCAGTTCACTGAAACAGCATCAAGCTATCAGGTGAGTCATGCGGGAAAGCTGAGAAGGATAGAGAGATCTAGTGGGAGTGGGAACCATAGGGACCTATACAAGTGCTCCGACACATTCTGATTAGAATGTTTCAGAACAAACTCGATTAATTAAGTCTGCTGGAGCGTTCTAATCAAAATGCTCCAGGGTGCTGCAGCATCTCGTGTATTCAGCATCCCCACATTTCAAATGGTAAAAGGGGTGTTTTTAACTAAAACTCATCACATGAGCTTTAGTTAAAGTGCCCCTGCTGCCATTTTGAAATGTGGAATGCTGAAAACATGAGACACTGTGGGCATTTATTAGAGTGGCTCCCAAGAGCCGCCTGTTCCTACCCCACCCTGGAGCACATTTATAAATGTGCATAAATACTATGCTCTGGAAATGAGGATGTTGGCGATTGGGCAGAGTACACATACAACCTATGCTTCCCCTCATTTCCCTTAACTCCAAGAAGGTTACTGATTCCTTAATTTCACTGGTATTCATCTGAGTGGAGAATCAACTCTTGCACATTGACTCTCTGCTTCTGGAAACTTATTATTCTGTTCAAATGCTGCATTCTTCTACACTCCCCCCACCTCCCCTCTCCCTAGATGTCCAGTATGACCCATAACATACTTTCTTAGGCTTTTGGAAACTCATGATTTAGGGAAGAAAAGGTCAGGACAGCAGAAATGGCAAGAGCTGCTAAGATTCTAAGATGAATTTCAGAAAAGTGAGGTCAGTTCAGTTTATGTTCAGGGTTGATTTTTGAGCCACTTTTTCAGAACTAGTTGATTCATTCCTGGCTTAAATTAACACACCAAGGAAATGGAGTGTCTAAAAGGTCAGCAGAAGACACAGAATAAGCCTTCCTATGAGGTATAAGCCATATTGGTAAAGGTATTTTATTTTTTAAGTAATTCTTTGGGCTTGGCACTATTTGGATTAAAATTCTTGTATCACCACCATATAGTGCTGGTGGTGATGCTTTTCCTTGATTGATTAAGGAAAAGAGTTACATGGATATCCATTATGGAAAATTCAAAATGTGAATTTGGTAACAATGTAATTTGCTTTTCCTAGTCTTTAATTTGAATATCCATGATATAAATTGGGGTTAGTTTCTAAAATTAAATTTTCTACTGTGATTAAACTTTTAATCCAACTTGGGGAATTAAGTGCTTTGACTTCTTGTATTAATATATTTTTCAAGAGTTGTCTGTATTTGTTTTGATTTGTATCAAATAATAATAATGATAATAATAACAATATTCTTCCCATGCACTGCTATTTGTCACAATTTACTGGAAACCAGGAAACAAGACCCTTTAATAGGAAATGTGGTCATGACTGGAATGTTAAAACTAGTGATTATAAGCTATTTTGGAAAGGTCAAGTGGCAGAGAGGAGAGGGAGTGATGCATTGCATGTCATACCTTGCATTACTGGGCACTTTTATAAATGCTTCTGGGGTTGAGGGTGTGTGTGCTTCAATTAGAGTTTAAAAAATCAAACACCAACTAGCTTTGATGACATGCTAAGTTGCTATTCAAGTATGAAGCAGCTGTGAAAGGCAAGAAAAGCAGGGATGATGAGTGAAAGAGAGGGAAAACTGTTGGTAGCAGAAACTAGAAATTATTGGTAGCAGAAACTAGAAATTAATGTAAAGGAACACAAGAAAAATACTGTTTGCAATAATTAGGGGTTTGGTTCCCATCATTTCAGAGTACTTTAACACTGAAGTCAGAAGTGCTTTAGTAAATATTTCTGTTCTATATTTATTTATCCATTTATTTATTTGTTTATTTATTTAGAGTTATAGACCACCCTTCCCAACAAGGCTCAGGGAGGCAATAAGCCAAACAAAATGCTTATAAAAGAGAGAAGCGACAAAACAACTTAAATGGGAACCAGAATATCAACATAAAAGAACCCCCGAAACAATATCTCACCCTAGGTTTGCTTAATGACTGCCCAAATCAGAAAGTCTTAGAGATTTTCCAAAAGGTACCCATTCTTAGGTCCTGGCATGCTGCAAGATGGGGAGAGTTCTGGAGCTGAGAAGAGACTGCTGAGAATGACCTTAATCTTTGGGTTCCAGTCCTTACTTCACTGACTGTTTTATATTATATATTCATTGGAACGGGGACTAGAATTTTGACCCACTTCCTTGAATGAGTGTCCTAACTGCTGGACGAGAGTCCTGTTTATTCTTGGTCTCAGTATTTAAATAGTCCATGAAATATAGATCAGCTTCAAGAAGAGTAACTAAAAAGCTCATCCTCAACGTTCCCACTTCCAACAGTTTGTAGCCTGATGTTTGGGAGGCAGATGTGTGTTTGAATCTTCCTCATCAATAGAGAGTGTCGAATAACTTTTTCCCAGAGCCTGGTAATTACTCTGAGCTGCTGCACAACATGGCCCCTTCTGTCAAGAATTTTTGCAGAGCCCATTCTGTTGGGCATGCTCTGAAAATATGCATCAGATTAGGACCCGTAGGTAAGAACGCCAACTTTGCAACCTGATGGGGCTTAGGCCTGAAACAGATGCCTAACTATTCAACATGATAAACATGAAGCTGTTCCTGCAGAGAGATCTACAAGTAGAACTGTACATAACAAGAAACACCTTTTTGTGGCATAACGAAGCACCTAAGAATGTTATGAACCTTCAGGTTTAGGTATCAGCCAAGGGAGAGTTTGAAGGATTTCAGTTATGAAGTTCAAAATCTATAGTAGGAGTTACAACTCTTGTGGACCTTTAAGTCTTTGCCTTTAGGAAAAAATATTGCATGTCACACTTCAATTATATAGTAAATCTGGCAAAGACAAGAGAAGTTATGCTGACTAATCCATGTGAGCTCCCAGTGCAATGTTTTTATTAGAAAGAGGTAATATGATCTTTGGAACAGTCAGTTGAAGTAGGGAGGTTGCAATAAAGCTATATTTCATACTGTTGAAACCATTCCTGGAGTATCTTGTCCTGTTCAAGAAGTCATAGAACGAATTTTAGGAGAAGGTTTAGAAAGAGCTATGAGTATGAATATGACTTAAAGGTTTGAAATAATGCCTTTTTAAGTTAGAGGCAGGTAAATTTCAAACATTTTAGCTTATTAAAGAGAAAGTTAATGTGGGTGGGTAGGGACTCGATCACTGTTTATAAATTCAAGTAAGGAAGCATATCTTTAAGTCTTACCCGATCAAGTTATAACAAGATCCAATAGATGGAGTGGAAATTAGATGAGTTCAAACAAGAAAAAGTCAAATTTTTAATAACAAGGGTAGTTAATCATTAAAGAAAACTTAACAAGTGCTGTTTGAGATTCTTCAGCACAGGAAACCCTCACTATTCATGGGTTCATTATTCGTGGTTTCAAATATTCATGAATGCCAAACCCACATCTTAAATACACTTAAAGGAGCTCCTCTGGAGCTCCGTGCTTGCTGTTGCTGGGTTCCCGCCACTGCCACCGCACTCATACTGCCACGCTCCTGCCATTGCCAGTGAACTATGACCCACCCCCCACCAGTCGCTGCAGGCACTGAGTTCATGAATGCAGACAGTGTTCATGGACGCAGTGCCTTATTTGCGGATTTCACCATTCGCGGGGGATATGAGAATGTATCCCCCACAAATGGCAAGGGTCTCCTGTATCGGTAATTTTTAAATCAATATTATACTTTTCCTCTAAAAGACAAAGTTTTGTGTTCAGTTTAGACTTAATTCAGGGAAGTCCTTGGGTCTGCTGTATACAGGAGGACAAACTAGAGAATAGACATGATGTTCCTTCTCTGCTTCTTGATGAATGAACCTTTAAACATAATCTATTTTTCTCAAGTATTGTGGCTGATCTGATCATTTCAAGTATATATTGATTAAAATACATTGTGTGTGTCCTAGTTAGCGTGTCTCAAAGGACAACTGCTGCAGACTAGATAACAAAACAAATAAAAGAGAAGTTTATGTAAAAAGCTCCATAGTGAGTGTGTCTTTTGATAGTCTTAACCAATTCAAATATCTCCAAAACTGAACAGAGCAATCATGCATAGCATTATAAATGTGCACCACATGGGAGGAAGACATTAGATTATTCTAGCTACATATAGTGGTAGATTCAGGATTTGGCAAAGAGTGGGGTGGGAGCAGCAACCAGAACTGCAGGGGTGGCTGTACCCTGCTTCCAGTCACTTCCGCCTCTCCCATCCACTGGTGCAGGTAGACTGCACTGTGGGAATCTCCAGGCACTTTCTTAAGTCTCCAGAGCAAGCAAGAATTCCCCATTTCTTCTTTGTGCTCAGTCATGCCCTTTCCCCTCCCCTTTCCCATTTCCCAGCTCATCACTGCTGATTTTTCCACTTTTCCCAGGGTGGTGGGGACCTTCAGAGCCACTGCTGCTCCAGCTTGGATGTGTGGGGTCTAGACTCAGTTAGGACAGTGACAGCAACAGTGGCAGGACAGCAGCAACAGGAAACCCACCTCCCTGTCCATCGCTGCTGCCACTATCCCAGCTGAACTCAAACTCCAGGCAGCCTTGCTGGAGTGGGCAGGAGTGGCACATAAGCTTCCTCTGCCCCAGGACAGCAGGGGAAAGCAGCAGCGGCAAGTAGTGGGGGAGTGGAGGGGATATGACTTGGAACATGGAAAGCAATGGAGGGGGGGATTCTCGCTTCCTGGTATGTGGTACCAGGTTCCTGGTATGTGGTTCAATCCAAAAGTGGGGTACAGCCACATCGCTACCCATCCTCTGGATCTGCCTTGGCTTCACACACTAAATTCATCTCCTGTACTGTAAACTTACAAAAAGACTTTTATTTACAGGCAGGAGTCAAGATTGTTGCTGAAGGTACATGCTGTGATGGACATTTGGCATTTTCTTTTTTTTCCTCATTTTTCATCTTTATTTTGATTTTTTTATAGATTTTTTTTTAAATAATGGCATTTTCAAGTGTGTATAAAGCACAGTTAATTTTCCAATAAATACATGCATATGAGCTTCAAAGTCACTTATTTATTCATGTTTCTGAACCTGTATATTGCAGCAGTTGGGAAGTATGTTTATTATTTATTTACTTAGTTTTGATTTTATAGCTAGATGTAGATATATATAGATAGATCTATAATCAAATCAAATCTAAACTAAGTAGACAAATAATAAACATTCTCTTGCTCTCTCTATATATATATATCTATATCTCTCTCTATATATCTCGATATAGAAAGAGATATAGATATATAACCATATCTAAACTAATAATAAACATGATATATATCTATATACTTTAGGGAGTAAAAGGAAGGCCCAGGGCTAGGGAGTAAAAGGAAGACCCAGGGAGGAATAGGACCCCTGCTAAATGGGCAGAAACAATTAGTCACGGACAGAGGGGACAAGGCTGAACTCCTCAACGAGTTCTTTGCCTCAGTGTTCCTAAGCGAGGGGCAGGACAAGTCTCTCACTGGGGTTGTAGAGAGGCAGCAGCAAGGTGCCAGACTTCCATGCGTAGACCCTGAGACGGTGCAGAGTCACTTGGAAGAACTGGATGCTTTAAGTCGGCAGGCCCGGATGAGCTCCATCCGAGGGTGCTGAAGGAACTGGCCGACATCATTGCAGAGCCACTGGTGGGAATATTTGAACGCTCGTGGCGCATGGGCCAAGTCCCAGAGGACTGGAAAAGGGCTGATGTGGTCCCCATTTTCAAAAAGGGAAGGAAGGAGGACCCGGGCAACTATAGGCCAGTCAGTCTCACCTCCATCCTTGGCAAAATCTTTGAAAAAATTATCAAGGCTCACATTTGCGAGAGCCCGGCAGGACAAATTATGCTGAGGGGAAACCAGCACGGGTTCGTGGCAGGCAGATCGTGCCTGACCAATCTAGTTTCTTTTTATGACCAGGTTACGAAACGCCTGGACACAGGAGGAGGGGTGGATGTCGTATACTTAGACTTCAGGAAGGCCTTCGATACGGTATCCCACCCCATACTGGTGAACAAGTTAAGAGGCTGTGACTTGGACGACTACACAGTCCGGTGGGTGG
>NW_005842275.1:971001-975382 GCF_000455745.1 Alligator sinensis
TCTTTCCTGCTTATGCAGGGGGTCAGACTCGATGATGTATTGAGGTCCCTTCCTTCCGACCCATCTATGAATCTATGAATATCTATCTATCTCTATAGATAGAGATAGATAGAGATATCTCTATATTATAGTTATAGAGATATTTCTATCAAGCTATCTATAGCTATATATCTTTCACTTGTGCTAAGCAAATCACTGATCCTGTCTGCTTTTGAGAAACTATTTTTCTCACAGTCTGCTTCTTCCATAATTTAATCTCTAAATATTCTTGTCTGCATGGGATTCTTTGTATGCTAAAAAGTCTTTCCTTTTTTTCTCAGTTTTATTTTTGTAAAATCATATGTTGTCTATAAATAATTTTACAAAAATAGCAGTTTTTTGTGTTTTTATTCTGGGTCTTTTTTGGTTTTGCATGTGTTTGTTTAATGTGTTTTCAGATCTCTGCCTTCATTATATGCTATTGTATATGCATAAAAATTTCTGAAAAACTCTGCTATTGGATAGCAAGCAAAACACCAAGTGTTTAATTGAATTTATTTTGAGGACATTTCAAATTCCCTCAAAAATCTATTTGGAGACACTTTTATAATATGACCCATTTAAATAACCCATGTGTGACAAACATTTTACAACGTGTTGACCACCTTGATAGCAATAATGTTAATGATTTGATTTTTTTGCATGTATTTTTTATGGATATTTTAGCTGTTCTTGTAGTTGTAACTTGTCACATAAATCATGTAGTCTTGTTTCTGTGCCTTGATTGGTGAAGTATAATTCCTGTAATCAAGACAGAGTCTTGGGGGAAAAAATACCTTACTAAGGGGAGATTTCAGTATCTCTGAGACAAATAACAAACAAAATTGAGTTAAAAGCGATGTAAACCTTCCAGGCTGCAAAGCTCTTCCCTGAGGCTTCGTACTTTATAAAAAAAAAAATCAATCTGCTGTAGAATTTGTTGCATTGGTGCACAATTTAAATACAATAGCGCTATTGTCCATATGTTATCCTAGTTATAAAAATAGTTGTATAATTGTCTAGCAAGGCACTATCTATGTTGTACTGTTGCATGGCACAGATGCTTCTCCTCTGCCCCCACTGCGCTGAAGCATGCACCAGCACCGGCACGCCCCACTACACGCTACTGCACTGCACAGATACAGTCACCTTATATATGCATCTCCTATACCCCTCTGGTGTGGCATTTAACATACCTGCCACTCCTGACGTGAAGGCAGAGGAGGGAGTGGCATCTTAGAGACTGTCTGCTATTCCAGTTAGAGCAGTGGGGAGAATGGAAGGTACGTGAGAGCCTGGGGGACTTACAAATTTAACTTTTTGTGGCTCACCAGTTGAACTACCTTGACCTATTAATACATGCTAGATGTATGTACGTTATATATTATATATATATATATAATATATAATTTGCTATCTGTGAGTGAACTTGCAAACATAACGTTCTGGCAACAAACAAAACTCAGGTACTCAAAACGTTTCAAATGCTAAACAAGCATGTGTTATTATCTGAAGGAAACTTTAATTTATAAATTTGAACAAGCATGGACATTTATTGTATATATTTGTCTTTACTTATGAATAGATGCATGGAAGAAATTGAGAAATCCTTCAGTGGCTATTAAATATAATGGTTCAGCCCAAACCTCAGCCTCAAAACATCCTTAAATCTATGACTGTGGGTTCTAGGAGGGTATAACAGAGAACTGATCACTCTATACCTGCCTTGTTTCTAATACCCTTCCTCTGTATCATCTGCTACTTGCCACTTTTGGATCTAGGATATTGGATTAGATCAGAGGTTTTCAACCTTTTAAAATAAGTGTAGCCCTGGCAGCCCCCTTTTTAGGAAGTGTACACCGGGGGCGGGGACATCAGCCGGATGCCGAGTTGGGGTGTGGAGAGCAGCAGTGGTGCAGGGTCTGTGTGGCCCTGCTCTCACCCCACCCCAGCCCTGCTCCTGTGAGGCAGTGGCAAGAGGTGGCAGTGCTCCATCCTCGCCTGCCCCCACGTGCCCCCCATTGAAAACCCCTGGATTAGATGGATCTCTGGTCTGACCCAGGATGGCAGCTTTTTTGCAAACACGTACACAGGTTTCCAGTACCTGATCTACAATCATGCACTTTAAGTCACATGACTGTAGATCAGGTCTCATGTGCATACATTCACCGCTGCTGGGAGCCATGTCTGGAATGTGAGGTTGTCTGTCCAGTGCTGCAGTGGTGCACACATTCAGGTTAGATCAGGCATGGGTTAGCCTGAACTATGTAATTTGTCCTCTAGGTGAATTAAAGTTAGATTGGGCGGACCATTTTTTGCACATTCTAACCACCCTGGACATAGGTGCATCTTTGTGTAAAACATTGATGCATAGAAAACAAATAAGGTGAGGCTAAAGAAGGTGGAAATTAATTAATTTTCTTTTTTTTCCCCCTAAAATAAGTGTGTTATGTGCCATACAATTGCTGCCTGAGTAGGCTAGACCTATGTGATTAAGGTTTTAGTTAGAGGGGGAATACATAGAAACCGTTTCCCAGTATGTGAGTGTAGGTGAAATTCTGTTTCCACTGCAGTGAATGAATGTCATTTCCCTGATTCAGTGGAGTCAAAAATTAACTCCCTTTTGTTTACCTAATATCTTATGTGGGGCACGTTTAATTTTCTGATTTATAATATTTGAGATTTTTATCTTAATTACCGTATTTATTTATTTTTCTTTTCTAAAGATTCTTTCACAGTGTTGGCTGCTTGCTTTCAACTGTGTTGAACCCAGTGACCAACATCTACAGTTAACTTAATTACTACTTGATTTAACTCCATGTATTGCTAACACTTATTGGCTTTTCCTATTCTGTGTTCTCAAAGTGGATATGTAAGTCAATTTTTTATGAGCATTTAATTTATCTGTTGTTTGCTTTACTTATAGTGCACTTGAATGCTTAAAACATCATCCTTATCTGTCTTCTCTCAACTTTTTTTCTCAGTGACTTTTGAAAGAAATGGTAATAAAGGTTGAGATTCAAAGAGGCCCATAAGGCATATAAAATAGTGGAATGTAGATGCCAGTGTCTAAACGTATGTTCCAAATATCCCTACTTCCTGCAGCAACCTAAATTAATTCGATGCCTCTATTTTGTGTTGTGAAGTTTCACAGGTACCTACATATATATATATTTTAATAACTAGAGAAGACCTTTGGCCTGAGCAGCTTTGTGCATCACTCCTTTCCTAAGTTTCACTGAAATTCAAAACATGAGGAAGTGGTAGCCAAACTAAAAAATAAATAAATAAAAAAAATTTTTAAAAAATCAGATTTACCTTTTTTATATTATTGGCTAATTATAACCCTTTGCTCATCATATGGACTCATTGAATTACCCTTCAGAAGCATCTCTCTCCATTGGCTGTGAAGAGCCTAGGGCCAGGCATTGCAATGTTAAGCATTGCAGTGCCTGAAGATCTCAAAAAAAAAAAATTATTAGTCCTCAAAACTACACTGAATTGCTGGCCCTTTTTTTGTACAGCTTTTCTTCTGGTCTTGGAAGAATGTATTATTATAGAATATAATTTATAATAAAATTTATATTTACATTTGTTAAATGAATATTTATCAAGTGGCTTTTTAAGCTCACAAATGTTGACTGCAATATCAATGGGTCAGTATTAATAATTGTGCCATATGTCAGTACATTTCTGAACCAGGTGGTTGGCAATCATTTATAGTGGTTGCCGAATGGGCACAGGTTTAGTGACAAGAGTTATCTCTCCAGTAATGTGCACATATTTTACGAGCATTCCCTGTTCTTGTTTGACTTTGCCTTTTGGTTCTAAATACCAATTAAAGAGTAACTAAATCACCATTCTGAAATGTGCATTTAGTATTAAACATCTAGATCTTTTCAAACAAAGAGGAAGGCCGGTGGTACTAATCTAGAGATGGCATCAGTATTAGAATCATTCATTCTACAAGAATGATATGAATGACTCTACAGGCAAGGACTGTACGAAAGGTTAGACTGGGACCTTTTACCTCAGATTACTATTACAAATAATAAAGTCCATAACCCTCTACTTACTACCATTACTTTTAAATACAGTGGATTGGAAATCATCCACAGAAACAGCATTTGATCCAAAAAAATGACAGCTCTTTGAATTCCAAATACTTTTTAGTTTAAAACAAGGATGGCCATCCTGCAGTACACACCACAAGCGGCACAGGCAGATCAGTAGATTGGTTTGGAGCACTGGACAGGAAGCAGAAAGCAGAGGCAGATCAGACAGAGGAAGCGGATTGGGATTGCACTCAGGGAGGTTGTGGGGCTAATTTGCGGCATGCCTGCTAAACAGTTAGCCTCATCCC
>NW_005842275.1:975413-977345 GCF_000455745.1 Alligator sinensis
GGTTTAAAACTTCTTGGTTTTGGTTGAATTGTGTAAACTCCAGAGCAGTTTATCAAAAGAACCCTAGCTTCATTTGGTCCTGCTCTGGGGACACTGAAAACTGTGCAGTTCAGGAAATCTGGTGTTACCTGTTTTTCTCCCAGGTAAACAAAATATCTTGAGTGAATTGTTTTATGGGGGAAAAAAAATAATTTTCACTTCAAGAAATATAATAAAACCTTTCCATTAGAATTAATTGTTTTAACATAATATCGATTTTCCAATGAAAAACTTCAGTAGGAGAAATTTGAACACCCATACCCCAGAACCATCTTTCAGGCTTTACATGATGCAGATTGAACATTTTACTGTGTATTATCACTATTCTCAGCATATTATTCAGGAAAATTGGTTTATCCTTCTTATTTTTTTTTTTTTATACTGGTAAGTTGGTAGTTTTGCTAATCAAATAATTTATTGTAGAGTCAAAAGGCACCCAGCTTGAACTCTCATTTATAAACAAATCACTTTCTTAGTACCTTCCTGCTAGCTCTCTTTTCTATGGGGATACTTAAGGTAGAGTCTGAGCCAAACCTGTCTAATATGTCAGTAGTAATTAATCAGCATCTCCCTATTGGATTCTAACATCTGTTTAACTGGCTAGGACAACATGTCATTCTGTTACACACACATCACAATAGTGTGAACTCTGACAGGTCAGTCTTTGGTATGGTTCTAAGAAAGGTGTGTATTTATGCATATGAAAATTATACATATTTTAGATGTTTCCTAGAAACTAGTGGTATCTTGGAAGCAAGGTGGGATTTGTTGTGAGAGCTTTGTATTAAAATTATGAATGTATGAAAATGGACTTAAAATGGAGATTATTTTCATGTTAAACTGGGCATGAATGTTGTAGTTACTTATTAGTGATTATGACAAAATAGTACACAGTGTTTCAGAGCATATATGCATTAAAGCATAGCTTTTTATTTGTAATAGTTTCAGTATGACATGCAGAAATCTACATGGAAACTGGATTTTGCCTTTTGTGGGCAAGTTCATAATTTTATACAATGATTTTCAAAGATTTCTATTCTGATATTGAAAGGAAATCAAAATACAAAATCCTCCTGAGGAGCGGGGTGGAGGAGAATCCACTAAACAATTGTTTACAGTTAAAAGAACTATCCTGTTCTGTTTGACCTGATTTTATATACCACATTTTCTCACATACCACATGGCCACAAATAAGACATTCATTTTGTTTTCGGGAAGGCACAATAAAGAAAAACAGATTATTTTTTTTTAGTCTATGGCTGTATAGAGCAGGGACAGAGCCTAATCTCAGCTCACTTATCCTCCTTTTGTATAACTCTATCTGTGGCTGAAGATAGTTCTTGACCGGTGGGTCCACATATCTGAAAAGAACTAAAATGTGTGTGCGCGGTGGGGAGGGTTAAATAGAAGAGGAGAGATCATGGATACCTAGTAGACAGTAAAACTGCCAGAAGACAGGTTAACTTGATCAGTGGAACATCAAGACCATTAAGGAGGAAAGATGGTCATTAACACCTGTGGCATGAAGAGTAACAAGCAATTAAGTCAATTGACTCCCTGAGCTGCCTAAATACAAATGCATAAAATTACTGATGTGTGCAACTTTTTGGTTAGAGCCCTAAACTGCTTTTCTATAGAAATGAAGGAGAGCATGTGGTACTTAAGGATAATGTAATCTGCTTTCAAATTTGGCTGGTGGTGTAGTTACATTAGTTATTTTGTTTCACTTTTTTACTGCTTTACCTAGTATATAGCATTGTTGATCAGCAGCAAGATCATAATTAGGGACTTCAAATTCTAAAGTTCCCTTCTCCCCCCTTATTCTTTCCTTTTTTAATATTTTTAAAGATTTGCTGTAGGAGTTATTGGCTTATAATCAACATCTGAGCCTTT
>NW_005842275.1:977355-993383 GCF_000455745.1 Alligator sinensis
GTGCACCCATAGCAGAAAATATGAACTAAAAGAATAACAGCAATATAGAAGATAAGTGATATGTGTTGAATGCCGTGTGTGTGCGTGTGTGTGTGTGTGTGTGTGTGTGTGTGTGTGTGTGTGTGAGTGTGTGTGAGTGCACGTGCCACCCCGCCCTCCCCCCACACATTTTTTCATGTATTTTCCCCAGGCTTGATCTAGTGGAACAACTTCTGCTTGGGTATCTGTCTAACACTTTGACATGATATTTCAGCTGTACCAAAATGCTGCTGAAATATGCAAGATAAGAAAGTAAGTATAAGAATGTAATTTCAAATACAAAATAAGAATAAATGCTTTTGGGAAAAGGTGGGTAGGGGGATAAGAATGGAAACAAAAACCTTAATTTTTAGAAATTGCAGTATTCAATCATTTACTTAAATCAACTATATGGTTATTTTGGGGGATGGGTGTGTTTGTTTTTTTAACTTTGTTTCTATGTGTGGTAGTTTAAAAAAACTCCACAAAGGGGTAAGGAGGCTAAAATTGAAATATGTTTAATGTATGCATCAAATGTATCCAAGACATTAGCTCAAACAGGGAGACAGGGAAATGTTGGGAAAGTGTACATACCAAGATACTTGCTTAGTGCATTTAAAAGGGTTGTGCTTTGATGATAAACTTTTATGCATTTCAGGTTATATGCCCTGATCTTGTTTTAATCAACATGTTAGACAGACTTGACAGAAACTGCCCATGCACTGTGCACACAAACACATATATGCAAACTTTTATTTAAAGAAACTCTTTGGAATTAAATGAATGTCATATTATTCTGTCTATATTTTAACTTGGTAAGGAAATCACTCTTTGAGCCTTGGCAGATTTGCTGGTCAGATATTACCTCAAGGAAAAAGAGTTGATGAATATTTACAAATTTATGTTTTCTGCCTCTTATGAAGATAATAGGATGGCCTCTCAGGACACAAGCTAATTTATGTGGAATATGTTGCAGAATCCTGTTCAGTTTATGGATACCTCTTCCTGTTGTGTGTTTGTAAAAGAAGAGTGTGCATGTGCATGTGTATGTGTTTAAAAATGTTTTTAAAAAATCATCTTTCTGATAGAATCTATTGTTTTATTGTGCTGAAAATGTTGAAGTAACTGAGCATACATTGAATTTTAAAATACATTCTGTAGATGCTAGGCTGTTGTATTGGATGTTCATTTAGAAGGATTTTATCACATTGTTTTGAAAGAGGCATATTTTTTCTGATATGCCATATCAACATTTTGCACATTCTCCATCTGTTTTTTTTTTTTCATTGACTTGACTATTCTGTTAATATGAAAATCTGCTTGAATGACTTTTTCCACTGGCATGTAGATATCAGATATGTTTTAACCTTTTTGCTTTACCATCTACTTCTCTTCCTAGTATTGCTCTCAATTCATATCTGAGTAAATCTCTCCTGCCCATTCTTTTCCGTATCAACATAGAAAAAAATCCAATTTCATATCATATTGATGGTAAAATCAACTATTGAAAACTACTCTTTCCAGGGAAAGAAGTATATCTGTTTTCACAACATAATGCTGTAAATTGTTCTCAGGTGTGTTCCTTGTTCCTTTTGTCAGTATGCTGCTAACATCCCTCACATGACTTACGTCAGCAGGTTAATACATAAGAAAAGGCTTATGAAATGCCCTGCTTATGAAAATGTGAAAAGCTGTCAAATACATAACTAAATGTATTCTGTATTTACTCTAACCATATATAATGTTAATGGAAAAATGGTATCAGTACTATTTTTGGAAAACTAAAACAGAACCTTGCAGAGTGTCTGTTGATGAAGTAGCACCTGCTGGTCTAGCACCTGATTATGCAAACATGCAGTAGAGAAAAGGAGTGGAGGTGATTTTAAAATGGCCATAGGCAAAAATCAGTGAATACAGCAGGGTAGCATTTAATTGAATAAAATAATATATCTATATTCTTTCAATTCACACAAAGAATCTCACTATATATTAGTATCAACAATAATATATTTCTCTTTGTCAAAACATAGAAAACTTGGTGTTAAATCTTTTGGGTTAGAAGGGAACTGAAGCCAATAAAGCTCCTATCTACATCACAAAATCATAATGTATTTCATTGCATGGGATTATCCAGGGCTGGAATAGTAGAAGTAGTGGTAATCTGAAACAAAATACAGCATTCCTTCTTTAATCATAAAGGCTGCAGACAGAAGTTAGGTTTGTCACATGATCAGCTCCCTGAAATTGTTCTACAGCCATGCCATAATACACATGCATGGCTGCAGAGTACTTTGAAAGTGGCCAATCATATGAAAAATTAATCCTCATCAAATGAAGGATCAGGCAAAAGCACTCCACTTTGGAGCACACTAGAGAACTTGTGTTCCCTAGGGTTAATTTGTGGTGTGATCAGGTCTGGGCTGATTTAGCCTAGTCCCGTCTCTGAGACTATTGGCAGGAATGGAGTGGGCAGCAGGAAGGTGGAAACCATCAGCTGGGGTTTGCCTGGCCTGAGTTGGAGCGGGGGTGGGGGGCAGGTGGATTGGAGCCCCCTACTTTATGGTCCACCCCAGCTCCCTCTCCTAAATCTGAGGCTGGGCAAACCCCAGCTTCCAGGTTGCTACTGCTGGCTTCCCCTTCATTTTCTGCTGACAGCCCCAGAACTGGGAGGGGGCAGGAGCAGGGGTGGGAAGAGGGGTGGATCCTCAACTCAGGAGAGGGGCCAGTCCTCCACTTTCAGCTAACCTGCAGCCAGATTTGATTCCCCCCCCCCCCTGCACCCCGACCCAACAGGCAAACATCTGTTGGGTTGGGGGGAGGACTCTAATTCATGGTGCTTTATGTAAAGCACCATGAGTTGTAGTGAGGGCCTGCACATCTGCCAGTGACCTAAGGAAACAAGGGACTGATACAAAAGTGCCAATTTTAAGATGTTTTAAGAAGTTTAATCCCTTAAATCTAATTGAAACAACAAATTGAAAACAAATGCAGAACCAATATCAGTAATTCCATGGTTTACTGTTGATTTTGAACATGAATTCAATGTTTTGTGGGTAGATTTTAAACCTTTCTTCAAAGCATATGGAAATGGATATTATCACAACATGAATTATAGGCTGACTGTACTATTGTTCCATGATGACTGGCCATGTTCTAAAATGTAATCAGTCTGACTCAGAGACTGAGCATTATATTTGTATGCATGATTTACTAAAACAATTATAAAGTGCAAATTAAGTCTTAAGAATTTACTTAGTATTATTTACTAATAGTAGCCATCATCATCATTAATATAGGTTTTATTTAGAGGATGACAGTCTATTTTTAACATTAAAAATAAAAACCTGATAGAGATGGTTTGTTATTTTTCTTCCCTTTTTCTTCCTACCTCCATATTAGTACAAGTAGCTCATTTTACTATTAATAAAAAGTATACAAATAACCTAGTTCCTACTATGTTTATCCTAAACAATATAGTTACACTAACCAAATAAGTTCTGCACTGCAATGCATATTTAAGAGCTTTGCCATAATATTGAGTTGTATTTGTCATTAGTTTATGAGTAATAATGTTGTTGAAATGATGATATGGCAACATTTCAACAAACTTACAATATGTCCCTTTTGGAGTGCACACCATGCACCTTTTAGGCTAGGGACAGACACTCAAAAAGCCTGAGCCTGAATTGATTCAGTCTTTGCAGGTTTGTCTACATGGCTAGGCTAAATCAGTTTTGTAACCAGACAGATATACCAGAAATGCAGGCACATGCCTGCATTATATCAAGGTAGGTGCCAGGGGGTGCTAGAGCAGCCCTCCCTTCCCTTGTACAGTGCTGAGCTGAGTTCCTGGCAGTAGGCTTTGATTAGGGAGGGGTCCCCACCCCATTCTAACCAGCCCCGCAGGTAATTGCTTACGGTATTTATCACCCCTAACTCAGTGTTTATCAACTCATTGAGAAAACAACAGAGGGGTATTACCAGCTACCTGTTGATTCTCCCTGTGTTCTGTCTGCCACAGCACAGACTGTATCCAGCATGTGGTCTGCTAGCTAATGCTGGGAGGTATCTGTGTTAGGGAGAAAGGATGGTGGAATCCTTGCTTAGCAGGGAGTGGTGAGGGGAAAGCCAAGCAGATGTCTGTAGTATGTCCTGAGCTCCAGCCAGGAAACAGAGGGGAGAGGCCAGCTCTGCTGTGGAGCAGAGAACCCTGACCAGCCCAGAGAGCATGCCGGGATGCTGGGAGTGTTTGATTTAACTTAAACCAAGAACGGGTCTGGGACAGACGTTGTATAAACTGGTTTGAGCCAAATCAGTTAAGTCTGTTACTACATTCAATCAGATTCATCTCAGACCAGTTTCAGCCATTTTCAAACTGGTTTATGTGCACTGAGCATCTGTTCTGTTACAGGTTAAATCAGTTTCTGATCACTTAAACTGGTTCATGTGTAATATCTGTCCCTAGCCCCACAGGTTGAAAATATTCCACTTTTCACACTTGGGCCATTGGATCATTGGACACGCATAGCATTTCAGTTCATACTGTCTCTGGTCACAGGAAGAAGTATGCTATAAACAGTAAATCAATTCTATTATCTACAAATCATGCAGTTGGTCTGTTCTCTGACTATATGAGCTATCAACTGGTATTGTATTGCATTTTGAATAAAATGGCCTTATCTGATGAGACCCACACATTCATCTTTTTGTTGAGCAGAAGCTAAATCCCTAATAAGATGGATTTAGGGTGTGAAATTACCTTCTGGTCCCTGTTTTGATAGAATTATATATAGCGTCTAATAAAATCACTGACACCTATATCCATGTAATATTGCATACTCTAGGGAGAAAGATATACAAAGTGAAAATGTGCAACATATTTTACTTGATTGGCTGTAAACTCTCTGATGCATTTCCAGGTGGTGAAAATAGTCTTTCTTGATGTATTTCATGAATAAATCCTTTATATCTGATTAAATTGCAGATAAGCATCATAAACTATTGTAATTTGAAAGGGCTGAGCTCTTGATGCAATCCCCTTCCATCTGCTTTTGGTGTAAAGCTGGAGGGAGTTTGCTGCAATACAACTGAATTCAATTTTAGTTTAGGTTTAATTCCCCCAAGCTGATTTTGAACTGAATGCCCTAATGTGAATCAAAGCTTTTTATTCTTCATATGACGTTCTTTCCAGAAAACCAAAATGGCAGATCTTTATGAAGAGGTTGCAGCTAATTGTAATAAATTATAGCTCCTGTTTGTGAGAATTGTAAAGTAGCTACTGAAAAATAGGTATTGCTTACAAAGAGCTGACATATTTATCACGTTATAAATGTAAGGGTAAATTCATTTTCAGAAATAAAAAGGGCACTAAGTAAGGCTTTACTTTTTATGGCAGGTTCACTTACTTCTTCAAGTATATTACAATAAGTATAAAGGCATAATCATGCTCATGATTTTACTGATGGCCGATTAAGATATTTGCATCATGGCTATTGTTCATTGGAGTGTCTCAGGTAGAAGTTGTTTCCTGTTGAAAGGTTATTGCTTGGCTGTACACAGCCAGGTTTGTAGCAGCTTCTCCGCACCCAGAATGCTGTTATTAAACCTGAGTTTTTGAATAATGAAGTTTTATGTACAGGGACAGAAATAGCAGGGTCACTTCTTAGAGCTAGATTTAAAGAGAGAGAAGTGAAGATTGGGTTTAATGTATCATCCTTACATGGCTGACCTATATGTGTATGAGACAGACAAAACAGCAAGCATAAAAAGGCAATCCTCCACTTAACTGGTGTTGAATAAATACAGTAGCAACCACTTTTATTATAATTGTCCTTTCATATTGAAAACGTGCAGGCAGGAAATAAAAGGAATAATATTGCATTTCATATATAACCTTTTTAGTAAAATAGTTAACTTGTTCCTTGAAAAACAAATAGAGCCTGCTTTGAAAGCTGGCAAGGAATGTAGGGATTAGCAGTGTGTTGACATTGAAAAATTAAGTTCAGTTACTCAATGGCAGGGAACTATATTTGATGACGAGAGGAAAGAATTGTAAGGCTCAGCTTGCAAAGTTCAGTATTACCTTCTAAAGTGGGCGACTGTCAACAATAGCTTTCCTTATTACTTTTGTTATTGAGAGAAGTCATTGAATATTCCATTCACTCTTCTTTCAGTTGATGTTTTGATAGCCTGAATGCTGCTGTGTGGTGAACTCATTTCCTGAAAATGTGTTTTTAAAGAATGTTTGAATGTCTCCAAGTTTACCAGGTTCTTCTTGCTATTCTCTATAGAGATTCACCAGGTTTTCCTTAAAGGTTATGCCTTGAATAGAAATATATAGAGTGGAACACTGTAATCTTGAGTGCTAGAATCTTATTACAAAGATACCATTTACCAAATATTTGGACTGAAGAGCTAATTAGCATTGAAGAACTGGAGGTAACTGATGGATATTAATGCAAACATTTGTGATGGAGAATGGAATGGGGAGCTGACAAGGATTAGAGAAACTTGATATTTTCAGAGTGTGTAGTTTAATTGTCAAGCATGTTTGTGACAGAAAGACACTTGAACCAGACAGAAATGATATTTGAAAATGAATGCCTTGTCACAAAAAGGAGAGGATTTTATGCCAAGTAACTAGACAGAACATCTTTGCATTTTAAATGTGTGTAATATAATAATTAAGAGATTCAGGGGCTTGTATGTAGGGAAGCAAGTATACAAATACATGCATACATTTTGTGAATAGCTGGCAGAGCACATGAGAACAGTAGGAAAACTGTCTAGAGGGGGAAAATGGGGTTTTTTGGTTGTAGAAATTTTTTATGGTAGTATATTGCTGCTGTAGCACTTGTTTGGGCAGGTTTTTGTATTTCTCATTTACTTTGTTTCACACCATTTCTATAAAATTGCTAACAATCTTCTGTTCAATATGAGCAGAATTGCACTTGATGCCAGACACACTGTTCAAATTTCACTGGCTTCTTAGTGTGCATGTTAACGTATACAAAATACAAATCTGTATTCCTTTGCATAGTAATAGCAACATAAGAGTGATATTTTAGCCACAATGGTCCAGAAATTATGCAATTATCCTTGGGCAAGAATTTATTAAGGTTATACCTTTTATTGGACCAACTGTGTAGTTGGGATATTGTTCGACAAGCTTTTGAATGCAAAACATACTTCATCAGGTCTGACCAAAACAAGCCAGGCTTAGAATAGTAAATAGCTGTTCAAAAGCTTGTCTGTCTCTATCCTAACTACACAGTTGGTCTAGCTATTACCCTAAGAAATCCTTGCTTCTTGTATAGTAATAGTGGTATTTCAAGGTCTGCAATTGTGGGGTAATAGGGGGTGAGGGGGAGGAAACTGATTAAAGAAGATTACAAGAATCCTGTTATCATAGCTCATAAAAAATTAATACAAGAAAGTAACAAAAAGACAAAGTAAAGCAAAAATATTGTTCTTCATTAAAAAGAAATGTCAAAGTCAGTTAGGGTAATGATGATGCTTTTTAGTAGTTGTTTTATTTATGGTTAACATTTACCAACAGTAAGCCCATTTCTTCTATCTGAAATACTGTAGTTTTTTCTGAGGGTGTATATAGTGTGATCATATAGTATTGGGAATTATTGGTTGGCACTACTTAACATTGGTCAGATTTTTTTAACATTTCAACATTTTGATGATTTTTTTTAAAAAAATGAATGTGAAGACTGGCAATAAAACCTTGTGTTTGTTTCTCTTTCTCATTAAATATCAAACTAGTTGAAATTTTCCACTTTGGGAATATGGAGCATTTTTTTTTTTAGAAAAAAAATAGGAACTGTTTTATTAAACATTTTTGTAACTGGATTTTAAAGTAGGTCTAGTACTATTAGCCCTACAAGTTATGATTCATTGATTGCATAGAATCCATGATGTAGCCCTAACTGTGATCCAAACCTTATAAAAACGGTTGCTTTCAGTAGTAATATTTGGGGCATGGATAAAAGTTACATTTGTCGCAGGATTCGCCCTCTGAAAGTGCTCCACAACTGTTCTGTGACATGTGCATGGCTGCAGTGTTCTTTTAAAGTGGCTGTTCATACTACAAATTAACCCTCATCAAATGTGGGATCAGATGAAGGCTCTCCAAAAGTAACTTGTGTTCCCTAGAGTTAATCTGTTGTGCATCAAGACTGGGCTGGCGCAGCCCAGCCTCACCTCTGGGGCTGTTTGCAGAAACAGAGTGGGGAGAAGGAAGGGGGAGTGATGTACAGGCTAGGGTTTGCCTTACCTCAGCTGGAAGTGGGGAGCAGGTGGATTGGAGCGCCCCCAACTCCCATACTTGCAGCTCAGGCCAGGCAAATCCCAGCCCACAGCTTCCTCCTCCTCCCATCTTCCCCCTCCCTTCCTGCAGTCTGTACCAGAGCTGGGAGCGGGGGGAGGGCTTAGGGAGGGGAGGCTGGGCTGGGGGAAATGGGTGGCTTCTTTGCTCCAGGCAGGCTTCTGCAAACAAGCTCAATTTTCCCTCCCCAGCCCAACAGAAGAACAGCTGTTGGGTCAGAGGTGAGGCAGAGGTGTCTTTAACTCCATGGTACTTTATGTAAAGATCAGTGACTTAGTGTGGGGGTCTGCACATCTGTCAGAACCCTTATTTACTGCCAGAGAGATTTCAGTTAGCAAAGCTCTCTTTCCTGCAGTCTCAAAGTCAATGGGGCATTTGTCAGTGCCAGGGAAAGAAAGAAAGGCTTTAGCTGCTTCTAGGACTGATCCACTGAAGATTTCTTGGACCTAAAAATTGTTCTCTTGACTGGACAAAAGTTTGAAGCACATGTTTCATTGGCTGCATCCATATGTGCTCTTAACTGCACAGTAGACTAATTAGCTGCACGTTAAGGCATCACCATCTACATGTGTAACAGCATTAGGCTGCAGTAAACTAATGAATGCTGTTGTAAGACAGTACTGTCTCTGACAGTACTATCTTATGGTATAGTAATTAACTGTGATTAAATGCACCAGTAGGTGCTGACTGCGGGTTGTGCTTGGTCAGCCCAGGAAGCAGGGGGCCAACTCCTACCTGCCGCCTAGGCACACAGCTCCACACTTTCAGCACTCAGTTGCTCCAGCCAGCCCCTCCATCACCAAACACCACCACCTGGGGCAGAGCAGGGCAGGAACAACCCTGGTGTAAACTGCTCCTCCCCAACTCAAACTGCTGCTGTCCCAGGTGCACGTGTAAAGGCCGCACCCAGGAATAGTTTACTCCAACTCATACTGCTCCAGAGTTTGTTGCTTTGAATTAATTGTACATGTATGTACACCCACTAAGCCCCATTCAAATAACATGGAGGTTTCATGGTTTGGTAGTATTGAAGCAATGTTGTTGCTGTGCTAGACCAGGATATATGAGAGGCCAGAATTGCTACAGGTAACATCTTTTATTTCATCAACTGCATAGTTGGGATACATATGGGCAAATTTTGGGGTATCACAATACCCTTCCTTAGGCCTCAGGCAGAAAAGCAGACATAGCAGAACTAAGTATTAGACCTGTTTATCTCTGTTGTGTCTGCCTCTCTGCTTGAGACCTGAGGAAGGGCATTGTGATATACAAAAGCTTGCCTATATCTATCCCGACTACACTGCTGTTCAAATAAAAGATATCACACACAAGAATTCTTACGTCTCAAGGGTTTACGTTTATTATTCCATTGCATGGAGCACCCTTCTGTACAGTAAAGAAAAGTTCCAAAATGGTTGTTTCCAAATTCCAAGAATATCTGGCTGCTATGTGGCTGCCAACATGGGTCTCTCTGGAGTCTCAGTGAACTAGCTGAAATGAGCTAAAATTCACACTGAGAGCAAAGTGAAAGGCAGGGTGACACTGAAAGCCATAGGCCAAGGCTGTTAACCTGGTATCAGCAGTATCTCACAGCTACACACATGAAGTCACAATGGGATCTAGACCTGTATGCATTACCTAGGAGGGTCACACAAACCTGACTGAATGCATGTTTCCTCCTCAGCCTGGTAGGCAAAAATACTAGACAGATATTCAGACGGAATCTGAGTCTTGTCAAAATATAGCTAATTAATCAGTTTGGCTCACAGTAGAAACATGGCATGGGTCCATTTGGAAAAGTTACAATTGGCTGCAATACACGCAGGCATGAAGAACTGGGGTGATATTTCAATATAGTTAGAATGAAGAATTGGCTTGCCTTATGTTACTCTTTGTACTGAGGATAGTTTACAGGTTCTACAATAGTCAAGTGTTAGATCAGATGTTAGCAAGCCACTGTATTGAGACTTCGTTAAATATAAAAGCTGTTGGAACTTGGGCAAATACTAATTAGCAAGTTTAAATTAAAAATATGTATGTGTGTGCCCATACTGTATAAGTGACAGGCAATTGGATTTGGGGGAGTTTCATTATTTCTGTGGGCTTACTCAAACAGTTCTGAACAATTTCTCATCGTTTTTTTAAAGGGTTGTATTTTTAAGGAAAATATCTTCGTGGGTATAATAGGTAGGTACAATCTCCCCAAGGTTGATTGGAAATACTGAATGCCAGTTTCAAACATTCGGTAAGTAGACAAAAGATAATCTTCCCTATTCACAGACTCTGTGGGAAGCAGAATATTTAGGAAATGCTTGAGGACACACTTTAAGTGATAGTGGTGCCTTGTTTGTTTGTAATCAGATGTTAATAATGGCACTTTATAACTGAAATACATAACGAATTAAAACTTGCCATTACATAGATGATATATTTTGTGAAAAATTGTTATAAGGATTTCATTGTTTTTCAAGGAAATTATGCATACTTTGTCTTTCAAGAAGCAATACATTATTTTTGTTTTGCACTGGGAGACAAGGATTTCTGAGGGCGATTATATTTTATTGGACCAACTATGTAGTAGGGAAAAAATCAGATATGCTTTCAAATGCAAGACATTCTTTCTTAGGAGAATTATAGATTTCTGAGGAGTCTAAAGAATCATATTTCTTTTACCTTGCGTATTGCTAAAATTTTAGTTTTTTAACCATTTAAAAAATCTTTGTTAAAAATGTTCTGATAAAACTTCATGTATAAACTTTTTTTAGTGAATCTAGTTATTTGAGCTTGTCTCTAAAAGCTGAATACCAGTTGAAACATTTTACAGTTCCCATGAAAATGCTTAACAAGAAATTGTCTAGATACAAGTAAAGAATATTGAATCACACCATTCTTTAGGTATTCAGACAATTAAAATTAATAGATTCTTTTGAAATGCATACATGTTATTCTGTTGTTTTGGTTCACTAGAAAGCTCACAGCAAAGAAGATGGAAAGTGTTAAACTGTTTTTAAGTCATTTGCTTGACATTTGAGTCTGCAGGTAATTTCATGATGATAATTATTATGGTGATTAATAAGGACTTAGTATCATAACTAGGGTGGAGTTAGCAGGGCACTAGCCACAGGTTTGGACTTAGAGGATTTAGAGTAGGGTCAATATGATCCTTTCCTCCCTAATATTTTATATCTCCACAGGGGCAGCCCAGCCAATGAAGATAGGCAGTCACACCCCCTTGCCTAGGAATGTATCTGGAAGGGTGGAGAAGGGATGTTAAGGCTTTGCCACGGGATGCACAGCCTTGTCCCAGGGGTGGGTGTGGGTGAACAAAAGCAGCACCTGGAGAGCCACGCCTGTGCTGCTGCTCAAGTGAGGAGAGCCCAAGCAGGTATGACTGCTCCCTCTTCCCATCACCTTCCCTAATCTCCTCCTCCTCCCCCCTGGCTCTTCAGTAGTCAACATAATTCCCCTCCATTTTCCACCCTGGGGACTGAAATAGCTTACTATTAGGCCTGTGCAAAGCGGCTAGTATTCGCTTTGGATTTGGGCAACAGAGATTTGATTTGCTGATTTGAATCACTGTCCCAAATCAATTTGGCTGACTCTGATTCAGAGATTCGTCTGCTACCACATCAGCCGAATCTCCAAATCAAACAGGCCCCATCCCCTGTCTGCTCTCCCAGTCCCATCAATGGCTGCCCCACTCGACCCCAGTGTCCCAGCTCTTAAAAAAACAAACAAACAACAACAGACAAACAAACCCCATACTCACATGCTCCAGTCAGGCAAGGGGCACAATCCCTGCTTGCCCCCCCCCACTACCCCATGTTGCATGGGAGGCTCTGAGCCTCCAGAAGCCTTGACAGATGCTGCAGCAGCCAGTGAGTGTGGGACTTTTTTTTTAAAGAGCCAGGACACTGAGGCTGGGCAGGACAGCCGTTAGTGGGGCTGAGAGAGTGGGTGGAGGGATGGGAGGATGCTCAGCGGGGCTGGCGGAGTAAGCATAGGATGGGGCCTGGTGGGGGTCCCCCCATGGTCCCTTCCCCCCTCCTGCAGCCCCTCCCCCACCCCTTACTTACCAGGACAGAGTCCAGGTCCAGCTCCCTGCAGCACCAAGTGGGAACTGCCCAAATCTCTGCAAAGCTCTCTGAATCTTTTCCAAATCGATTTGGAAAGCTTTGAATCTATTCAGACCTTTTTATTGGTCTCCTGATTTGCTTCAGATTTGGAGATTCAGCTGATGAATCAGGCCGAATCTCCAAATCGAATCAGCACCTGAAACTTTGCACAGCCCTACCTGCTATACCTCTCAGAGAACCTATAAGGTATCCTTTAACAAGGAAGTATGCAGTGAATTAGAAAGCTCAAATAGTTACAAAACTGTATTCAGAATTTCTTCTGACTCATTAAACATGAAGTCATAATCCTGCAATGAGCTCCATGTGTCCTCTTTGATATATATTCTCTATACAGTTTCCAGGATCAGATCACTTGAAGTACCAGCAACACAGAAAGTTGTTTCTTTTTCTATTTCATAGTAATACTCATTTAGCAAAATCATTAGAGGCTAGCTAATAAGACATCTGATTTTTAACCTACTTTTATAGTTATTCATTTAGTCTTGAATAGATAGTTTCTTTTTGTTCAGTCTGTTGCAGTATCTAATAGTTCAATTGTGTTATTCTTAGATGTTAACAGGACAAAGAGATACCATGTAAGAAACAAATCACCAAAAGCTACATGACCTTTTCTAGCTTGATAAAACTGGACTCCAATTACCAATCACTAATTTAATTTTATAGAATAGCTTGTAAATGTGTTCTATCTGTGCAATGTCAGGAGAAGATTGTAATTTAAAAAGCAGCATTAGACTGTTTTAGCCTGAATTAGTTATCTACACATTTTGGTGTTAATATACATAGTGCTACATATATACATTGTCTCTTCAGTAACTTGCTAGGATGAAAAAATCCTGTAAGAAAGGTAGAAGTCTTTTTCTTCAAAATGTCACTTTACACTTCAAACAATAAAACTATACATTGTAACATGAAAATGGGGTTCCCAAGTGACCTGACATTTCTGATATAAAACATTTCATTTGATTTGGAGCATGGATTCAGGCTTGTAAACAAGCAAAGAAAAGAATACAAAATGTGTAATATGAATTTGAGTTTATATTCCAGAGCTCAGATACCCTAACATTTGAAGTATGTGCCAAGCAACCTAATTATGATGGATAAATTGAGCTCTCTTAAAAACAAACATAGGCATTCTTTCATCTTTCTTTTTTTCTTATAGCATTGAGAAGATTGCTTCACTCTCTCCATGGTTGTTGATTGTTTTTAATTTCTTCCTTTTCTTTCTTTAGTAGGAGTTAGTGATTGTTCCCTTCAGATTAGATTATTTTCTTTGCAAATAGCCTCTACAACAATTTGGTATATAGGTGTGTAGACGCAACCGGAATTCTACAAGGCATTTTGCCAGGAAGGCTCTGATATTGTCAGAGTATTAAAAACTTATGTGGCAACTCCAGAGGGGAGTCTGTGCTTTCTTCCGCCTACCCCTGAGGGCTGCATGTCTCTGTTAAGTCAAATCTATCTATCTATCTATCTATCTATACACACACACACACACACACACAATATTAATTGGATGGTTTAATACTGATACACACGTATAAGATATTTACATAACTTGGTTTTAATAGAGACCACATATTTACTACAGACCATTTTTGCACTGATGCAAAAGTATAAGGAAAATAAAAACAACCACCCCCTTTAGCATTTTCTGATCTTATCTTGCAAACATGTACTGCAATGAGTACTCTATTGAGCTAACTGATTAATTTAATTCATGAAGTAACATTAATACATGATGCTCCTGGTGCTAAATTTTATTTGGATCAGGCACTTAGTGAAACAAATATCATCTTCAAGATTGCTGTGTTTAAAACAGAAAGCAAAGAAAGATGGAAAGGGTAGAACTTTTAGACCTGAATTAGTATTGTTATAGCATTAATTAATTTTGAAACTCAACTTTTACTGCACCTATTTATGTTTTCCACTGTTCAACCATTTTAAAATTAAATTAACTTGATCGCATACGTTCACTTGTCTTTTGTGTACTTTAGGAAGCAATTGCAGAGGAGGCTTATTGAACTGATTCTGCTATAAAAGAGTAGTTCTGTTTATTGAAATGCTGCTTAAAAAGGGCACATTTAAAAAAAAATATTTAAAAGGCACATGTTTTGACCTTTTGAAGTTGTAGGAATACAAAAATAAGGGGTTTTGGTGATGATGAGGCTTCTCTCTCTCTCAAGGAGATTTTGATAATGAAGATGTTACAGTTCATTAGCTTACAATTTGGAACTTTCTATTTCTTTCTCCACATGAAAACAGGACACATTTAGGCATCCAACTTGCATGTACGATGCAATTTTAATATATTTTTGTAAATATATTATATCCAATAGCTCTTTTAAAGTGCATGTTGTTGCCACATAATGACTAAATATCTTGTGTTTTAATAACTAATAAATTAATAATATTACACCACAAATAAAGCAGAGACTATGAGCAGCCAACATCAATGAAGACACCCAATTATTTAGCCTATTTGAAGTTACAAATATGGCTTCAAATAAAAGGTATGTATTAAAATGACAAGCAGAAATCTCTCTCTCTTCCCTCCCCTCCCCCCAAAGAGCTGAAAAACATGTATTTACATAGTTCTATAACTGCTATTACTCTGTCCACTAAAAGCAAATCCTGAAAAATGGCTGACAAGTGTTGGGTCAGTATATAGCATTTAGGAGTTGCGGGTTTATTCTATGACAGTCTGTTCTGCAGGGAGCAACGTGCCTATAACTTTACAGCAGCCAGAGGCCACCAAGAAGAGAGGATACTTCACCAGGAGAAGTTTATGACTAAATTTTATTTAGCCTTCCTTGAAGGCTAGATTTAAACCTTCAAAAGCAAAGAAGTTCAAATAGAAGCTTAGCAAGGCAACCTTTTCAATATATTGTGTAACATCACATACTGGTTTGTGATATCTGTAACACTTTGCCCTGCAGAGTAAGAGCCTCTACATCTGTGTTTGGGTTAATGTTGCATTATTTAAATTAAAGTGAATTTAGATCTTGTACAAGCTGCTGGACTGAAAGAACTGGGACTGAAGACCAACACTGAGGGTATGGAAATACAAATGTTTTACTGAGAGAGGTGAGGAGGAAAAGTTTATCAGCTGCATCAGGATAATGGCTATTCATACACTTCAGGTCTGTGGTAAGTGGAAATGCATTAGTCACTGTAGTTTATCTTCTACTTATCATGGGGCAAGAACATGCCTGTGGGCAATTACTGTGAAACAGCTGATATATGGTAAATACCATACCTAGTAGAGGTGTGTGAAATGAGGCATATTAAATTCAGATTTGGCCTGAATCAGGGATAGTGATTCAATTCATTGATTCAGATCACTGTCCCTGATTCAATTCAGCTGAATCTGAAGATTCAATGCTGATTTGGAGAATCAGCGATTCGGCCAGAGATATAGCTTTAAATGATTTTTCTACATACCTCGAGATATGAGGCATAGCTCATAAAGACTGCAATGCTGGGGCAGATGGAGAGTCCCACAGAAGTGTGGGCCCCCCCTCCCCCCACATGTTCAGCAG
>NW_005842275.1:993414-1025823 GCF_000455745.1 Alligator sinensis
CATGGAAGTACTGGCAATACTTCTGGTCCATTTCCAGGTGTGCCGAGGAGCATGCTCTGGCTCATGGATCAACAATAGGGGGACCCCAGGTGTCCCCCCAGACATAGGAGGCACCAGTTACTGAGCCAGGGGAGCGCGGGGGGTGGGGGGGCCCACACACTCCCCGGGAGACCCAGAAGTGGACCGGAAATGCTTCTGGTCCACTTCTGTGTCTGCTGCTGAGCGCTCTGGGGAGCCCCCTCCACTCCTGTGGGATGCTTCATCCGCCCCCGCATCTCAGTGTTCATGAGCCACCTGGTACCTTGAGGTATGTAGAAAAAATATTTAAAGCTGTGTCTATGTCTGAAACTTTGAATTTTTTCAAATCTCTCCAAATCGATTCAACAGGTTCCAATTCAATTCAGAGAGATTAAAGGGTCTCTTCGTTTGATTCAGATTCAGAGATTCAGTCACCAAATTGGGCCAAATCTCCACTGAATCGAATCAGGGACCGAAGCATCATACAGCTCTAATACCTAGCAGTAAATTGTTTGTATGTTATTCATAGAACAACAGTGCAGACAGACTTCTCAAACCTATCTGGTTAACATGCTTCAAGCTCTAGATAGAATGATCATGTGTAAAAGTATAAGGCTATATAAGGTTAAGTTAGTATATATAAGGTAAGGTTAGTATAACCTTATACTATATAAGTATAAGGTTATATTCTTTATATTCCTTCAGTCTTTGGTGCTTCTGCAAGCCTGACATCTAATGTGGACACCTCTCCTCTAGGGATTTTACAATGAGAGAATATATTTCACATAAGATAGCCTACAAATCATCTGATTAATACATCACACCAGATTTGAGCTCACTGAATATGGATGCACTGTGTTTAATGAAGACTTCTGTGGATCACAAAATGGTATTTGAGGTCAGTTAAATAAATTAACCTAACTTTTACATTTAGGAAATTGTTGGCCTTTCATTGACAAATGTAAGATTTCCAGTGTGCGTTTGTCTTTAAAAGGGCAATGTAAAGACTTCCTTTTTCTTAAGTTATTTGTGAGCTATTGATACAAAGGTGACTGAGAGAAAAGGAGTGGAAAGATTAGCTCTTAAAGGTCAGTTTTTAAGACGTGAAAGGTGTAGACAAAATAAGTAGGTAAGATAGTATTTATCTGCACTGTTTATTCTGAGAAAATCTACCATTTTTTTCTGAGAAGGATGTTTGTAATATAAAAACCCTGTGGCTTACAAATTGGTAGGGCATATTGTAACTCATTTTTCATGAGTTCATCTGTCTTGATTTCTTTTTTCTTTATGATTTTGAATGATGCTTTGCAGCTTATGCTATTTTAAAAGAAGAATTTCATTTCTAGTCATTCTTTATATCATTAAATAAGCTAGGACATTGATTGAACAAAAGGTTGTGTTGACCATGACCTAACAATTAAAACTAACCTGTCTCTAATTTGGTCCTGCTCTGAATTACCTAACTAGAGTGTGCCATTTCAAATCTGGGGAGAAAGGATTATCTAAAGTAAGGCACTTGGCTACATTTGGAAGTTTGCCACAGATTTTTTTACATGGGGGAAAGTCTTAGTTTTTCTGTACCTTTGCCTTGTTTGTAAAATGGAAGATAGTATAACTTCTCTACTACATGGTAGTGCGTATGAGGATACATTTCATATATGAGGCTCCAGTTTTCTATAGTGTAGGCCAGTCCACTCCAGTCCAATCCAATCCACTTCTTTCACCATCTGGAACATAAGGCAGGAGTACAATCTCTGAGAACTAACACTAGCTGTATCTTAAGCCAATTGTAAGTCTTCACTTCTGGAGAGGGTACTTGTGGATCAACCCCTTTTACTTTCAGCTTCCCAAAACAATGCCTTCTTTCTCATCTGTATGCTAATTGTCCAATTGTTGGTAGCTGTCCCTCCTCCAAAATCTCATTCTTTATATTTTCTAAAGTGATAGAGCTCTCTGAATACCTAATATAATTTATGTTACTTCTCAGCAAGTGATGATTTTTTTTTAAACCCTTGTACTGAAAGAGAACCAGATACTGATGATGGATTTTACATTTACTATTGTTGTTGTTTGATTCTGAGTTTGAAATGCACATACCATGACCTAATTTAAATTCACACCTTTATTCATGAGCTGGACTTGGACTATTATTTAACATCTGTCATTTTCTGCAAGTATTACATATTCAGTGAAAATCCTTGTGGCAAGGGATATGATTGGAGAATATTCACTACATATAATGTAGATGCAGGATAATTGAATGCACATTTAATTATCAAAATAGTGAATAAATAGAATACATTCTTCCTTAAAGTTTATTCAGAAAGAAATATTATTCATGTTTCTTACAGGATGCAATACACAGAACAAAATTCTGATTCCATTAAGCCTGTAAATAATCTTAAACAACTTATCCTTTTTTTAAAGTAGGAAACTGTGATGTACTGGTTTAATCTCTTATTCATATATTATCCACTAATTTTCATTAAAGAGTAGGAGAGGGAAACCAGAATTGTCAACTTTGATATTCAGTGCTACAAGCATTAAGCAAAAACAAAATGAACATCTAGCTTCAAATACAATCATAGAGAAATACAGTTTGAAGGGGCTGAGAGAGGTTATCTAGTCCAACTGTCTGCGCAAGGCAGGATCATCACTATCCAAACCATCCTATATAAATCCACTGTTTTATCTCTTAGCAAAATGACAGTCAACCCTAATGCAATATAAGACATAACAGCTTAAACTGCCATATGTAAAGAACAGGGACCATGGCAGCAAGTGTCCTGCTGCTAGAAATAGGCAGACAAGGTTCTTTGGGTAGATGTGATATCTTTTATTAGATCAACTAAGTAGTTAGAAAAATTGTTCTTTACATGCTTTCAGGCACAAACACCCTTCTTCAGGCATAGGAAGAGTCTGCTGGTGCATTGTGTTTTCCTGCGAGGAATAGAAGCTAATATGCAATTCCCTTTGATGATTAGAACGGAGACATTGGAGAGAGAGTAGTTGTCTTGTGAGAAGTGTGCACACAAAGGTAACTGGGTATTTTTGTCATTGATAGATTTTCAGTGTGGGGTCTTCAGGAGCCCCCTGACCTCCCCCTGCTCCCCACCCCTCCCATGGCTGCCCCGCCTGCTGTGGCTCCAGCCCTTTAAGAAAAAAAAATCCTGAAAAAACACAGGATTCACAGTTCCTGCCAGTGGGGGGTGATCCCCACTGCCCCATTCCATATGGGGGGCTCTGCATGAACCCCCTGAAGCCCCAAGGCTTCTGCCAAAGCAGTGAGTCCCAGGGTTTTTCTCTATCTTTTTCTTAAAGGGCCAGAGATAGTCCAGGTGGGGCACCTGTGGCAGGGCTAGGGGAGTGAGGGGAGATTAGGGGGATCATACAGAACCCCCACATGTTGTAGAGAATTGGGGGGCAGCAGGGATCACCCCCCCCCACCTGGCAGAACCAGTGAGTGGGGCTTTTTTTTTAAAGCACTGGGAGCTGGAGTGTGCAGGACAACCACGGGGGGGCTGGGAGAGCAGGCAGGGGTTGGGGGGATGGGGGAGCAGGCAGAGGATGGGGCCTGGCAGGGGGTCCCCCCTGGCCCCCTCCCCACCTCCAGGCCCCCACCCTCACACCCTACTTACTAGTTCCAAGTCCAGCTTCAGCTCCCTGCTGAAGCCACCAGGGACTGCATAAATCATCAAAGCTCTCTGAATCTTTTATGAAGATACAGAGAGCTTTGAATTGATTCGGACCTTTTAATTGTTCCCCTGATTTGATATGGATTTGGAGATTTGACTACTGAAGTGGGCTGAATCTTCTCTGAATCGAATTACCACCCGAAGCTTCGCACAGCCCTAGCGGTTTGCATTTTACCATTGTCGATATTAATCATAGTGTCTAAAAAGGAAATGTTGGTGCTGGAGTATTCAAGAGAGTATGATGAAAGAGTGATGATTATTGAATTTGTAATGGAGATAAAACAGAGATTGCAGGTTTTCTGTCCAAATGATGAAGATGTCATCGATATATCTTAAGTATAGCATGGGTTTGATGGTACAGTTCTTGAGGAATTCTTCCAGGTGACCCATAAAGGTTGACACATTGTAGAGCCATTTTGGTACCCATATCAGTGCCCGTTGTCTGGAGAAAGTGTTGGTTATTGAATGTGAAGTTGTTGTTTGTGAGGATGAAGTATGTAAATTCAGTAATATCTTTAGGTCTGTATTCTGAGTTGTAATCTTGCTCTTGTATATATGTAAAACAGACTTGGATGCCATCCTGGCACAGGATGTTGGTATATAAGTTGGTAATATCCATGGTGGCTAGGAGGGTATTGCTGGGAAGATGGTCTATGTTTTTAAGTTTTTGTAGAAAGTCTGTTGTATCTTGGACAAGACTCATTCCTTGGGTGACAAGAGGTTTTAGGATGGATTCAATGAAACCTGGTATTTCCACAGTTAGGATTCCAGGTTGGATATTATAGGGTTCCCTTGTTTGTTGATTTTTGGGAGCATGTAAAAAGTCCCTGGGTTTTGTAGTGGGGGGATCAAGTTCTGTAGTTTTTCTTGCAGTTCATATGGAAATGACTTGATGGTGGTTTTGAGTGTTAAGGTAAAAAGGGGAGTTGGATCTTCCTCTAGTTTTTCTTAGTAAGTGGTGTCAGAGAGTTGTCTGTTAGCTTCATTTACATAGCCATCATGCTGAAAGATAAGTATAGCTCCTCCTTTGTTGGTTTCACTACTATTTGATGGTTGGATCTTAGAGATTCTATTGCCCTTCTCTCCGAGAGGGAGAGGTTATTATGGTGGTGTTTGTTGATTATTTCATTGTTCATTCTTTCCCTGAAGCAATCAATATAACAGTCAAGGGTTGAATGTTGTTTACTGTGAGGTTTGTAAACTGATTTTTTGTGGGGGTTTGGGGGTTAATCTGAGATCCCAGGAAAAAGACAATACCTACCACTACAGAGGGAGGCAAAAACTCCCCAAGTCCATACCAGTCTTCCCATGGACAAATCCTTTCTGACCCCAAATATGGCAATTGGTCTGACCCTCAGCAGGGGGGCAAGACCCTCTACCTGTGACCCTCTAGGTTTAAGTCCCAGCAGGAACACTGGTACACCACAAGAGCATTGATACACCCCTAGTCACAATCCCCCACTTTGGCTGCAGCCAACACTCTATGCCTTTGAGGAAGGTTTTTTTTTTTTAATTAAACCTAACACATGTAGCAGCAGGGAAGTATTTTTTTTTTCCTGTCAGCCCTATGCAGCGACCAGTAAAGCCCAGAAGCATGGTGAATACCCATAGCAGAATGTAGGCATAGCTGTGCCTAGATCATCCCTACCAGTGGCTATGTAAACTTTTCTTGGACACTTCCAAAGGTGGGAACTCCACAATTGCCCTAGGCATAGAAGTAGGCATAGATGCTAGGCATAGGTATTCCACTGCCTTACTGTTTTAGGAGTGAAGAAGTTTTTCCTGATAAAAAGTTTTTTTTTTCCAGTCTAAACCTACTTTGCTGCAACTCCAAGCCATCAGTTCATGTCCTACTCTCTGAAGCAAGAGAGAAACTTCCCCTTCTTTATGGCAGCCCTTCAAATATTTGAAAATTGCTATCAGTTCCCTTCTTAAGAACCTTTTCCACAAGTTAAACATGCCTAGTTCCTTTAATTTGTCCTTGCATGACTTGCCTTCCAAGCCTCTTATTATTTTTTGTTGCCTGCCTATGGACCCTCTCTAACTTCTCCATGTCCTTTTTAAAATCTGGAGACCCAAATTGCACAAAGTACTCCAACCTAACCAGTGCTGAGTAGAAAGGAACTATCGCCTTTTGTTCCTTGCACCTAGTACTTCTGTTGATGCATCTCAAAACCATATTTGCCTTTTGTGCAGCTGCACCACATTGCAGCCTTCTATTGTCTGTAATCTAGCAAGTCTCCCAGATTCTTCTCCAAAGTGCTGCCATCCAGCCAGGTGTCACTCACTTTGCATTTGTATTTATGAACATTCCTCCTGAGGTGTAGGACCTTACCTTTGTCAGCATTGGACTTCATCCTGTTAACTCCTCTACAGCTTTACAATCTGTTGAGATCCCCCTGAATTGCAGTCCCATTCTTCACTGTGTTTGCAGTTCTTCCCAGTTTTCTCATCTGCAAATTTGCTCAAGAAGCTTTCTATTCCAGCATTCAAATCATTAATGCAAATGTTGAACAGTACTGGGCCCAGGACAGATGCCTGTGGGGCCCTACTCAAAAACTCCTGCCATTCTGACATGGATCCATTTATAATTATCCTTTGCTGGCAGCTATTCAGCCAGTTATCTAGTCACCTTATAATAATTTTGTACACCTTATAGTATTTTTCTCTAGTTTGTTTATGAGAAGCGTTGCTGAAGTCCACTGTAGATACACTGTATCTACAGTGTTCCCCTCATCCACCCAAGTAGTTACTTTCTTAAAGAAGATCAAATTTGTTTGATATTACAGTAGAAGCTCTGTTAACTGGCACCTTACAAGCTGGCATGTTCTATTAACTGGCATGCTAGCTTGTAAGGTAAAGTGAAACTGGAAGTGCCCACCGTGGCACTTCTGGTTTCGTCGAGCCCTCACAGCCCGGGGCAAAGCAGCCTGTGCCACTGAGCCCCCAAGGCCCGGGGCATAGCAGACTGTGTAGGGCCAGCCTCCCTGTCCCTCAGGGCCCACAGGAGGGTCAGCAATGTGGTGGGAGGGGTGGCAATGCCCCAGATGTGGCAGGAGAAGCAGCGGCCTGAACAGGCAAAGATGCCTGTTCAGACCTCTCAGTTAACTGATATATTTTGTTATCCAGCACCCTGCATTCCCCATGGGTGCCAGATGACAAAGCTTTTACTGTATTTGTTTTTAGTAAATCCATGCTGGGTGCATGTGATCAGCCTTTCCTCCTCCAGATACTTGCAAATGACCTTTCTTAGGATATGCTCCAGGAACTTCCTGGGTGTTAAGGTTAGATCAACTGCTCTTCAGTTTCCCAGATTCTCCTTTTTACCTTACAAAATGAAACAGCAGTAGAGAAAGAGACTCACCCAACTTTGCATTTTCAAAGTGTTCTTTTATAGGGAATGGCATCCTTTGTTTCAGTGCTTTGGAGTTTTTCCATACCCAGCTTCTGTTTTTGCAGTTGTCCTTCTTTTGTCTTTGGCTTATCTCAGCCTTGGAATGTTCTTGCTGCCCATCTGGAACGATGGGTGCGTTCCTTTTCCTCGTTATCTTCTTCATGCCCTAGGCCTAAAAGGGATTCTTCAGCCATTCATTAATTAGTTTACTGACTGGTAACTTACATTTGGTGCCTTCTTGCTTACATAACCAGTTAAATCTTCTTCTCCTGTCTCTATGCCATTCTCTCATGATTCACCCTTTTACACACACACACACATAAAGGCTATACAGAGTTCATTTACTTATGTCAAGCAGAGGATACAAAATGGAGTTTTCAAGTTGCTTACAGGACAAGACTAACATGGTTATATTTTACTATTATTACACTCCATGTTAACATCAGCTACATTAGTTAAGTTCATGCTACACCATCAGTAGCATCTTAGAGTTTTTGGATAGTTTTGTCACCTCTTTGAAGAGTGCTCTTCCTGACTTGGTGGCCTATAATAAACCCCCAGTATTATATCAGTGCTGCATCTTTCGTCTTTACCCAATGCATTATATTCTACTATTTTCTTCGTCCTGAACCAGGTAACAAATTGAATGTGTTTTTTACATTCAAGATGACGCCTTTTCTCCCCAACAGGTTTTTCCAAAATATAGAGTAACCCTCAGTGTTGGCGTTCCAGTCCTAAGACTGTCTAACTATGTCTCTGTGATATCAATCAGATCATACTTTATTTCATATGCTGCAGTTTCCAGCATATCTTGTTCACTCCTCTACTCCTTGCATTATGGCTCTTAAATTCCACCCTCTAGACCTCCCCAGCCCCCCACTCCAGCAACCAAACTTCCCTGAATTATGCTCCCAGAGCTGGTTTTACCAGTGTTCACTGGTCCTAAGAGCCTGATTAAAGTAAGCTTGAGTGGGGGGAGGGGTGGGCAGGTCAGGGTGGATGGAAGCTCTGCCGGTGGGGGGGAGGGGGTTGGGAGATGAAGGGGGCTGAGATAGAAGGGACCTGAACCTGGGTCTCAAGCCCACCAGGCCAGTGTTCTAAGCACAAGTCTATGGAGTAACTGCTTTCCTGTCTCCTGTGCCAAATAAAATAAAATAGTTCCAAAAAACTGCACATACAATCTTTCAATGAGACATGATTACCAAGGCAATTAGCTGACTAATTTTTAGTTCTTTTTTTTCCCCCTGGTTATTAAATAATTCAGCAAAGTTGTGGCCAGCAGTTTTTAAAGCAGTGTTTGAGATTGTTATAGACAGTACATGCAGCAATTACTTAATCCGTTTGGAAAATTTATGCCTCCAGACAAATAAGTTCATTTTCCTATTCATTACAGTTGGAAGCATACAATGGCACAAATTATTCCTGTAATCCGCAATACTATGATATATGAGTGAAAGGAAACAATTGCCCATTGTATCACTAGACATAACAAATGCTTTTCTTTAGCTAGTATTTCCTTTCATTTGTATTAAGACTGTGGTATTGTAAATGCTACATGTAATGTCCTTTATTATTTAAATTCTTTTGGTTAATGTTAGGCACTGACTTCACAAACATTGTAGTTAATGGAGAGTGTGACAGATCTTGGAGCAATAAATAATTTTCGCAGAGCTGTAACATGGAGGGGAACTAGAGTGTATTTCACTGAATTTTATGGGACTTAAAAAAAAACAAAACACAACAGTTTGCATTATGTTTAACGACATCTCTATTTACAAGAACTCTAATACAGCAGGCAAAAATGATGAATAAATCCTAAGCAGTAGTTAATAATAGTAATAAAAAAAGTTTTTGCCTTGATGTTACCACAGTTCAAGGAATATCAACCCTACACTGATAAAGAGCAACTGTAAATACTTTGATAATGGCCACTGTATAGATTCCCAAAAGAAGGGTGAAAATAAATTGTTCATTGTTAAAGTAATTAGAAAACAAAGAAAGCAACAGGAGTACAGAAAATGACAAGCATGTTGGCTCTACAGAAATATGACAAACAGTGGAGGCAGTAGTGCTGTTCATGCTGTAAAGTAGATGCACTAATATGAAAAGTGAATTAATTTTAATTTAAAGAGGGAGCAGAGAGTCACAACTATATGAAGTAGATATGAAAACTAACGTGACATACGGATATCACTTTGTAATGAAATGCCTTGAAAGGATCTATAGTTTTTATTTTTTTCTCATCCCTCTTTGTTTCTATGTTAAAATGACATTGAAGTTATACAGTTCTAATTTTAAATTGATAAAAGTACCATCAGGTTGCCCAGTATTGTTAGTTAGTCCAGGATTCTCAAGTATTTGTGTACCTGAAGTGATGAGAATCCTTAGATTATTGGAAGACTAGGTTTGAGAGATGATTAGAAATACTTTTTAGATGTGTTTAGTAATAGATATGTTTAATCAGATATGTTAAAATGACATCTAATCATTCTCTTTGTTCATCAGTGATGTTCATTAAAAATGGGTAAATTCTGAAAGTCAAAATTTCTTTTCCTATTCCCAATACCAATGGGTTTGCATGGTGCTTATAAATCAAGCTGTGGATTTCACTATCACTGCAAAGATAAATGCACTGGAATCTAGTTGAGGCCAAATACAATCCTTTTATTTGCAGGTGTGGTTTTCTCAGATATTGAAATGAGGACACTTTTCTGTTGCACAAGAGAACACTATTATTATGAATTGTTTTGGAATAGTTCAGTGTAGTGCCTCATTACAGAAAACTGATTATTGTTAGGGCATAATGAGAAAGTGTAGCCTAATCTAGAGCATGGCTTAAACTGCAGTCACATTAGTGTAGTGGAGACAAACTGTGCTAACTTGGATATGGTAGCAGTCTAAATGCAGCAGTATAAAAACTGAAGGCTGCAAAATCTACTCAAGAAGGAATGCAGATTGGACACTGAGCTTTCTTGCCAAAGAAAGATTGCTGCTAGTACCCTAGCAAGGTAGTTTGCAGATAATTTAAATATCTCTACATTGCATTGAAGTATAGGTATGTCCTTTTCCTTATATGTATATTCTGTGATCCCATAGGCTTATCTGTAGTGCTGTGTCAAGAGAAGACATGAGGAACTTGAATATCAGCCCTATGAGTCCTGTTGTGCAGGGTATTTAAAAATTAGATTCATGTACGTTTTTTACAAGACCCTTCCCTGGTACTGCTAGCCCACCATCACCATGAACTTTTTTTCCTTTTTCTTGGGGCACTTACAGATAAATAGATTAAATACATACAAATATATATTACCCTTCTTGGGCAAGCTACTGTCTAGAGTAAAATGCAGGGCCCTTGTGTTTGAACCACTGAACCTTGAGTGAAATTTTATTCATGAGTCATATATGGATAGTGTTTTGAATCTATGCTTTCTTAAATTGTTACGTGAACAATGTGTATAGAATATATATTGTATGAATAAGAAAACAGACATATAAGCATACAATACATATAGGATTTGTACAGACATTAAATGTAGAAACTTGGGGGTTAATTGGGTTAAATATGGTACCTGATTTTAAGTAAATCAATGTAGGGGGAGGGGTGGGCAGGATGGGGAGGGCTGGCAGGGGGAACTGCGGAGCGGGGCGGGGTATCAGTGTTCATAGGATGGTTGGTGGAACCTGGGAGCAATGATCCCTCTAAGGTTTAGCGATCCATGAGCAATCCTGGCTTGGAGTCCGCAGGTATCTCAGTGTGCCCACCCCTCCCTCCTCTTGCAGCAGCCTGTGGCTGGGTTGGGGCAGGTGGCAAGCAGCTGGATGCAAAGCTGGCAGTGGAGATGGCAGGGGAAGTGTCAGCACCCCCTTGCTACGGCACTGGGTGCCCCCCTGGGCTGATGCCTGGGAACCATGGCCCTCTACTGCCCCACCCCTGTCAGTACACCACTGTGTGCACAGCATTAAAAAGTTATTGTGCGGCATTTTTTTTTATTGTGTGCAGCTTAGAGGGAACGCTGTCTGGGAGATTTTGGTGGGATCAGGGGAAAGGGGGTATGACAGTGGGGTCTACAGGAGAGCTTGGGGGGAATCAGGAGGTTAGCAGAGTACATGGTGGGGTAGTGGGATTGGGGGATGGAAAATCAGAGAGGGTCTTAAATTCCACCCTCTAGACCTCCCCAGCCCCCCACTCCAGCAACCAAACTTCCCTGAATTGTGCTCCCAGAGCTGGTTTTACTAGTGTTCACTAGTCCTAAGAGCCTAATTAAAATTAGCTTGGGTGGGGGAGGGGTGGGCAGGTCAGGGTGGATGGAAGCTCTGCGGAGTGAGGGGAGGAGAGGGGTCTTGGGAGATAAAGGGGGATGCCCTCCCTTCTGGGACCACAGGCTATTTTTACCCACCTGAACTCCCCCACTCCCAGACAAACAACCCCCCACAGGAAACCAAACCCCCTGGTCATGCCTGCCCCTTCCTTCACCCCAACTAACTTTAATCAGCTCCCAGGACCAGCACACACCAGTAAAATTGGCAGCAGGAGCAGCTTGTGGTATTGGGGGTGCTTGGCAGGCTTCCTCCTGATCTGCCACATGCTACCCACAGAGGCTGTTTTTGCTACTTGTAGCACTTGTGTTGTAGGTTGGACCCCCGCTTAATGTATGCCTATGCACTACAGTGTAGTGTTATGAGAGATATCCAAACATATGGATATATGGAGGCAAAGGCCAATGGAAATGTAGTTTTCCAAGCATAGGAAAGCAACACAAGGAAAATAGGTTACTGGACCCAGGTGGGACATCATCAACAACTGTTAAAATAGCCTGACTGAACAGATGCTCTGATATCTATTATGATATAACTGGACACATCAATAGGTGGAAAATCTCAATACTGTGTGACCCAGGATCTAAGATAAGTATGAAACATGAAAAAATGCTGTGTATTGCAGGAGTTATACTAGTGATTTCTAATCATTGTTCCTATCTGTAAGTCAAGCTTTCACTGAACTCGAGGTCTCTGCTCATTAAATGGACTCTTGTTTTGGTGACCTCTATTTCTAGTGCTGTCATATTGAGACTGGATTTTTTCAAGGACATCTCAAGAACTCCTAGAGCAGCTTGTTACTACGCAGTGCTCAAGATCCTATCCAGAGGTGGGTAGGAGGAATTGTCAATCCCAGGAAAGCAACTGATGGAGTTTTAAAGGTGCTGAGTCAAATCAAAGTTGTACCTGAGCATCAAGAAAAAAATGTTGATATGTTGTGGATTATTTTAATTCTTCAGAATGTCTTTAGGACTTGCTGATGAATGAAAGCCAGTTCTGTGGGTAATGAATATCTAACCCAAAATTAAGAACATAAGAATACAAGAAGTACCATTTACTGGGTGAGACCATAGGTTCATCTTGCTCAGTCGTCTATGTCCACTAGGGGGTGCCACCACTTTCCCCTCATGCTGTTGGACCTCCTCATAGCCTGGAGGCTGGTCTCTGCCTTTAGGTCCCAAAGGTGCTGACTTGCTTTTACCAAGCCCATGCCAAAAAATATGCATCTGGTGGTACTGGCAACAAGGGTGCCCTGGAAGGACTGGAGGATGGTCCTGGCCAGTATCACTTATACCAGGAACTTCCTAGACTGTCAGGCAGGGCTGGGCAGATCCCTTTGTGCTGGCCCAGTCCATGGAGTTGCCCATGCTACATATTAATTGCTGCTTTTTCCCAGAGATAAAGGCTGCCCTTACACCTAGTTCCCTCACCTATATCAACCAGGTCCTGTGTGAGGGCATTCCCAGTCCAGTGGTATCCCTCAGCCATCCAGAGCTAGTCACGAGGCCACTGCCACAGAAGGCTCTGCAGCACTACCATCCCCACAGTCTTTGCAGGCAGGGGGATACAGAGCTGGGTCCACTTCTGAACAGTCCATCACCACCAGATCTACATGCTCATGTTCTGGACACTTCATCATCCTGTCCTTCCAACCTCCCCTGACAACAAATGCAGGGCCACCCTAGACGATAGCAGAAGTGAGAGTCTATGATGAATAGGTCTATATTACACCTTCATCCCATGAGCAACTGAGGACCTCAGCTCCTTCATGGAGTAGTCTCAACAGTCTGTATACGGCATGCTTTATGGACACCCCCATACTTGGCCATTTTGCCAACAGCGGGAGACCCTGGTGCATGCCTCCCTCCAGTACACCAGGTTGCAACCTCCTCCAGAACCTCCTGCTGAGGTTCTAGCTGCTTTTGTCTCCTCACATTTTTTGTTATACACTCCCTGGCCCTGGCCCCACCAATCCCTGGAGCCTATGGGTCAACCTCCTCCAGGCCTTGCCAAGCTAGTGTCATACCTGACTAGAAAGAAGCCTCTGAACAGGGGGAGCCCAAGTGAGTAAAGGGCTGTCTTCCTCACTCTTCTGCTCATGTCTTCTAACAGAGATTCACTGGTCAGCATCCGCAGGCTTCCTTGTCTCACTCAGGGAATAATGGGTGCTGGCCAATATGTTCTGCTCACTGTCCCTTTCTGAGTCCTTGTTTTGAATCTGTGGCCTCATTCCTTTGTTTCTTTAGTAGTTGTTCCAAGCAATCAGTTGCTGCATTTAGTTAATAAAATCATAAGAACTTAGGGTTGGAAGGGACCTCAGGAAGTCATCCCAGCTGAGACTTTGTCTAGCCAAGTCCTTAGAAACCTCCAAGAATGGAAATTTCACAACCTCTCTGGATAGCCTATTTCAGTAGTTTACTACCCTCCTCATGAGAGTTTTTCCTAATATCCAAACTAAATTTCCCTTGCTGCAACTTGAGACCATTGCTTCTTGTTCTGTTATCTGCCAGCACTGAGAACAGTCCAGCTTCATCCTCTTTTGATCCCCCCTGCAGAAAGTTGAAGGCTGCTATTAAATCCTCTCTGTCTTCCTTTCTCAAGACTAAATAAGCCCAGGTCACTCAGCCTCTCCTGAGAATTCATATGCCCCAGCTTCCTAACCATTTTTGATGTCCTCTGCTGGGCTCTGTCCAATGTGTCCACATTCTTTCTATGGTGGGGAGCCCAAAATTAAACACAGTACTCCAGATGTGGCCTTACCAGTGCCAAATAGAGGGGAATAATCAGTTCCTTTGATTGGCTTCAGCATTCCTACCAATGCAGCCTACCAGTGTTGGCTCATATTCAGGTTATTGTCTTCTCTAACCCCCAGGTCTTTTCTGCAAAGCTGTTGCCTAGCCAGTCAGCCCCCAGCCTGTACCACGGCATAGGATTGTTCCATCCTAATTTCAGGATTTTCCACTGATTCTCATTGATCCTTATGAGATATCTTTTGGTCTAATCCTCCAATTTGTCTAGGTCTCTCTGAATCCTAGCCCTAGTCTCCAGCATATATACTACTCTCTCTAGCTTGGTGTCATCTGCAAACTTGCTGAGGGTGCACTCCATCCCGTTGTTCAGGTCACTGATGAAGATATTGAACAAAACTGACCTCAGGACTGACCCTTGGGGCACTCCACTTGATACCAGCTGCCAAATAGCCAATGTGCCATTGACAACTACCCTGTGAGCCCAATGATCTTGCCAGTTTTCTATCCACCTTACAGTGCATTCATCCAGCCCATACTTCCTTAGCTGCCTGTGAGATTGTTGTGTGATACTATATCAAAAGCCTTGCTAAAATCAAGGTACACCATATTTACTGGTCTCCCTGCATACACAAAACCAGTTATCTCATCCTAGAAGACAAATGAGGTTGGCCAGGCATGACTTGCACTTGGTGAATCCATGCTGACTGTTCCTAATCACATTCTCTTCCTCCAAGTGATTAGAAATGGACTCCTTGAGGATATGTTCCAAGATGCTTCCAGGGACTGAGGTGAGGCTGACTGGTCTGTAGTTCCTTGGATCCTCCTTTTGCCCTTTCTTAAAAATGGGCACTATGTTTGCCCTTTTTTAATCATCCAGAACCTCTCTTACTTGCCATCGGCAATGCTGTCATTGGCCAGCAGCAATGCAATCCCATTAGCCCACTCCTTTAACACCCCCAGGTTCATCCTGTTCAGGTCCATGGACTTGTACATGTCCAGCATTTCTAAATAGTCCCTAACCTGTTCCTTCACCACTGAGGGCTGCTTACCTCCTTCCCAAACTGTGCTACCCAGTGCAGTAGTCTGGGAGCTGACCTTGTCTGTGAAGACTGAGGTTAAAAGGCATTAAGTAAATCAGTCTTTTCTGCATCATCTGTCACTATGTTGCCCACCCTATTCAGTAGGGGACCCACACTTTCCCAGATCTTCTTCCTGTTACTGACATACTTGTAGAAAACCTTGTTACCCTTCACATCCCTTGCTAGCTATAACTCCATTTTTACTTTGGCCTTCCTGACTTCATCCCTGAATGGCAGAGCAATGCTCTTATACATTTAGTAGCCACTTGACCATCATGAATGATGTAGTATTTCAGGGAGAGCTTAGATGCCCCACCCCAACTCACGCTTTGGGGTCGGCCATGTAAACCAGGGGCAGACAATTATTTTGGGTGGAGGGCCACTTACCAAGTTTTGGCAAGCTGTTGAGGGCTGCATGGGTAGCTTTGCCCCTTGGCAGGTGCCCCACCTACTGGTCACCATCTTGTGACCAGAAGTCCCACCCCCTAACCCCTCAGCTTTGCCACCGTAAGTCTCTCCCCTTGCCCCCAGAAGTACATCTTTCAGCAAGGGGTTTTGCCATCTTGGAACCAGAAAAATACCAAATTATATTCTAAAAAGGAAACCTCTACAGCATTCATTTTGATTTCAAAAAAATATTCTTGTCCCAATTTACATGTGTTTGTGACCTGTGCATAGAGGTGATCACACAACAGCTTAAAATAAAGTCTTACTTTTGTATATAGTGGGGTGTGGGTATAGGTTTGAGGGGGCTTGTGGGTATGTGGGGTTTCATAGTTTCATAGTTTGTAGGCTCGGAAGGGACCTTGACAGATCATCAAGTCCGACCCCCTGCCATTGCAGGAAAGAGCACTGGAGTCAAACGACCCCAGCAAAGTGTTCATCTAGCCTCCTCTTAAAGACCCCCAGGCTAGGAGCCAGCACCACTTCCCTTGGAAGTTGGTTCCAGATCCTAGCCACCCTAACTGTGAAGTAGTGCCTCCTGATGTCTAATCTAAATCTACCCTCTGCCAGCTTGTGACCGTTATTTCTAGTCACTCCTGGTAGTGCTCGGGGGAATAGGGACTCCTCCAATGCCTGCTGGTCCCTCCTGACTAGTTTGTAACAGGCCACTAGATCCCCCCTCAACCATCTCTTGTGGAGGCTGAACAGGTTCAGATCCCTTAGCCTCTCCTCGTAGGGCCTGTCCTGGTGCCCCCTGATCATGCAGGTGGCCCTCCTCTGGACCCTCTCAATGCTGGCCACATCCCTCCTGAAATGCGGCACCCAGAACTGGATGCAGTACTCCAATTGTGGCCTGACCAGTACCGCATAGAGTGGGAGGATCACCTCCTTGGACCTACTTGAGATGCATCTGTGGGTGTGTGACAAGGTGCAGTTGGCCTTCCTGACCGCGTCCCCACACTGTCGGCCCATGTTCATTTTGGCATCAATAATGATCCTTTTCTGGCTCTGCACTGACAAGAAGGGAATTCCCCAGCCTGTAGGTATGCTGCTAGTTCTTCCTCCCCAGGTGCAGCACCTTGCACTTGTCAGTGTTAAAACCCATCCTGTTCTCATCCACCCACCCCTGTAACCTGTCTACGTCCAATTGCAGCCTATTCCTAACTTCTAGCATGCCCACATCCCCCCACATCTTAGTGTCATCAGCAAATTTGAATAGGTGAAGGAGCATATCAGTGTGTGTGTGTGTGTGTTATATGTGGGGTGTGTGTGGGTATGGGATTTCTGGCCATCTGTGTATATGGCAGTGCAAGGGGAGTGTGGGTACATGTGTATGGTGGGGTGTGCATGTGGGACTCACCCTGTGAACATGCACATACCCCACACACTCTGCCCCTGCCTACACACACACACACACACACAAACACACACTCTGCCTCTGACTGCATACCCACCCAGACTCACACTCTGCCCCTGGCTGCACACCCACACCCACTCTGCCACACCCACCCACCCACTGTCTCTGGTTGAACACCAATTCCCACCCAACCAATCCCCCTCAGCTGCACAACCACACCCAGCTATCCATTCAGCCCCTGGCTCCACAACCACACCCACCCACCTAGCCAGCCCCTGGCTGCACAACCACATCCACCCACACAGCCCCTGGCTCCATAACCACACCCACCCACCCACTCTGCCCATGGCTACCCATTCTCTCTCTCTCTCTCTCTGACCCTGGCTGCACACCCACAACCACCCACCCACTCTGCCCCTGGCTGCGCACCCACAACCAGACATACACCCACACACACTCTACTAGGGTGGCTCTGTGCTCCCTCCTCTGGCAATGCAGCCAAGCCATGTGGTGCTGACAGTGGCAGCAGGCAGGGAGTGCAGTGGCTGGGGGTGGGCTGGGCTGGGCTGCTTAATCCTGCTGAGGCTTCTGCTGGGTCCTTGTTCCCTTGCCACCTGTCAGCTTTGACAGGAACCAGGGGCAAGTCAGTATAGTATTAAAGCCTAAGAGCTCCCTCCACCTCTGGGTCTCAACCTGAGGGGTGGGGCCCCGTGCAGGCAATTGCCACTTGCCGTCTCCAGGGCACATGTACAGTTGGCCCCCAGCATTATGGACAGACAGATGCAAGTACTAAGCCTTTTTATTATATTAGAATCCTCCTCCCTTGTTGTTTGTTAAAGTTTCTACTTATAAACTTCCTTTTTGTGATTTAGTTCACTGAAGAGTTCCCTACTAAGCCAAGCTGGTCTTCTGGCATAGTTGCTGGCCTTTCTGCACATCAGAATAGTTTGTTCCTGCACTCTCAGTAAGGCTTCTTTAAAGTGCAGCCAGCTCTCCTGGACTCCTTAGTTGTTCCAAGCAATCAGTTGTTGCATTTGTGGCCCCTCCTTTTTAAGGGCACTATTCATGGTAAGCCTAGGTTCATATTACCTGAATGCAACAAATAGACCTGTGTTATGCAGTGACAGAGTGGATACTGAAAGGGAGAGTATACTAGGTATAACCATTTTTTTTCCCACTGTTCTCTCTCAGTTGTAACCTCCAGCATTTAAAGTCTAGGGAGTTCTGATTTAGAGACTATCCTAACACCCATGCTTCAGAGCTACTGATGCACCTTTCCTCCAAGAATTTGTCCAGTCTCTTTTTGAATCTGGCTAAGTTGTCAGCTTCCACAACATATGATGACAGTGAGTTCCACATTTTATTACACACTGTGTGAAAAAGAACTTCCCTTTGTTAGTTTTAAGTTTACTACCTACTTGTTTATGACCCCTAGTTCTTGTACTGTGAGAGAAAGTAAATAATAAATACCTATTTACTTTCTCTTTATTATGTGGAAAACCTTCCATGCCACTAGTCATCCTTGTTGCTCTTCTCTGTACCTCCTCTAGTTCTTCTATATCCTTTCTGAGGTATGGGGATTAGATCTGGGCACAGTTTTTTCAAGGTGTGAATGCATGATGGATTTATAAAGGGACATTATGATGCTTTATATTTTGTTTTACAATGTCCTCCTTAAGAATCCCTAATATTTTGTTTGCCTTCTGATGGTGACAGAGCACTGAGATGATATTTTTAGTGAACTCTCCACAGTGAGTCCCAGACCTCTCCTGTGTGGTAACAGCTATTGTAGAACACATTATAGTTTGGTTTATTTGTGTTTATATGCATGACTTCACACTTATCTACACCAAATTGCATCTTCCATTTTGTCACCTGTTCACTCAATAGTGCCAGATCCTTCTGTAGTTCCTCACAGTCTGCCTTTCTCTTTACCACTTTGAACTGAAGATGCTTTCATGCACTTAGGTAATTATATGTGTTCATAATGTTTTTGGGATAAACCTGTTTGAAAAAAATGGATTGTCAAGCTTTTAAAGCACCACAGTATAAAATTGAAACAAATATTCATTTGTAAGATGTCACATAATCTTCCTGGAGCATATAGTCAGTGAAGACTCTACCCCATAAACTGTAAGTAGCATGGAGTGGAAAGATACCATAAACTCTGAAGTACTAGAGAGATTTGTAGATCTATGTGGCTTCTACAGAAGATTTTGCACTGACATTTCAACTATTTGAGTCTACTCCTTAAAAATGCACATTTTTATTATAATAGTGTCTAGAAACAGTAATGGTGTAAAGAAGACTATTTTACTTTAACAAACCTTGTAAACACTAATTTCCTTGGGCATTGTTTTTATTCCAAATTATCTATGTAGCCAAAGGTTTTCTGCATTTTCCACGTATATCTACAACTGCTGTATATTTTGACTCATCTATAGCAAAAACACAATTTAATTTCGTTCTTTAATAAGAGCTCTAAAAATTCTACCTTCTTTTCCCATCACCATTTACCTCACTGAATATGTATTATGTAGTTATTTCAAGACCACCTTACTGGTCAAAATACTAAGATTTCTTTCCATTAGGCTTGCATCAATTGCTTTAATTTTATTCTGATCTGTATAAGTCTGTATTTATACTTTTAGACTGCTATATCACAAAGATGTATCCTTCCTGAAATCTTAAGGAAATTTCATTGTGTTGTATGCTTAATTCTAAAGCAAGCATTTTGCACATCTAGTAATTGCAAAAACATCATCTGACACTAGAATCACAGATTGTACTATCTGTGAGCTTTTACTGTGGTTTGAAGGGTTGTCATCTAATCTGGCAGCTAGTCAGATGCAGTGATGAAGTTTGGTTCTCTGAAAAATTATTCTTTTCTACTGTACATGAGAACCTGCAACAATTATAAGCTGTAGTTTTGCATAAGGTGATTCATTTTTGGGTGAAGCTTCCTCCTTATTCCCCTAATCTACCCAAGGACATCAATGACATTTTCATTATGGGGAGGATCTCTAGAGAAATTTCACTAGGATTTTAACAATTCCCACCCCTTTATCAAATTAACTCTTGAATACTCCAGCCAGCAAATTCATTTCTTAGACACTACACTGAAGGCTTTCAATGACCACATCACCACCACACTGTGTTGGAAGCCAAATGACCATTGAAGTGCTTCCAGCTTTCATCCTAATCATGCTTCTAGGTCAGTCTATCCTCTATAGCCAAGGTCTGCATTAGAAATGTGTCTGCTCTGATCTGTGGTGGCCTGGGATGAACACCTTAAGGATCTGGAGCAGGGGTTCCTACAGTTACAATACAATCCACAAACTATAGCCCCTTATATCAACTAGATCCAGATTCAGACATGCCAGCAACCTGCTACAATGCTAACCCCAAGACAAGGACAATGATGTCCCTCTAGTTGTTACCTACACCCCCTGGCTTGAACACTTTAGATGCATCATTAATCCTCCAATCCCATCTGAAAAAGGATGACTGTTTCAAAGTAATCATGGGGGGCAAACCTATCCTAGCTTATAGGAAGCCCTTCAGCCTCAAGTGGCATTTCTCAAGCAATGTGCTACCTGACTCTCAGCCTCACTGAGGCACCAGGCTTTTTCCCAACATCAGTAAAGACCACATCAGCACTGGACCAAATAATGCAGATTATAACATCCAAGTTTCATTCACTTCCAGCTCTGCTAATGTCATATATGCCATCACCTCTTTGCAGTGCCTCTCTGATGTCTACATTAGACATGGGATGATCTGTATGTGAAAGCATGAATGAACAATGATTTGACATCAGCTGCAAAACACCACTCAGTCTTGTAGCAAAATAACCCAGGGCAGGCAAAATATGGCATGCAGGCTGAATCTGGCCCACCAGGTGATTTTATCTGGCCCACTGGCACCCACGGATTAACTGTACCCCACCCAACCACACACTTCACTCTCACCCTCGTGCTTGGGAGGGCCCCAGCTCCAGCTACAGCTGCTGAAGGACCTGCTCAGGTTTCCCACCCTCCAGCAACTCCTTGAGTCCCTGCTGCAGTGATTGCTCTGGGCAGCAGGTAGGGAAGCTGCATCTGGGTGGGAGCGCAGAGCATGGGGCTGAGGCTGGCAGGAGCATGGAGCCTGGGGCGCACACCCAGCGGGGTGGTAGGATACAGAGCTTGGTGAACAGGGTGTGGGGGCTTTGAGGTGTGTGGATCCCCCTTATACCATCTCATACCTCCCCCATGTTCCCTATAGCGCACAGCCCCTGTCACTGGTGGCAGCAGGTGGCAGGCCCTCAGAGTGTCCATGACCTGCAAAGGCAAAGCCGCCTGGTGACGTCCAACTCCAACCAGTTCCAGGAGCTGCATGTAGTAGCAAGGAGTGGAGCCAAGCTAACCCGCTTCTATCATATGGGGTTCATGCATGTGCCAGGACTCCAATGGAATTGGTGGGGAGCCCTGCTCCCTGCTTCCCAGTGAAGACCCAGGAACTGCTGTGTAGCAGGGAGTGGGGAAGGCAGCCAGCTCCATCACTCGGGTCTTCCCCTGAGTGGTACACAAGTCATGGGAGCTGCACAAGATCCCTGCATGATACAAACAGGCTGGCCTGGCATTACTCCTTGCCACCATGTGCAGCTCCTGGAACTGGCTGGAGCTGTGAGCTGGTGGGGAGCTGTGCCAGCACAGGCCATGAACACCCCAAGGGCCTGCCACCTACTGCTGCAGCTGCTGGTGATGGGGGCTGTGTGCCATGGGGAGGGCATGTGGGGGGCATCCCCAGACCCTCCCCTTACATTCCACAAGAAACAACACCCCCCACACACTGCCCACACCCCGCATAACTCCCTCACATATACACACATCCACACCCCCAGCATATCTTACAACCCCCACACACAGAGCCATACTCCCTCCACACCCCACCAAATACCCCCCAATCCCCAACTACACCCCACATACTCCCCCCCACACACATCTCCCACATAATGTACAAGAGTAAGATTTTATTTTTTAGTTATTATGAAATCATTTCTATATACACTACAAAAACGCACATAAATCAGGACAAAAATATTTTTTGAAATAAATTAAAATATGTTGTAGTAGACGTTTGAATTTTAGTATATGATTTGGTTTTTGCTGGTTCCAAGATGGCAGCCCCCTGCAAAAGATTACTTTTGAGGGCAAGGGGAGAAACTTCAGGTGGCAAAGGTCATGGGTTAGGGGGCTGGAACTTCTGGTCCCAAGATGACAACCAGGGGCAAGGCACCTGTTAAGGTGGGGGGCCACTGTTGCAGCCCTTGACAGCTCACCGAAACTCATTACACAGCCCTCCAACCAAAATATTGCCCACCCCTGCTTTAACCTCCCTGGAAACTCCATCGCTGTCCTGAGTGGCTGTTCTTAGGCAGCAAACCTTTAAAAACTGATTTGTATGAGAAACTATGAAACAAGAAATAACCCACAGACTGGACTCTCAAGTTTGGTTTTAAAAGGGGCTGTGGATTCTCACCTCATTATCTGGATTAGCCTTTGTGACTTCTTTTGTTCCTATGGTTTTATTGCTTGCTTGGTTGCATTGCTCAAGACCCCTCCCCTGACGCCCCTCCCCCCCCCGCCCCACCAAAACAAACAAACAAACAAACCCCAAAAACCTCTCCACCCATTTTACTTTGTTCATAAATAATTAGCACTAAAACTTCTGGTGCTAATAATCTATACTGTTTAAATATTTTCCAGGCCTACATGCGAACAAAAGAATTTTAAAAGCTCACTTAAATCAAGCCCCAAAAGTTTTTGTGTTTTACATGGTGAAACTGAGAACCTGAGATTTTCAAAGGATTTGACTGGAAGTGCTGCTATTTTGAGGTTGTCAAATTTGAGCTGAAAAATAAATATATATTCATTTATATATCACCTTTACTTTCAATTACATGACTTTTCTCATTGTCTTAATTACCTGTGACTGTTATTTTTCAAGCCTGACAAGCACAAATTGAATATTTTTCCTGGTGGTTGCCTGCTCCTGAGTTCAATACTTTGGCAGATTTGTGCTTAGGTTGCCATAGTGAATATTTCAGATTGTTTACAGCCAAGAAATTGATGTAACATTTGAGACTAACTCATTTCTTTCCAGATGCTATTTAATTATGGCAAATCAGCCCAGATCTTCAAGATATAGTTTAAGGAAAGGAGTAGAGGGTGGGGAGGGAAAGCAGTATAAATGCAAAAAATAAATAAATAAATAAAAATCACATATGGAGTTTAGGTGTTTTGGTCAATTTTGCAATTCAACTTTATTTTTGTATAAATGATAAATATACTTTACAATCAGTAAAGTTTAATTTTAGTTTTCCAGATGCTTATTTTGCATGCAAATTGTAAATTTGGCACCGTTTACAGATGGGTTCTTTTAGGTTAAATCAATAGTCATATGATCAATGAATATCTTTAGAAAAATGTTCTGAACTTTTAATTGGTCTTTTGGAATTAATTAAATCAATGTAATCTTTATGTAGACCTCATCGATGTGCTTGATAATGTGGGCAGTTGAAGTAATGTTTGGACCTGCAGTTATTTGATTAATATTGTCTAGTTGTCCATGTAATAGCAATTTCCATGTAATAATCTATGCTGTGATTTGCTTTAAAGTATTTATGCTTGGTTTGATGTTTTCAGTGATTGTTAAGGTGAGTGTTCTGGATGCAAAGGAGGATTTAATGTAAGATCCTCTCACTCTGTGCTCAAAAATCCCTAGATATTTTCATCTTCACATTATCTGCAGTCCCTGTCTCTTGTGATCTCTATCAGTGGTTGTTACTAGTCTGAGGCCTCTTACCAGGATCCTGGTCTGGCACTCTTTTGCCAAAACTGCCTTTAATTCAGCTTTGAACTATACACATATCATTACTTTATCTTAAATTCCATTTTCCTGTCAGACCATAATCTCCCAGTCCAAATTGTCCAGTTTCCCCCCACCTATCATGCACTTTGCTGTGTTCTAGCTGATCAACATCAGGTATTTCATTTCCATTTCCCTATTATTTCCTCCATCTTCATTGAATCTTTCTATGCCCTGCCCTCCCCCCTGGGGTCTTTTGCTACTGATCCCACCACAGTTTGTTCCAGGAACCCTTGCTTATGTCATTATCCAAGTATTTCCCTCCTACATCTGTGAGTATTTTTGGAGAAAGACTACTGAACATTCTGACTTCCTCCTTTGAAAAAAAATGTTCACCCTGACTCCTTTTTCCAGCCTTGTGTTTTTACTGAGCAGAACTATTTCTTCCTCTACCTGACTCACAAACAGGCAGTCTTTTCTTGGAACTAAAAAGATTGGTTAATGGTATTGGTCTGTAAAGGGTGAATGATTGATATGATCAAGTAAGATAAGATTATTTTTGCCTCAGGATGTGGTAAGAAACTTTGTAGGCTACTGGAGTGGATGAATAAGTTTACAAAACAGGAGAACATTAGAGGGAATTTGGGAAAAAAGAGTAGGAATGACTTGCTTTCCTGGTATAATTAAATGCTTTGCCATTTATCTGAAGCCAAAGGAGTGTTCATGTATATAGTACAAGTTAGTGGTAATTCTGAAATAAAAACATAGGTTAGAAGGACAAGTTCAGTGATTCTGGGACATCTCTATGCCCCTTTCAGTTGTTTTTAGACAGCCAGGTTTTAGAAACATCACTGCCAGAGACTGAAGGTATAAGGGACCTGGTCACTATAAATCCAAAGAGGAAAGGAGGGAGAAGGTTTGGCAGTTTGAGAATAACAGAGGCAAGAGGACAAATTACTATTCAGATAAACAGGCTGGGCTAGCAGTGAGTACCATGGAGAAGAGGACTGAGGAAAATTGCATATGGCTACAATTTTCCAGGACCTCAGTGTGGAAATGTGGATGAGATCTTTGTGTTACCAAGTTGAACAGAAAGCAGAGGTATTGCAGGGTGCAGCTGTGGGTAGCTCTTCATCTAAGGTATAGGCCCAACAAGTCATCTCACACTGCCCAAAGAAGATAGATTATTGTTGTTTGGAATTTCATACTAAGTTAGTAAGAATATTCTGTAGAGGACAGACAGACAGCAGTACAAGTCTTCCTAGACCCCAAAAATGAGCAATGACCAAGGGCCTTGTCACATGTTACACTTTGAGCTGCTTAAATGCTTATCAGTGTTAGTGCTAATTTGTTTTTGGAGCAGTTGCACCTAAAGGTTAAAAACTTTCTCTGCCTGTCCTCCCCCCCATATAGCTGTGCCTTGCCACTAGAGGGCTGGCGAGCAGATTATGAGCTATAGTTGTGAGTCACTATAGAGCTGGTGAGCCAAGACATGCTTCTATAACTGGTCTAGGTTGCAGGTGTGTGAGAGAGGAGTTGGGGATGGGCAGTACAGGAATATGAAGCTGGGAAGCAGAGAGTTGATAGGATGGAGATGGGTAATGAAATGGGAGATAAAAAGGAAAGGGAGGTGAAATGAAGCAAGTCAGACACTGAAGGATAAAATAAAAAAAGAAAAAGAAATAAAGGGGAAGTAAATTAAAGAAGGTCTTATGTTTCAATAAATTGGCATTTAGGATAGAAGAGTATAGGGATTTCTGGCCACACTTGCCATAGTGGCTGGGTGGTAGGAGTGGTGAGGGAAGAAGACACTTCTTGTGGGGAAGCCACTGTCCCTGCCCTAGGAGGAAAGCTCCAGCTCTGTGGGGACCTCATCTGGCTCCCTACCTTGTTCCCCCACTTCCTGAACCCCACTTCTGGACCCATCTGTGCCTTGCAACCTGGATAGCTGTCATATTCTCTGCAGATTGTTTTCACAGGATGGCACTCCTTGGGGTGGGGAAAGTCATACCCATGGGGGCAATAATGGGAGTTGGCTTAGTGTCAGAACCCTCTACCAAGCAATAGAGTTCAGGGTGTGGAAAGTTTGTCCACAGAGAGCAGGAGAGTGGAGGAGGGGACACTGGGTTGCTGGAGGACTGCAACTTGGGCAACTCATCTGTGAGGAGTTGTCACACAGCTAGGTAATGTGGATCAGAGAGAACCTGCTTTCTACCCAGAGTGGTATAAGTGTAAGCAGCCTAAAGTGTGCTTAAAACTAGTTTCAGGTGCTAATGCACAGACAATCCAGGGGTTAAGGACTCCAGGAGTCACCTAAAATTCATGTGTAACAAGGCCTGGAGAATGGACAGAGTTCTGAAGGATTCAAGTGAGCTTCTGTTTTTACAAAGGAAGACTAAAGACAAAACGTTCTGAAAATGAACTGTTGGCTTGGCAAATGATGGAAGATGCATAATTTCTGTTTTTGTGGAGATTGGTCTACATCCAAAGAGAGAGGGGAGAACAGAGCTTAACAGTTCAAATGACCTCTATCTCAGTAAAAGGGAAACCAGCCAGTAGTTTACAAAGGAAGTTAAATTACTAACCAAAGGGGAGACTGAAAAGGAAAAACAAATTTACACACTGTTAGCACAAAATCAAGATCCTGAAAACAGTTAAACAAGTTATTGCAGAGCATGAAGAGGAAAGATTCTTTAATTACCTGTTTACCAGAGCTATAGGCCTGGGTGATAAACCAGAAAAATGGGAATTGATCAAATGCAACCAAAAGTTTAACCTAATTGCACCTAGTAGCAATATTTTAATTGTCAAAATAGCATTTGAATGGTTAAAGAAATGCTTATAAGCTATCTTGGAAGAACTGCATGAGAGAAAAGGGGAGAATGTGCACTCCATGTAAAAAAAAATTATGATTGCTGATAACTTGAAAACAAATGTACTGTGCTCTAAGCCTCAAAAATGAAATATTATTTGACTTTCTAAAAATGAGAAATTACACTCTCCTTCCTCAAATCTTGCATCAAATTGGGAATTCTATGTTAGACTTCCTCTTGACACTTAAAGAAGAATTGTTCAAGGATCTAAAAGTTAATAATCGCTGTAATCCCAATTTAATTGGATTAATTCATTATGTACATTATATAAAATCCAAATCTGTATGCCAATGGTGGTACCCAGGAGCTAGGAATTATTGAAAAGTGATAAGGGAAGCAAAAGAATAAAAGGGGAAATCTCTGGCCACAAAGAGAGGTAAAATTGTTAATAATAACAGAAAAAGCTGAAGTATTCGGTAACTGTTCCAAGTGATCCACTCATAAATGAAAATGATATACTAACCATTCCAACAATACTCAAAAATGTTAAATTGTAGGTTCTAACATTAGACACTTTTAAACTATCACCTCTAGATAACTTGCATTGAAGAGTTTCAAAAGACTGGTAATTGAATTCCTTTGGACTGTGAATGTTGATTTTTTTCAATAAGCCTTGGAACACTGGAAATTCCAGAGGAGTGAAAGGAAACTAATCTTTTGCCACTATTTAATAAGGGTAAATTGGACAACTTGGATTTCAGCCTGGTATCAATCCTGTATAGCATAATGGAAAAGATGATAGACTTAATTTATAAGGAATTGAAGGTGGCATTATACAATTAATATTAATCAAGTCAGATTTATGAGAAGAGGTTTTGTCAAATTAGCATAATAATGATCAACTTTGGTGAGATTACAAGATTAGGTCAATAACGGTATTTGTGTTGGTTTAATATACTTAGACTTCTGTAAGGTTTTGACTTCATGCCATGCAGCATTTTGATTAGAAAATATGAAATTAATATGGCAAACATTAAATGGATTTTAAAAGGCTAACTGATAGGTCCCAAGATGTAATTGGAGAATCATAATCAAGCAGGTATGTTTCTTGGTCAGTGATCCTCAACAAGGGTGCCATGGCACCCTGGGGTGTATTGAGATGCTCTCTAGAGTGCTGCAGAGTGCCACACAATGTTAGCACTGTTAGATTTGCAAACATGATTCACAAGATAAGCTTAGCAATTTCAAACAAAACATCATAGCTTTGGTCTTTCTGGGTTCTTTGCAGCAGAAAAAAAGATCCTATTATTTTTCTATACAAAAAAGTGTCAAAACTAAGAACTGGCATTTTCCAAGGGGTACCACTAGTCTTTCCAGGGGTGCCTTGAGTCTAAAAAGGTTGAGAACCTCTATTTCAAAGACTAGAGAAGTGAATAATATGGCATTGACATAGACCTTGGTAAACTGGATATAAACAATACTTATTTCAATATAGCCAATTCAATTTTAGAGTCTTAAATACTAAGAATGTATGTAATAAGAATATGATAGTGAACTCTATCCTTGGAAGAAATTACTCCTGTGGGGAAGAAATGGATGTTTGGGTAGATAATCAGCTGACCATGCGCTCTCAGAGTGCGTCATAGCTAGATAGCTAATACAATTCTTGGATGGTGTAGCAGGGCACTAGGATGCCTGCTACTTGGAGAGCTGGGATAACCCCTAAGGTGCTGATTGATGGGGCAACCAAAGGGAACTAATGACTCACACCTGCCTAGCCAGCTAACAAGAAGGGGCAGGGCCGGGCTCCTATATAAACCACAGGCAGGAGGCAGGTGCCTACCAGTAGCTGAGGAGGAAAGAGCTCCCTGCCAGGAAAAAAGTGAAGCCTGAATGCAAGAGCAGCGTCAGTCACCACAGCGGGATAGAGAATCCCCGGTAGGCTTGAGCGTAGCTATAGCCGGGCAGCTTATGTTTGTGTTGTTATTTGAGACCAGTGGTTTGGGTGAAGCTATTAGGGGTTGGAGGAGGCCTCATAGGGGACTCGCAGCAGTGTGGGGACCCCAGTGCCAGTGAGGGTGCAGCATTCGGAGTGCACAGACCCCAGCCCCAGAGAGGGGGCATTGCTGAGAAGCCCCAGTGCGGGCGTCGTGAGCCCCGGAGAAGGGGGCAGCATTACCGAGCAGGCCCCGGGGAAGGGGGGCAGCATTACCGAGCAGGCCCCGGAGAGAGAGATAGGGCTGTGGAGAGCCCGAGTGCCAGAGAGGGTGTGGAGACGGAGAGAGAGAGGCAGAATAACGTCCATTACATCTGTGAGGCTTGGGGCGTGGTATTGGGATGATAGGAGCCAGGCATAGCCCATAAGGCTAGGGGTGTACAGAACACCCGAGACAGGAGAACTATGGCCAAGAGGACAGAAGGCAGCCTCCCTATAAAAATATATAAAATCAAAGATGTGGCGGGCAAGAATTGGAGGGTGCAACTCGTCAGCTTGGCACGGTAAAGGAGGCAGAAGGGGGGAGCACGGCGACCCTGACCGCCCTCCTGTTACAGAAGAAAAGAATTTTTGAATGGGGACATTACATCAGTGAACAATATAGAAGTAAAATAATGTCTGTTGCAATATTTGCTCAATTTGGTGTCCAGTTTTCAAAATGGATAATAAAGTGAAGATAATTCAGAGAACCCTTTAGGCTTCTTCTGCTTTTTTACAATGTTGTTATCTGATGCTTTATGGATTTTTGTAGCCTCTCCCTGATGTGGCCTGTCTTTTCTTCCCCTTTTTATTGATATCTTCTCCTCCATTCCTTTTAAAGTTAACTCTATTTGCTCACATGGTATCTTTACTCTCTCTCAAGCTACCTATTGTGATTCTCAGCTTAATGCTTCATTCTTTGTCTATCTCTTGACCTTCTCCTCTCTTGCTATCAGCTAAAACTTAACATGGTTGAAAGTGATTGGCATCAAGGAATTTATTTATTTATTTATTTTTAAAACCCATAAATACAACAGCTGCTCCTCCAAGTATGTCATTGCCCTTCTTTGCAGAAGATGCTTTTATGACATTGCATTATACTATATTACTTAGAATCCTTCTACAAAGAATCCTCCTACAGTTTATTTATTTGAGCATCTAATGTGGTATTGTCCACAAAATTGCAGATGATTTAGTTCAGTATTCTCTTACCTGAAATCAGAAGTTGTCAACCTCTAATTAAGAGGGGGTTGGAAGTGGCATCTGAGTCCTAAAGTAGGTGGGTTGTTGGGTATTCCACCACTAAATGGTGCAATTTCACTTGACAATGCCTGCACTAAATCCCTGTCTTGTGCTTTCCTACTTGAAGGAACACCAGTAGTTATCGCTGCTTCAGTCCTAAATAACTTCCCACTGACTTATATCTAACACATCTTCCATATTTCCCATGATACTCTGTTGCAGTTGCACCAAGTAATATCCATCTGAAAAATATATATGCATGTTAGGGTTGCCAACCCTCTAGGATTGCCCTGGCATCTCCAGGAATTGGATATCAATCTCCAGGAGATGGCTGACAGGCCCCTAGAAGATAAATGATAGGACATTCATTAAAATAAATATTAAATGTTGAATCCAATGTCTACAGTAATCCAGCAGGTTTTTAAAATGTAACAGTCACATGAGTTTGCCTTCCTGACATAAAGTCTACTCGCCATGATCCGTAACTGGTATACGCAAGCACGTTGGCATTGTGTGTCACGGGCATGTTGGTATTCTGGAAACAGAGTTGGCAACCATAATGTGTGTGACTTGGCTAATCTTGGCTATGACCCAGAAAGATACTGAGTTTGAATTGAGTTTGGGATGAAGCAATATCAGCAGCGAACCTCCGGGTACTTTGGTCCCACCTAGCCTTTCCCACTGGCTCTCAGTTCTCTTTACTTCTTTTATGCAGTGTACATTGAAAGCAAATGAAACAGGAAGCCTACTACTTCTAAGCTAATGAAGTAGGACAGTGGTCAACAACCTGTAACCCAAGGGCTGTAGACATGAGACTTCAGTGGCAGTCACTTTCCCTGTGCCGAAATGGAAAAAAACAGAAATGGCACTAGGTGCAGGGAAAGTAATAGGAACAGCAGAAATGTAGTCCTAGTGCTCAGCCACCAGCCCACCTTTGAACTGACCGGGGTCAATCTGGCCTACACATTCAAGAAGCCTGAGCCTGAATTGATTCAATCTTTGCAGGTTAGTCTAACCTCAAAGCTTGAAGTGATTTGGCAGTGGATACACATTCCCTTTTCATTCCAGAAATGCAGGCACATGTCTACAATGACTCAGGCTGGAAGCTGAGGGGCACTAAAGCAGTCCTTCCTTCCCTTCCACAGTGCTGAGCTGCGGGGGGAGGGGGGGAACATGACCGTGGCAGGATTCTCTGATTAGGGAGAGGTATAAACCCCCACCCTGGCCTGCACTGTCTCAGGCTGCTAAAGGGGCAGGATTATTGCCAGACCCCAAGCTACCACTCTGAGGCAGAGGGGGTATATGCAGTGCATCTTTTGGTGATATTGAGGTTGACAGGGATGCAAACCATCCAGGGAGCTGATAAAACCACAGTATCAACAGCCCATCAGCAAACCACTGTGCTATGAGCCCATCAGCAAAACAAAAGGCTCTGTCATTAGTTCAAGCTCACAAGGAAAAGCTGTAAGAACTGTTTCATTGGGAGGAGAAAACTGAGGGGGTGGGATTTATTAACAGTCTTCAAATACCTGAAGCATGGGCAACTGGTGCCTCTCAAGTCTGGTGGGGGGGGGGGGACACCAGATCACCAATAGGGGAAGGTGTCCCCCGGCAGCCAATCGCCAAGCGTAGAACCACCAACGGTGAAACCCAAAGTGCACTTCCACCAGCACTTCTGGTTTCACAGCTGGAGCTTCCAGGGGGTGCATAGCCAATCTCAGGAGGTGCACGTGCACCCCCTACATGTGACCAATGACCTGAAGGATGATTAAAAGAGGATAGGAAGAACTTTTTCTCTGTGACTGTAGGGGACAGGACTAGGAGCACTGGCCTCAAATTGCAACAGAGGAAATTGAAGTGGGCAATTCTCTGAATAGCCTGAGTCACCCTTTTTGGCTATGAAGATGGTCAGGCATTAGGACAGGCTGCTCAGAGAAATTATAGAATTTCCATTTCTGAAATTTTTAAAAGCAGGTTGGACAGACACTTGGCTGGGATAGTTTAGTCAGGGATGATTCTACACCGCGGTGGGCAAAATATGGTCTGTGGGCCATATCTGGTTCACCAGGCCATTCTATCAGGCCCATGGAGCCCATAGAAAATTTAGAAAAATTATTTATCTGCCCCTCTTTGCCTGTCAAAAATGACAGCACCCAGGGGGAGCTGGTGGAATGACCCAGCAGTTGCAGCTAGAAAGCCAGGTCAGCTCTGCCCCAACCTCATCCCTACCCCCATCCCTTACACCCCCAGCTAGAAACCTGTTCTTAGCAGACACTTCTGGCCTGGGACCATAGGGCTGTTCCTGCCTCCCTGCATCAGAGGGAAACTCAGATAAGGAGGAAGGTGGGGAAGGGAGGTAGGTAAGGACTGCAGCTGATCACCCGTGTCTTCAGGGCGGAGCTTGGCCAGCTCCTGTGGTCCTGGCACTGCAGCCAGAAACCACATGGTGCAGGAGCAGCCAGCAAGGCAGGGA
>NW_005842275.1:1025854-1057713 GCF_000455745.1 Alligator sinensis
GGGAAAGAGCATGGAAATGGCGGGAAAAGGCAGGAGAAAGGGACAGTGATTGGGCACATGGAGTGCAGCAACAGCTGGATGGGAATATGGGGCCCATGCCACTGCCCTGGGGCCAGCACCAGCAGGATGGCAGGAGCATGGGGCCTGGGTCAGCAGGAGCTTGGGCCCCATGCTCCTGTTCAGCTGTTGCTACACTCCACACACCTGCTCACTGCCACTCTCCCACCACCTGCTACAGCCATTTCCCTGCTTTCCTGCCTACAGCTGTAACCGGTCCAAAACCACGTGGTTCCTAGCTGCAGCGCTGGGCAACAGGACTCAGCAAAAACCATCCCAGCTTGGCCCAGACCCTATAATTTTCAGCTGGTTCCATGCAGTGCCAGCTGTGTCGGCCTGGTTCCTGCTGCATCCTGCAGTCCTGGCCATGCAGCTTGGACATGGTGCCAGAGTGGCAAGTGGTGTGGGAGAGACAGAGAAGTGGCATGAGAAGGGCAGCAGTGGCAGATGAGGGAGAAAGTGGTGGTGAGTGAGAGCACGGGACCCACAACAGTGCCCCAGGGTCAGAGTGGCAGAAGCGTGGAGCCCAGATTTGGAAGAGCACTTGTGGGGATTTGCCTACCACATGTGGGGCAGGCTGTGGGCAAACCCTCCCCCTCCATGCATTCCACAATCCTCCCCAGTCACCCTCCCCCAAGACAGTCACAGCCCCCCACAAATCTCCTACCCACCCACACCTCACACATAGACACACCACATGCACTCACATGATCCCCCACTCCACATATGCACACACCTCCACACCTGTCCACCCACCAACAAACCCCCACACACACCCACACCCTCCCCCACATACCCGACACTCACAAACCTATACCCACCCATACCCTCCCACAATATACAAAAATAAGACTTCATTTTAAGCTATCATACTGTCACCTCTATGTATGTTACACAAACTCATGCAAATCAGGAGAAAAATGTTTTTTGAAATGAAATTAATGAATGTTGTAAAACATTTTTAATTTTTAGAATGTAATTTGATATATTTCTGGTTCCAAGATGGCAAACCCCCTTGCTGAAAGGAGTACTTCTGGGGACGAGGGGAGGGAGTTCTCACGGAGAACGTCAGGGGTTGGGGGCTGCTCCCAAGATGGCAACCAGGGGTGGGGCTCTTGTCAAGGGGTGGGGCTACACTTGTGGCCCTTGATGGCTTGCCAAAACTTGGTTAGCAGCTCTCCGCCCAAAATAATCGCCTGCCTCTGTCCTACCCTGAGCAGGAGGCTGTAGTTAATGACCTCATAAGGTCCCATTCAGTTCTGTTTTCCTATGGTCCTAAAACAACTTCTTTCATGGCTCAGCAAAATCAAAAGATACTGAAAACCTCTTGCTTTTTACATTGAAATAATTGATCTGCTTGGCTGCCTACATATTGAGAAATTGTTTTACCAGATTATACCTCAAAATACTGTTTGTAGGGATAATTTTTCCATAACCCTTTGGCACTGCACATTTTTTATGTGCTGAAGCATACTTTTTTGCTTACAATTCTCCTTCATTTTCAGATACATTATTAATACCAAAATCTTATAGTCAACACTCTCCCTGTGGTATAAACAAAAAGATACTATAGCTCCATAATTGAAAAGTCCATAAACTCCCCTGAAAATAAAATGGAATTGCATTGAATATTTAATGAATTCTCAAACAAAATGATGTATTTTTATTTTTCTGATGCTTGTCCCGATGAGTGAATCTTTTTGGTATGTTTATCAAACTAAAGAAAATGTTTTAGTGGAAAATAAGTGGCATAGAAGTTAACGACTGATGAGGTTAGCTATGTTCATTGCAAGAAAATACACTAATCTAAAGCAGCATATTCACAAAGGGTTTGTTTATGTATGTATTTGCATTTCTTGATGCCTTATTAGTGACTTGAGTGGAAAGCTTCCAAAGGATTAATTGCTTGGTTTTGCACAAGTTCTTTATTTATCATCATTAACAGGCCTGTTTGAAAGATCTTTTTCATGGTATAATGTATCATTTACTGAAACTCTTTTTCTGGCAAGCTGACAGAAAGAGTATATTAGATGTTATGCTGTCTAATTACATGGCTTGATTCTAGCAATCATTTCCAATTTGTTGGTCTCAAGACACAGGAGGACAGAAGAGCAAAGTACTGTAGATCAAATCTTACAGTTTATCCCACCAAAGCTATACCAAGATATGATAAAATGGCTGGAGGATCTTATCCTGTAGAGCTCACTGAAGTAAGCAAGCCTTTGGAATGACTTGCTAACTACCACAGAATGTTTATAATACTACAATGTCATGCATTCCAATAAATTAAAATGTATGATCCCACAGGAAGTTTTATTGATCAAAAACATGATGTTTTGATTTTTTTATACAAGAAAATCATTTTGTTTCAATTGGTAACATTGAATCCTAATGTTATTGAATGCTGTGTATGCAATAAAAACAATAACTTCCTTACAGATAACTTGTCCATGTAATTGCTAAAGTGAGTTCCTACAAATGATCTGATTATGTAGCATATTAATGGATATTCTTTTTTGCCACAAATAATGTAATTCTTATGAACTAAACCAGCATATCATGGTCATTTGTTTATATTAACCCATTTGACATGAGAGAGACTCTTTACAACATAAATGCTGTTACACACTTGAAATAACAACATTAACTAACAGGTTTATACTTAAGATAGCAATTTTAAAAAAAAGATCAGTCTTCAGACTGAAGTTCTGTAGGTGAAATCAACTTGAATAATGTGAAGGTATTTACTGTTGTTATATTATATAACAAATTGAGCCTAGAAATCTATAATGTTTGAAAAGGCATCAATGGAATAGAGTATAAATCAATAGAATTACAAGTTAGTAGAATATCACACTACTTTTGCTTTGTGTAAAGGTGTACTTTTAACCAAGAGATTAGTATTTCTACCTAGTGTTACATTTCAATATATTTGAATAATATTTTTCAAGTTTTCATTTTTGTTTAAACTATTCTGTAATTATCAAGATTCGTGTAGATGGCCATTCAATGAGCCCTCTTGTTAAATGTTGCTTTTGAAATCAACATTCATTGTTAGGTACCATAACACAGTGTTCTTCCTTGCCTTTTGAATTCCTTAAGTCCTGGTCTTATATCTTCCTGTCTCATGTGGCCTGGAATTCTTGTCCAAATGAGCAACTACTGAAGCCAGTTTCTGATCAGTCTATTTCTATTTCCACAGAAGTGAATTCATCATGTTTCAAATTCTTTTCCTCCTCTGGATCTTTCTCCTTCCCTATAATTTGCCATATGTAAACAGAATAGAAATTATTGGAAAAGTGTGCTTGAATCTGAGGGATTTGCCAGGCATATTTCTGAAGTGTACTCTTAGATTCAGAAATTAAACCTATTGTCTTACATTGCTGCTAATAACAAATATTATCAATACTATAATGAATATTGGTCAACAAACTACTTCAAACAAATACAAATGGAACTTTCCTTACCCAAAGAACTTGTATCAAAGACTGTATGTATAAGGGACCTATTTCTGTTCCACCTATGAAGTGCATAAATGGACTTAGGTATCTAAGGCTCCCAGTAAAAATTACAGGGACTGTGCAATTAACTGATTAATTGCACTATTACTTTAAGACCAGCTACACGTGAAAGTACTTATTAAATGATAAAAAGCTCCAAACAGCTATGAAGTTATACCTTGAAAATGTGTACTAACTTTATAGCTGGATGCTATCCAGCTTTAATTTGCACTTATAGCAGATTCTCCCCTGTGGCTGGGAGCCCTGTCAGCTTGAAAGGCAGACACTGCCAGGTGTCCTGGACACTGACCACCTATGAGAAATCTAAGGGGCAGAGAGTTGTTAGGCCTCCTGGCACAGCCAGGGCCTTTCATGTGTTTGTCAGAACCCATTAATTAGATGCCTATAGCCCAGAGGAGAATTGGTATAGCCCAGAGGAGAAATGACATAGCACAGAGGAAAATTCCATGGGTTCGATACATATGGCATAGTTTTGCTGTCAATCATTCTGGTGGCAGTAACTAGGTCATGGAGGAAAATTCCGCTATGCCTGAACCCAGTAACCAAATGCTACAATAGTGGAAAATTACAGTTTAGAAAAAAGTTCCCACCACTCATATGCAAATTCACATTATTATTGGCCAGTTTTAAATTATTCCTACGTGGCGACCAGCGATTGGCTTGCTAGCCATATAAGAGGTTGAAGCAGTTTCCGCCCAAGTTGGAGGACTCCACATACATCTCGTGGAGAGTGGACTGATCACCTACCAAGAACAACTCCCCGTCACTGACCCAAAATTTAGACGTAAACCAACGACTGCCGGCCCGAATACTTCTGCCCGAAAACCTCTGCAGATCGACCTAATGAACCCTGTACCTGTTTGCAACTGTAATCCAAGTCAGTTTTCGTCCTGCACTGTGACCATCAGCAGTGTAAGTAAAGCAATCTATTTGTTCAACCAATACGCTTCGGTGCCTAGTTCCTCTCCGTCGGTCAAAAAGTACCCGCCCGCCGTTTCGGGCTGCTGGCCACAGCCCGGCCTTCCGGCCTTGCCACTTGACCACCACAGTGTTGTCTCTGTTAGGGGTGGATTTGGGGGTTAGGGATATGCATAGAGCTGCAGCCCACCCTCATATACCCTATAAATACACTGAGGCTCCAGTAAAGTTCAAAAGTATTTTATAAACTCATGATCATAACAAAAACAAGATTAACAGTAGGAAATGTACGTAACATCAAGCATTAACTATATACACTGGTTAACTGCAGTGCACCATAACCAGATCTTCCAGCGGGCAGCAAAGGCAGCGTCAGGGCCTTCACAGGCTCCCTGAGCTGGAGTGACAGTCAGGCCCTCGGTTTTTTCCCCTCAGTGGGTCTCGGACCGAGAGTGAGGGAAGGGTGATACTTACCAATCCAATGGATGATCGAGGTCTCAATCCAATAACACTTTTACAGGCAAGTATCCCATTATAATCCAATCTGTTAGGCCCCCCTCTCTTTCTCACTGCTACAGTCACTGCTCATAAACCTAAGACACGCAGGTATCATCACCAACCAAGTAACCTCGCACACCGTTCAAACCTCAAGTACCCTCAAGCCTCCATATTCCATTCACATGCCACATTATGCCTCAGGATTCCTTAAATACTCACCAAAATCACACCATTCATTAGTCATTCTTCTCACCAATCATACTCGTGCACATGACACCCTACTATTGTGCTCTCGGCACTCAGTTGCAGCACACAGCACTGTACTGGACTACACAACCTACTGCACAGGCTCCCCACATGTAAGTGGGTCACTGCCATCATCACGGTGGAAAGTTGAGCTATTTGAGAACCTTCCCACCTCTAGTCAGTGTGCGCGTGCTCAGGAGGGATCTCATGTTATGGACCACATCCAACAAGCTAACAGGGCTCCAGTTGCAGGAGTGCACCATGACTAGCATGAAATCCCTGAGCCTAGGGGATCACAGTTTTCACAATCTCCAAGGCTTGGGGATACTTGAAATCTCCAGGCCAGGGGGACTGTGGCAGGTCCCACATGTGTAGCCAGGACTGAAGAGTCCTACACTTGCTGGGGCTTTCTGTCCTGGCTACCCATGTGTTACAGTTGGGACCAAGAGCCCCATCCAGTATGGGACTCTTGGTCCCAGCTACATGTGGACCCCATGGCAGGGCACCTGCTTCTTGTTGATGAAGGGGGAGCCCAGAATTGTGCCTCCTGCCATGCATGTGATTCAATTGCACCTTTACCTGCATGTGTATCGTGGGGCTTAAATGTACTCTTATTCCAATCTGTACAAGTCCCTAGAAAAACTGTAAAGACAACAGTTGGATGGGCCCTCCTCCTTCTCCAGGGACTTGACAGGGTAGATTAGAATCATACTTAGATGACTAATAATGTCCTATGTGTGTGAATTATGGTGTCTTCATTAATTACATGATAATATCTTAATACTTGCATCTTCTTATTTCTCTGTACCATTCAGTCTTCAGGATAAACACAGAAAGGGGCAGAATAAAACATCTTGAATTTTCACCATTTGAGAACTTCATTTTAAAATTTAAATAATCTCCATACTATTACTAATTTACTCTGGAAGTCATCCATAAAAGCATGCAACTTTCTGGGCTTAGTTTAGATAAGACTAAAATATAGTCTTTTCAAGTTTTCTCTTGGCTTCAACCAAAACTGATCATTTATTTAACTTGTGTTAACTTAACACAGCAGTGATTCTACTGATACTTCTTTGGAGCAATGGGGAAAAAGAGAAAATGCTTTTGAAAATGTTTCTAAAATGACTTGTACTTTTTTACAATTGAACTACACACAATCCTGAGAGATGCAAAATTTTGGGATTGGGAATTTATTAAGAAAATGTGGCCTTTTATGAAAGACGTGGAAATACATAGAAAATGTACAGGTTGCAAAGGATGAATTTCTAAATCAATGCATATTTTAGAATATTGACCCCCCAAAAGGCTGAGATGAGAGGTAGTCTTTACATATACAGGTAGAAACAAGGAAAATAAAAATATAAATATAAACATAATTTAATATTCATAATCTGATATACATTTGCATTTATTTCATGTGATCCAGAAGTCTCTATTTATATGTGATTTTATGGAATTATAGATACAGCTGCAGAATTTAGTAATTATAGTTCATAAAATTAAATGTATTGATATACTCTAGATGGCTTTGGAACTAAAATAAAACAAAAACATTTAGGCAATTCCAGCACTTGTGCTTCAAAAGCTATATTGGGACAATTAAACTTTTAGAATCCATTAGTTCCTTCTGAATTTAATGAAAGGGTGTCTAAATTTGGTCTCAACCTGGATTTTTGCACTAGTTTTATGCACATATACATATTTTAAGCATTTTCATTTGTAGTTGGTGTGCATTCATTTTCTTTTAGTATTATTTGGTCATTAAAAGGAAAAGTGCACCTATTTTTCTTAGGTCAGCATGCTAAGATGACAAATGAGAATAGTTACCTTATTACTGGAATTCTAGATATAATTTTGGTAGTACATTTGAAAACTCATTTGGTTCTTATTCATTTTCTGGGATGAAAATGAGTGAAGGTTCTATTTTAAATTGTTCTATGGTGCCAGGTGTTGAGCAAAATACAATGGATCTTACTTGTCTAACGTGTGGAACAGGTGCTTGCAGACTTTGATGCAATGTATCATATGTAACCATTAAATGAGACGTAATGCTTTTAAAGTGTCATCCAGATTATGATATGCCAGGAATATCTGAGCACATCAATAGGAAAATCTATCACAGCCCAAATCATGTCAGTGATACTTGCCCCTTAAAATGCTATTGCCCCTACTGCATAATATTGCAGTTCATTGTAATTAGATATAATGCTGTAACAGACACTTTCCCCATGTCTGTTAACATGCTATTTTATTCTAAACATATGGAAAATGTGGTGAGTTAATCTCTTACAAACCTGCAGTTGTGCACTTTCTCACCTAATACACTAACGCTCTGTGGGTAACCTTCCATTTGTGTACTTTTGTCCTGTTAGTTATCTCTGACACTTCTGGTAAGAGTTGTCTGGAATAATCTCAGGCTACCATTTTAGTGGTGTTCAAGTAATTCTTAACATGATTCACCAGGACTCTTGACTTTTAGCACAAACTTGAATAAATTAAAGAGATTAATGTAATATTTCAGTAGGTGATCTTTGTTCTTTCAGTTAAGAGAACAACAACATCAAAAAGTCCTATCTACTTTGAAACCAGATATACATACCTTTTCTGGAAAAAGTATGTTTAGTATAAATGCGTATTAAAATACAGTTCTTTTTCTGAAGTGCATCTCTGAACACCTTCCCACAAACATAGGTGTGAAAGTAGTTTTCTGATGAGTACAGGTACCATCTTCTTTAAAAAAATTGATGACATCTTTTATCAGGTCAGTTTAGTCTTTTAACAGTCTGTAGGAAAATCAGTCAACTACAAAATCCAAAGCCATGTCTATCTTGATAGTTTGGATTAATTTAGTCACTTTCAAGTTTATACATGTTGTCCATCTATATGGTAAACCCCTTACAATGATACCCAGCAGCAGTTCATCTTCACCCTGGAAGCTCTGTTGAATTGCTGCAAATGAGTCTGACCCTGCTGTCCTTTGCATTTGCCTTCCTGCAGTGTGTTTGGAATTGATCTGTCTTGTGCAGGCCTATAAAGTCAGCCAGAAGTAGTCCTACAGTTCTGTGGTCCTGTGTTGTCCTTTTGCACAGCACTTCCTCTCTCTACTGCCCATAAGTAGACATAAACCAGGCAGAAGAGGCAAGACTATTTCTGGAAAGACTCTTTCACATATAAGCAGCCCAAGGTTGATGACTGTGGAATAATGCTTCAGAGCGTGGCCTAGAATTGATTGGGCAGGTCATATGGCTCAGCCTGGTTAAGGGTAGCCCACAGTATGGATTCTAAAAATTAGCATAGCTATATCTTGTATCTGTTGTTTTTTTTCCTTAGAAGTTTTTCTCATTTGTTCTGTCCAAACAGAGGCCAGTTGCTTTAGATCATCACTAACAGGGTCTATTTGTAACCAATTCCCCAGAAGTGGAACACTGACAGCAGCTCAAACACCATGCAAGCTGGCAAGGGAGGGAACTGGCAAACACTATGCCCAATCTAGAAGGTCAGGTAAAAGGTTGAATGAGAGCAAGAAGCTTCCTAAGTGGTGGAATGTTAATCTTAGTAAAATATTTGTTTTAATAATTTAGGCAGATTAGTCTGCTTGAACATTTTTAGTGATCACTTTACTAAAGAAAAGGTCTGCACTGTTCTCTTTAAAATGTGCCAAGAATCAAGGTGGGAAGGTGCTGAGAAATGTATTGTAAGCAGGAATTTTATGATAAACAAGGTGAAGATTTAAGGCTAATATGTTTACTTTAATGTATTCTCTTTAATCTCCTTATTTAGTGTTAGAAGAGAGCAAATGCTTTTGTGATTCATTGTCATCTTCACATGCCCACTGGGATATTTGTCATGGTAAAGTTTTTTATCGAGAAGATAAGTAGTCAGAATGCCACATTTCTATTTTCTGCCTCCCTTCAAATGAATACATCCTGACTAGCAAAAGAACAGGTTAAAGATTACTTGAGCAAGCTGGAAGCTTTCATATCAGCAGAATGGGTGACATTCATCCTATAATTCTCCAGGACTTGAGTGAAGCAGTTGCAGACCCATTGACTATTATCTTTGAGAACTCATGCAGGTCAGGTGAGATTCCAGAAGACTGGGAAAGGGTAAATGATGTGCCCATCTTTAAAAAGGGTGAATGAGCAGGCCCTAGGGTATTACCAGCCAGTCAGCCTAACTTCAGTATCTGGAGAGATACAGGAAAATATAATCAAGGAATCTATTTCTAAACACTTAGAGAAGTAATTCTTAAAGCGCTGTAAGATCATTTTAAGGGCACTGCAGGGTGCCATTCAATATTATCAAACACCTGCACATGCTACATATGATAAATCCAGTTATTTCAAATAGGAATCCTTATTGTCAAAAACATTCTGACCTGTTGTGGTCTTTCTGATTTCTTCTCAAAGAAGGATGGCTCACTTTTTCTGTAGTTAAAAAAGAAGAGCTGGCATTTTCTGAGAAATGCCTTAACTCTAATGAGGGCTACTTTGAGTCTAAAAACGAGGAGAACAACAGACTTTACAAGATGGTAAGGAGATTAGGAGGTAATTTGGATTTACTAAAAGTAAATTATGCTTAGCCAGCTTTATTTCCATCTATTATCACAAGCTTTGTAGATGGGGAAGCACAGTATAAGTGATATTCTTTTACTTTAGCAAGGATTTTTGGATTTTGGATTTTTCTTTTACTTTAGCAAGGATTTTTGGCACTGTCTCTCATTACATTCTCAAGTTTAGGAAATAGTTAGATGACATTTTACCATATTTACTCAAATATAAGATGGCCGTGATTATAAGACAATGCCCCAATAATTAGATTCTATATATGGAAAATGCATACATTTGATATAATTGTACAGATATATAATCTAATTATTGGAGGTTTGTCTTGAATTTGTGTGTTGTCATCGTCATCCGCCACCCCCCCATCCCCTATTGCCCATTCCCCCCACACACACACTGCTACAGCAGGGAAAATTTAAATCTGGGGGGTCAGGTACTACCTTTGCCCACTATCCCCTACCTTTTCCCCCCTGGAGGCCTTTCCCCCTTACTTACTGTCAAACTCAGCTCTCTCTGAGCACATGGAAATGAGCAAATTTGGAAAAAAATTGACCTTGAAATAAACATAGCTGTAGTTATTTGCATATAGTACCCATAGACTTAGTTCATCCAAAATTGATGCATTTTCCCCTTTTCTGCATCAAATGCATCTGTGCGAGTTTCAGCACAGATATTCCATAGACACACTTTTAAGTAGCACTTTAGCGTGTACTTATATACAGTACAAACTGGATGCATCTACATGTGCAATTAATGCAAAATGATAAACTCCAGAGAACTTTGAGCCAGATTTATCTGTTCCCAGATGCAGCATCTACATGTGCACCCAGGGTAACACCACTTTGAGCTGGGGCAGACATGCCCTGGGCTGGCAGCAGGTTCAAGGGTTTGTCTGGATGGCAGTGGAGGGCAGCAGAGGGGTTGGCTGGGGCACAAGGGTGCCAAACCTGTGGAGCCATATGACTAGGCAACATTCAGGGTCTGGCCCTCTCATAGTCACTGTCATGTGTGTTTCAGCCCAGTTTATTATTCTGCTGTAAAATAGTACTATCCCAGACAGTACTATCCTACAGTGCAGTAAGCTTACTGCACCCTAATACCGGCACATGTATAGATGGTGACACTTTACTGCAGAGGTCATTAGTAAACGTGACAGTAAAGCACCCACTATGCATAATATGAGTCCAAAGACAAAAGGCTGATAATTTACCATATAGTTCATTGGGACGGGCCCCAGCAGAGTCAACAGCATTTCGAGTCCTGGTGACCGCACAGCTCAGCACTGCTCGGTATGTATGTATACTCCAGATACCCTCCCCCCACCCCACAAAGGCTCTGTTTGATAATTAGTCCCCCCATGGGACTCATGGGATCATCCAAAAATTGATATGCAGATAAGACACAAGGCAATCTGGTCTAGCATTGCCTCTTGGAAGAAGAGCCACACTAATCATATGCAACAGGCTGAGAGGAGCTGACAAAAGGATTCTGGCTGAACTATTTGGGGTCCCATTTGGTGATATTTGTCAGACATTTAAGGCAGGTGAAGAAACAGGAATCATTGGAAATGGGAAAGAAAGTTGAAATGTATGCATTATAATGTCTCACTATGTCCTGAAAAAGAACGGGCACTGAGGGGGCCTGCACTAAATGGGCACTACCATATATCTTATTCAGACGGGTTGCACTAGCCTATATTGTGGTGGGTTCCCATCAGCATGTTTGCCTCATATGGGCCATGTGGTCTATAGTCATGCTCAATGTTACATTTAATCAGCTTCATAGTTGGTTTCCATTACTGGGTCCATGCTGCTTTTAGGTGCAGTTTAAAGGTAGACAATGCATTTAATGTGGTTTCCTTGTATGCAGGTATAAGATGAGGGGTCCCCCCACCATGTTGCCTGGGGGGCGGCGGGAAATCTCATCTTGTATTTGAGTAAATATAGTATTTTAAGGTAGGTACATAAAGAGTTGTATCATTTTGCTTAAAGAGTAGTTCACAATAATATCAAGCACGGCTCAAGAGATGTTTCTACATCTAGTTCTGTTCAGTGTTTTCATTAATGACTAAAGGATGGAATTGAGTGCATACTCACTAAAACTGTATATAACACTGAGATGGGTGGGGTAATAGACATTTTAGAGGGTCAGGCTACTCTTCAAAATGACCTTGATAAATTGTAGTAGGGACTAAATAATAGACTATGGTTTCATGACTCATTATAATTTAACTGATGTCTCTCCTAGCTTCTCTCTGCTCCACAGGTAATAATGTTTCTTTTTTCCTTCCTGAATGATCTTGTACTTTTTACATAATTGGGTTATTTATTCAGTCAAAGTTGTCTTGCTTTGAAGCTCCTTCTCATAATTTCTTTTGGCTCATAATTTACAACCTCACTTCATTCCCTTAAGTGCCTGTTTTCTTTTACATATGGAGTTAATGTATGCCATTATTTAGTGTAGGATGTACTTTCTTCTCCCACAGACCTCCTTCCACAGAAGGGCACTTTGTGTCCATAAGTTTGTGCAACATTTCTCCCAACTGTACAAGTAGTTGGTCCAATAAAAGATATCACAGTAAACAAAACTGCACTTTCAAAAAGTCATAGACAAATGTGAAAGAGTCTAGAGGAGAGTAACACAGATGATTAGAGATCTAGAAAACATCACTTGACATACTTGACATAGGAGAGGTTGGAAAAACTCGGACTATTGAGTCTTGAGGAGAGAAGACTTTTAGGATTTGATCACAGTTTTCTTGTCTGCCTGTCTCTCTGTCTATATCTTTGCTAAAAAGAGAAAGTTGGTCAACTGTTTTCTGTGTCCACAAGGAGTAATAGCCTTAAGACAAGAAGTACTACACTTGCATTATGACAAGGAAGTTCAGTATTAGGAAGGTCTTCTTAATGGGCTGTTAAGCACTAGAACAGACTGCATAAATAAACTGAGAAAATCCATCACCTGAGTGCAGTCTGAAAAACTCTTTGGCTCAGATGATTTACACAGGGATATTCTGTCCTTAGCATTGACTACACCAGAAACCCATGTAAGGCTCCTTATATCTGCTGCCGCTGTTGCTACTATTATGTTGTGGTTGTTATCATCTGTGTTTGTTGGAGTTAGACTCACATTGAACATATCTAGCTTGCTTATACTTACTTAAGTTACAGTGATTCTGTGACACCTGAATAAATTAACTTCTCTAACAGAACCTAAACCTTGGCCTTCTATGACAGAATTCTGGTAAAGGTAGCGATCAAAATTAGAAACTGCCAAAAACCTTCTGATATCCTCTGAAGGCAGCTGGCATGTTCCAAGAAAATGGTCAAGGGATTTCTTTTGAGGAAGGCTAGAAAAACTAGGCAAAATGAGTGGATTCAGTGTTAGATCCCCTGGGACTCAATGTGGTTCTCTGGAATTGTGCATTATAGATAATATTTTTGCTGATTTTTCTGTCAGTTATGTTTAACAAGGCCAGAGATGGGTCTTTCCATTTTCCACACCATGAAAACAGCCATCAGTGAAGCCAGCTGAACATAAATATGAAGCTTTGAGTTGAAGAGATGTTAAAAATGAAAGATTTATTTTAAAGGTGTTAATAGTTTATTTTTTCAAATGACTTTTCTAATCTTACCTTAAACAAGAGTGTTGAGTCTTAGCATTAGTAGTCTTCAAGTATTAGCAGAGTCCTCAAGTTAGATACCTTTTTGTTTAGGACTTCCCCTCCTCCCACTAAGGGCCAGAATTTATTTTATTCAAAACCTTTGAACTTTGACAAATTAAATGCTGAAGGTGGTGCCCTACATGTATGAGGCATGCAGGTAGCACTTGAGGGAGGAGTATTTGCGGAGGCCATGCAGGTGGCCTTACACTTCACCATGGTCATCTGGAGTAGCCAGGGTGGAGATCATGCATACCTCTCCCTCACAGGGCACTGGTGAGACCAGTCAGGCTGTGAGGGGACTCTCCGTCAAGCTGAGGTGATGGATGAGTCCCTCATGGCAACAGAGATCATGGGGGCCATGAACCACTTGGTGCAGGGGTGGCTTGTTGGACAGGGCAAGCTCACCTGCAGGTTCATGGTTACCGACAATGGGGCCAATATGGTCAAGGCAGTCCATGATGCCAACTTTGTTGGCATCTGCTTTGTGGCACACAAGTTCCACCTCATAGTCAGGGATGCCTTGGTGGGGACAGGGCTGCCGGTCACAGCGCCAGCGTTCCCAGCAAGCTCATTTCAAAATGCAGGAACGTGGCAGGCTACTTCCATTGGAGCATCAAGTGGGGCAATATGCTGCAAGACAAACAAGCAGAGATGAACATCCTGCAGCACAAAATCATGTAGGATGTGGAGACTCGGTGGAACTCCACATACCTGATGCTCAAGAGGCTGGTGGAGCAACAGTAGGAGATTGCTTGGGGAGATTGGGATCAGCCTTAGCAAAGCTGAATAGGATACCATCTCCCAGATCTTGGTGGTCCTCAAGCCCTTTTTCAAGGCCACCAAGACCCTCAGTGCTGGTGATGCTTCTTTAGCCAGGGAATCCCTGTAGTGAAGGAACTTCAGAGCCAAATGGAGAGCTTCCAGGGGATCAATGTTCCTGGCTGGGGCAAGCCACTGTCACCAGATGTGCAGGCACTGGTGAGGTGGCTGAAGGAGTGCATCAGGAAATGGCTCGATCCCTTCCATTCCAGTACAGTCCATGTGCTGGCTGCCATGTGTGACCCGAGGGTGAAAGGCAGAGTATGCAGCAGCCAAAGCCTGAATCAGTGGACAGAGGTGCTGGTGAAGAGAGTCAAGGAGGCAGAACAGCGGAGGCAAAGGGCTGTGGAAGAGTGGGATCCACTATCCCATGCTAGTATGCCATCCACCAGCTAGTCTCATCCTTCACTACAGACACTGCCAATGTGGGCCAAGGGCATGGCTTCCATGGTGGGGTCCAGAGGCACCAGACTCCACCATCAGGCAGTAGTGCTCTGGCCTTGGTGGCTGCCTATCTTGCCAAGGATGTGGAACTCCTGCTGTGCGACCCCTTGGCCTACTGGGCAAACTGCAGCCAGATGCAGCCAGATCTGGTCACAGTTGCCCAGGAATACCTGCCCTGTCCACCGATCAGTGTTCCAAGCGAAAGGGTGTTCAGCATTGCTAGAGATGTAGTGACACCCCACCATACCTGCTTGGATCCTGGTTTGGTGGAGCAGCTGGTGTTCCTCAAGGTGAACCTCCTGCTTCTGGGGTTCCCCAAGCTCCAGGTGAAGATGGAATGAATGCCACCCTCCTCAATCAATCCACACCTATTTTCTTTTTTCATTTTTTTAAAACCATTTAATGCCCCGCTCTCAGAGCTGGAAGATGCACTCGCTGCATCACCAGCCAGCAGGGTAAGAACATGTCCCTGCTGAGCTTCTGTGCCAGGATGAACTTGGAGGTATGGTCTGGGGCTATGGAGAAGGAGGAGGCATCAGGTCCTGGGCATGACCACTAAAACTGTACTCTGCCAAGGTCAGGCCTGGTGGGACTGCTGGTGGTGCAGCAGCCCCAGGAAATGTCAGGACCAAGGACCCCCCTGGTGAAAGGTGGGTAGGAGTTGCCATAACCTCCAGCCACCACACACACACACACACACACACACACACACACACAGTCCTGGCTGGGGAAAGCCCAGACCCGTCACGTCTTTCACAGGCCTGAGGCTTGCTGGTTTCACTGGAGTTGTGAGGCTACAGGTGAGCTCAGCTTAGCTGCCTGAGATGCCAGCTTTTGGGTTGAAAAAGCTTTTATCATGCTAAGGAAGCACCTGTAGTTGGTGCGTGTGCTGTTCCTGGATGGAAGGAATAGTAAAGAAGCCAGAGGCTGGCATGGAATGCAGAAATGAAAGACAGTCTGTGAAAATGGAAATGGAGGCATCAGGGGGTGAGAGACAAGCTAGGATGACAGGGGAAGGGGGATTTAGAAGTGCAGATAAAACTGGAGAGTCAGATGTCTGGCAGGTTGTAGTGTATCAGAATTCCAATGTCTATATTGAGCCCATGAGTTTCTGTACCTAGGAGGGTGATATGGTGGAGTTCACAGGCTTGTCTGTGAAAAGCAGTTTGTAAATTCCCTTTAAGGATCAGGCCTGAGAGATCGGAGACAGGTGGTGTTCTGTTGCCGTCTTGAATAGATTTTTAGTGTGTGCTCATTCTGGTGTGCAGTTGCTGATGGTGTATTCTCCATGTATTTTCCATCAGGAGATACATATTGTATTGTGAAGCTATCTCCATACTACAGATATTGTTAGCAGGTTTTGCATGTCTTGGCATGTCATGGCCTGGATCCATTTGGCGTGAAATGTCGAAACAGCATAGAAACAGCGGAACTGTTTCTATGAAAACAAACAGGACAGTGGTTTTGAAATTAAATGAAATTCAAAACAAAACACTGTTCCATTGAAATGTCAAAATGCAAGTTGGAGCATGTTCCTATCACCCATGGACATGAGGACATTCAAAGGGCAGCCTCCCACCTTATTAATATCTGGAATGATTTACAATGATTTACAACAAGGCATGGCAGATGAATGAGGTGGGTGGTTTGGCCATAGACAGAAAGGGGCAGGCCAGTACTGAGACTGGGCCTTGGGAGTTCACTCTTTTTTGTCACAGGATATTTTGTAGTTAAGTTGGATATATTTAGGAGGAACAATAATGTCATGAGCAAAGTACTAAATTTTATTCCAGTCAACAACATAATGTCTTTAAAACTAAGTTAGATTTTGATTACTTAAAACCAAAATTGATTTTAATTTCCTTTCCCTTTTAATGGTTGTTTTAATTTGGTATCCATTGCCTCTATCAATTTTCATAGCCTGGCAACTGTTCACATTATAACAAGTTGTTCTGGGAAAAAAAAATATTTTCAGATATGTAATGCTAGCAGACTGAAAGTGATTAGGTACTGATTATATAGAAATCAGCAACGATTTATGCTGCACAGAGAAAAAATTGACAAATGATTACATTGAAGTAGTCAACAGATTTTTGTTTCTGCATTGTCAATAATCAGTTGGTCCCAACATAAAAGGCTAGCATCAGACAAAATAACATTATTTTTATCATAATACCTGTCTTTGGGGATTAAAGGATATATATATCATATTTTCTTGCATACCATATACTTCCAAATAAGGTGCATGCTTTGTTTTTGGCAAGCCAAATATAGCATGGTAAAGAATTTCCAGAATGTTCTTGAAGTCAGGAATCCCAGGAGGCAGTTTGAATGAGGTAGCAGAAAAGCTACAAGACTGGGTTCCAGACTCTTCCAAGGTAATGAAAAGACTTACTTCTTTATTTTGAATAGTTCTCTATAGTTCTTAACAGTTCTTCACTAGACTAAATAACTTCCTGTAAATAATCTAGTGTTGTTTTCACACCACAAGCCCTAAAAAGATATTATGGAGTGCATGCAGAAGCTTACTTTCTTTGAGTGAGCTCAGTTGTTCCTTCAGACATAAGCTATAGTGCTCAGCTGAAAAGCTATCATTGTAAGGAGGTAAAATGCAGGACCCTGCCACTTCTGCTAGCTCTGGCCGGAGATAAGCAGCAGCCATCTTAGCAGCCATTCTGTTAAAGCACAGTGTTTACTTCCTCCTATTCCTCCCCATTTCTATTCCAGCAAAGAAAAGTTAACTTTCCTACTTAAGATATGTGCCCCAATTTTGAAAGGCTTATTTTAGGAAGAAAAGGTGTATGTACTATGCAAATACATACATTGTTCTTTGATACTTAAGCTCTATTGGTACCTTGAACATCAGTGGAAGTAAATATTATTTAGGTATGCTTTATGTATACTTATTTTGGTATAAGATTGCCATGTCATAATTTGATCAGAAAGCATATTTTAATAACCGGGCACATTTAAATAAAAGAAAAGCCAGCCTGAAGCAACTGAAGATGCAAACAACTCAACTTACTGTTTTTGTTTATGATGTTGTTATTTAGATTTTGTATCCCTCTCTGCCCATCAATTTCTGGACACTTCAAATCCCCCAGCATTTTTCATGTTTAGCTTTTAATACATCATTTTATACATCCAAATTATTATTTTTTTATTTTGGTTTTTTGGGTTTTTTTTATTTTTTTTTACCAACATACACCAATATAATGGTAATTGTTTGCTTCTCTCTATTCTGGCAAGCAATTTTGTTTATGCACATATTATTTGTCTACTGCTCAAAATTCCTAGCATCTTTCAGGTCTCCTACATATTCTGAACTCTGGCTCCATATTTATTAATGGTTTTGGTGCTATTTACTTTAGAATCATAGAAAATTAGGGTTGGAAGGGATGTCATCTAGTGGAACCCCCTGCTCAAACCAGGGCCATTCCCAACTAGATTATCCCTGCCAAGGCATTGTCTATGTAGGTCTTAAAAAACTTTAAGGATGGAGATACAACAGTGTCTCTGTCTAACCTGTTTCAGTGTTTTACTGCCCTTCTACTGAGAAACTTCTTAATATCCAACCTAAACTTCCCTTGCTGCAACTCGAGACTGTTGCTCTTCATTCTGTTATCTTCCACGACTGAGAACAGCCTATCTCCATCCTCTTTGGATCCACCATTCAAGTAATTGAAGGCTGCTATTAAATCCTCCCTTAGTCTACTTTTCTCCAGACTAAATAAACCAAGTTTCCTCAGCCTCTCCTTAGAAGTCAAGTGCCCCATCCCACTAACTATTTTTATTGTCCTCTGTTGGACTCGCTCCAACTTGTCCTCATCCTTTATGTAGTACGGGGCCCAAAACTTGTCACAGTACTCTAGTTTTGGCCTCACCCGTGCTGAAAAGAGGGGAATAATCACTTCCCTCAATCTGCTGTCAACACTTCTACTACTACAGCCTAATATGTTGTTAGCCTTCTTCACAACAAAGGCACACTGGCTCATATTCAGCTTGTTGTCCACTGTAATCCCCAGGTCCTTTTCTGCTGAGCTGCTGCTTAGCCAGTAGGCCTCAAGCCTGTAGCGGTGCATGGGATTATGCCGTCCTAAGTGCAGGACTTTGCACTTGTTTTTATTGAACCTCATAACATTCATTTTGGTCCAATTCCCAATTTTTCCAGGTCTCTGAATCCTAGCCCTACCCTCTAGCATATCTACTACTGCCCCCAACTTGGTGTCATTCACAAACATACTGAGGTTGCACTCCATCCCATCCTCCAGGCTGTTGATAAAGATGTTCAACAAAACCAGCCCCAAAACCAACCCCTGGGACACCCCACTTGATACCAGCTGTCAACTAGATTTCAAGCCATAACTCACTACCCTATCTCCTGTTCATAAAATCATAAACAGTTAGAGTTAGAAGGGACCTCAGGAGGTCATTTAATCCAACCCCCTACTCAAAGCAGGACCAGCCGCAAATAGATCATCTCGGCCAAAGCTTTGTCTAGTCAGGCTTTGAAAACGTATAAGGATGGAGCTTCCACCACCTCTCTAGGTTACCTGTTTCAGGGTTTTACTACCCTCCTAGTGAGAAAATTCTTCCTAATATCCAACTTAAACCTCCCTTGCTGCAACTTAAGACCGTTTCTTTTTGTTCTGTCCTCCACCACAACTGAGAACAGTCTAGCTCCATCCTCCTTTGAACCCCACTTCAGGTAGTTGAATGCTGCTATTAAATCCCCTCGCAGTCTCCTCTTCACTAGACTAAATAAGCCCAATTACTTCAGTCTTTCCTCAAAAGTCACGTCCTGCAGCCCCTTCAACATTTTTGTTGCTTTCCGCCAGACTCTCTCCAAATTATCTACATTTTTCTATAGTGGGGGGCCAAAACCTGAACACAGTACTTCCATGTGTGCCCTCTCCAGTACTGAACAGAGAGGAATAATCACTTCCCTTGACCTACTGGAAATACTCCTACCAATGCAGCCCAGTATATCATTAGCCTTCTTGCCAATAAGGGCTCTTGAGTCATTGAACCCTATTATGCCTTCTGCTATCTGTCTGTGTATTCTGATACCAGGCTGAGATATGAAAAAAGAAGTGAAGTGCTTCCAATTGACAACCTTTTATGGTTAATTCCAGTGGGGTTGGGCAGTTATATTGGAGGAAAGAGAGAAAGGAACATTTATTTTATGGGATTTGGCATAAGTGAGTCTTTAAAGGTGTTTTGAAGGAACAGAGGATAGTTGCTACACAAATCCGTTCAGGGCAGGAATAGTATGATAAAAGCTAACATGGAAGAAAGTACTATGATGTTTATAGGAAAAAAAGACGAGGTTGAGACCCGCTGCATTATCAAATCCCTCTATTTTGCCAATGTGATATGACATGAGTAGTCACAGTAATGTATGCTGCATGCTCTATATGTAGTGGACAAATTGCTAAGTGCATTTATGGAACTATATACAAATATCTCATAATGAATGCACTATGATTACAGATCTCTTTTAAAAGCAAATGAGGAAGATAATGGGAAAAGGGAATAAAAAAAAAAGAGTTTCCTATTTAGAGAGCATTTATGGTAATCAGGGCAATTTTGATGTTTCTATTTGCCCTATATAAATGGCTCTTTCTGCTTTTGATTTTTATTATGCGTAGTTGCCTTTGCCTAGTGCAATGGTGCACAACCTCTAAAATGCAGAAGGCCACCCTGGCAACTTTTCAGGAGCCAGAAGGCTCCAGCTGATTTACATATGCATTTACATAAATTACTTTAAATTTGTATTAGTTGTGTTAGTTTGCCTTCTCCCCTACTTTGTGTTTAGAATAAAAAAGATGTGTTTAACTAAGGAGACTTTTTTCACTTTTAAAGCTTTGTTCTGATTGGTTCTCTCTCTTATTATTGTAGTCTGCTTTTTCTCTTTTTTTCCATTTTTGTCTTTTTGCCCAAGATGAGTGTGTTGGTTAGCTGGGGAAGCAGATATTTCATGGCAAGTTAGTGACACAAAACAAAAATGTAACAATTATGATATGTCATCATATTGCAATATATCTATCTGCTTTGTCAAAGTAGCATGGAGTGAAGAGTATTTCTTTTAAAATGTTTTTAATATTAAAACATTTGACAATAATACTTGATAGGACTACTGACCTACATCCCTCCATATGTGGTGGCAAACAGAACATGAAGGGGCAAATGTTCCTCCTTCCATTTCAGTAGAATGCAGCTCTTACTGAGTCAATCTGTCTCTTCAGATAGAAGGTCTGAGACTCGCTGCATAGTTTAGCATCCTCTGTTCTTCTGCAAGACAGTCTTAAAACTCTGAAAAAGATTATTTTCAGAGTTGAGTTCAATTAGTTTGAAATCTAATTGACAGTGTGCATAATATTTATCATCAGATGTGCAGATGATAGACAAATATCCCAGTACTGTTACTAATACTTTTGGAACATAGTATATATAGAAACAGCTTTTTTAATACAAAGTCAGTGCAGCACTGTAAGTCAGCAAGCTTAACACACATTTTCTAAAGGAACCTTTCATTGTTATCTTAAAGCATGCTGTCTATAATTCACTTTTAGTCAGGATGTCTGAAACCAGTTGCACGTGCTGAGGTAATGTTGAGAACATCAACATATTTTTGTTATAGGAAGCTTTTAATTTACAAATAGCTTTAGCTTAAAGCATAGAAAAATGTTTGTTCATCTGTGTCTTTCCACCTGTAAGATAACATTTAAAAAAATTCATACATGTTTAATGTGTGGACTATATTTCTTAATAAGAGCTCTGTTTTTGTTAAAACCACATAAATAATGTATTAAGTGAATTAAGTAATTTAAACGCAATTAGAAGGAGGCATGCATATGGAATCCTGAATAGTACTATTAATTGGCTCTAGTCTTACAAGCCAGAATAGTTTTGGTTAGTGAAGTACCTTCCAGAATATATAACACATTGTAAATCTTTTCTTCATCTTCTTGTAGAATGTCTAAATTGACAATCCAATGGATTGATAAAATTTAGACATAAATATAACTTAATACAAATACTTCCATTTTTTAAAATGTCTACTTTTTTCCCAGTAAAACAAGATAAAGGATCCATTTATTTTAAAATAAAAATCCTAAATTTTCTTCCGCACAAATGCATGATCATATCCAAGAAGAAACTTTGTTCAGTTGTGGGCTATTTATAATGCCTGTATACTTCACAGGTAAACTAATATCAGTTTTTCAGCACTGAAAACAGTCTTGTAGATGGTTAAATGTTTATATACATTGTTTAAAGTAGTGAGACAAAGGTGTTTTCCAGAATCAGGTGTAAATTAAAGCTTTGCCATCAATATCACTTTTGCTTTCAGAATTTTAAGTATCTAAATCAAGAATTTGACAGGGGTTGATAAGTACTGAATATTGATAAATTTGACCAAAAATGTTATTTTGCTATTATTTTTGTAATAACCTGTTCTGTTACAGCAAAAAAATCATATGAATTTCTGAATCTGTATTCAGGGATACGTCTGAAACATTCCTAAAGACTTTGTCTCAGGCAGAGGTTTGCCATTGTGTTTGGATACAAAACACTTGGGAGGAGGTGAGGGAGGGATGTTTGGTCATGTCTTAAATCTTGTGAAAATGCTCTGTCTTGCCATACCCTATTCATTTTCTTGGTTACTTTTCTGGAATGCTAAAATGAAAATGCAATAAGAAGAAGCTAGTTATGTTTAATGGGCATAAAGTAAAACAGGAGGGAACTAGGCTTAGTCCATAATTATGCTTGGCCCAAGATTTTTAAAATTGGACAGTAATTTTTGTTTTCACCACTAAAATAATCTAAAGGCAACTAGAGTACATACTATATATGTACTAGGGGTGTGCAAGACAAGCTGTATTTTATTTGGATTTGGCCCGAATCACTGACACTGATTCGATTAGTTGATTCAGATCACTGTCCCAACTCCATTTGGCTGAATCCAATCTGAAGATTCGAGGCTGATTTGGAGAATCAGCACTTCAGCCATAAACATAGCTTTAAATGTTTTTTCTACATACCTTGAGGTACCAGGTATGGGTCATGAATACTGCAATGCTGGAGCAGATGGCATGTCCCATAGGAGCACAGGGGGGAGAGGGGCCCGCATGCTAGACGGCAAACCCGGAAGTGGACTAAATTTACTTCCGGTCCACTTTCAGGTCTGCTGGGAAGCATGCTGGAAGTCCCCCCCATACACACCCCTCAGCTTGGTAATCAGCTTTGTGGGGACCCCAGGTGCCTCCCCCAGACCCAGGAGGCATCAGTTGCTGAGCCGGAGGTGCGGGGGAGGGGGGGAGGCGGAGAACCTGGCAGACCCGGAAGTGGACCGAAAGTGTTTCTGGTCCACTTCTGGGTCGGTTGCCAAGTGTGCTGGGGAGCCCCCCACACTCCTGTGGGATGCTCCATCTGCCCCAGCATTGTAGCGTTCACAAGCCACTTGGTACCTCGAGGTATGTAGAAAAAACATTTAAAGCTGTGTCTACATCCGAATCTCTGAATCTTTCCAAATCTCTCGGAATCAATTCGGAAGGTTCCGATTTTATTTGGAGAGATTGAAAGGTTTCCTGATTTGATCTGTAGTCAGAGATTCAGCCACTGAATCTCCGCCAAATCAAATCAGGGACCAAAGTTTTGCACAGCCCTAATATGTACACATATAAACAAATACATTTTCTATCTACTGATAGAATGACTAATCTACTGATCAAAGTATGACTGATGCAGTCAAAGAAAACTGAAAAGTCAAAGGGCAGTTTAAAACAAACAAACAAAAGCCCATTAATTGCTTCTTAATTAATTTAAAACTTAAACTTTGACCAATGGAAGACTTAAACAGCGAGAAGATTTCTAATTGCCAATCTTGAATTTGTTATAGATAATAAAATCCCATGTCATTATTGGCTAGAGTAAGTTGAATTTTATTTTATTTATTAAATTGACAAATGACAACCTTCCCAAATGAGGCTGAGGGTGGCTTACAATAAAAGTGAGATAAGTGGTACAAGCAGATAAAAATATTAAAATAATAAGTAAAAGAACAAATTACTAAAACAGTGCCTCAAAATTAAACTTTGCTTGCTGAAGGCCTTCCCAAATAAAAAGGTCTAAGAATACTTCTGGAAAGTGACCATGCTTAGTCTCTGACAGACCACAATGAGAGGAGAGTTCCAGAACTAAGGATTGACTACCCTGAGCATCCTTCCATGTATTTTTGCTGAACGAAGTTGATGCAATGGTGGTGTGATGGACTAAGGATTCCAATGTGATGTTTTTGTGGTAGCTTTATTCATATTGTTATAATCTTGTGTGACTCAGTTCACCTTTATTAGGCTGTGCACATAAAATGAAGGGTTTAGTGCCAGGACTGGCTACATGCAGAACAAGACCAGATGTACCTTTAGCATCAGCAGAGCTTTGAGTGGCTTTGTTGACATATCAATGAAGGTGAGATGCCCAACATCCAGGATGTGTCCACAGTTGATAACCATGACAACAGGAGAGCACATTGGAAAACAGGAGTTTGACAGTTCTGGGCCAGAAGAGTCTGGAAACTGAAAGACGTAAGGGAGCTGGAAAGGCAGAAGCTGAGTATTGTGGGTGCTCAGAACTGTATAGGCAGGACTGGGGTCAGAAGGATTGCTCAACGCTTTGGAAGGGGAAAGAGAATTTCTGTCTGGGTGGCCTTTGCCCCAGTACATGCCTTTACAGAAGAGACTGTCTACTATACTATTTAGAACTCTGGGTTTTGCTGGGTCATCCCAAAAGGAAGTAAAGTCCTTTTCTTAAGAGTGGAACTGCATACTAGCTGCTTGACTTGAGAGCACAGAGAATGAGGGAAGATGAGAGACCAAAAGCCTGTGTTCTCAGAGTTTGAAGGAGCACTCCTTACCCTGCACCCCTCCTCCTACACACTTACTCCAAAAGTGAAGCCTGGGCCGGCTCCCAGGGCTACTTTCAGAGACTAGCCAAGGCTGTAGTGATCTTGTGCAAACACCCCTTAGAGAGCACTTCATGATGGATTGTTTCTAGGCTCTCAGGTTTGCAGTGGAACACCAGGAAGAAAGCAGGCCCTTAAATATATATGACCCAGACTGCTTAGGTCTTTATAGGTCAAAACCATAACCTTGAATTGCATCCAGAAAACTACTGGAAGCCAGTTCAAACTCCAGAGCACTGGAGTAATGTGCTTCTGGCAACCCATCCCCATCAGATGGCTTGCTGTGTTCTGCACCAGCTGCAGCTTCTAGATAGTGTTCAAGGGCACCCCCATGTGAAATTCATTGCAGCAGTCTAGACCTGAGATAATGAAAGCATGAATGATAATAACCAGATCAGAATATGACATAGTTGGTGAAAGATGCCTAGATGCTGCTGCAACGAGAATACCTAGGTGCAGCAAAAGATCCAGGAGCAGACCATGGCTGTGAACCTGAGTGACAGTGGGAGATTGAAATCTATTAGTGATAGGGGTTTCTATGCCCTGCAGATCATTAGGTCTGCTTGCTAATCACTACCACCAAGTATAGTATTGCGTAAGGAGTAAGACTACAGGGTCTGGGATGGATGAAAAAGAAAAAACATAATGGTAATATCTCATTCCACATCTCAACACAGTCTTATACAGTAGCCTCAGATACACATTGAACAGGAGGGACAAGAAGATGGAATCCTTGGGAACCCCACAGGAAATGACCCGGAGCGGTGGGGGAGGGAGGGAGAACAAGCACTACTCTGCGACCTTGTGCTAGAAAAGAGCAAAAGCCAATTTAGAACAGTCCCATGAATACCTACTATGTTGTATAAACATGTTGTCAATACGTCATTGCCATTAAAAACATTACTCAGGTCAAGAGGGAAAATTTCCCTTTTCAATTTCCAGGCCAGGATCACCAGCCAAGGCCACAACCAATGTCTCCATACTACACCCATATTAACAGGGGTCAGGAATCCAATCACATTCAAAGGCACCTGGACATGTTGGGTGATGACCCATTCAGTGCCCTTCCCCAGAAAGAGGAGATTTGATACCATCAATGGATTTCCTAGGTATTCTGCTGGCTGATACTAGAGAGTGCTTTTGAAGCATGAAAGAAAGAAATTAAATTCAGACTGTAGGGTTCTCCACCAATTGATTTTAGTTGGAAGAAAATCAAAACACTTGCTACACAGGATCAGAGCTGGAAAAGTACAATGCAGTGACATTGGGAGAATTTATATCTTTAAAGTGGTGAAAAGAAATAACAGGGTTTTTTTTAGTAGGGTTGAAGGGATGCTGTTGTCATGGTGGTCCAGGAAATATGCAATAATTCTTGTAGGTGTTATCTTTTATTGGACCAACTGCATGGGATAGACATATATAAGTTTTCAGGTATCACAGAACCTTTCCTGATGTCTCTGGGAAAGATAGACACAGCATAGCCAAGTAACAGATGGAACAAAAGCTTGTGTAAAGCCCCATGTTTAAATACAAATGGGATGCAAGAAAAATTATCAGGTACCCAAGACACAAAAAAGATGCACTGAAAACCTGATAATGGAAAAGCAGAATTTTTCAGGATGGTCTTGATCTCCTGTGAAGTGCAGAGATTAGTGAATATCAGGTAGATTATAATGGGCCATGAAGTCATTTTTTATGGGTGCAGACAGAAGTTGTTTGTTGCATGATCAGCCCCTTGAAAGTGCTCTACAGGTGTGCCTTTGCAGAAGTACATGGCTGCAGATCACTTCAGAAGAGGTGAATCCTGCAACCATCTGAACTCATTACTTGAGGGTTCAGACAAAAGTGCTGCAAAGTGGAGTACTTTCATAAACTTGTGTCAGCACACACCAGGAGCAGGATTGGACTGATGCAGCCCAGCCCTGCCTCCAGGGCTGTCTTCATAATGGGAGGGGCAGAAAGGAGTAGAGAGAGCTCAGTTTGGGTTTTTTTCAGATGACGCTGGAGGGCAGGGCAGGAACACTCTCACCTTGTGGGGGGGGGGGGGGGAGGAGAGCTGAAAAAAAACCTACAGACTGAACTCCCTCTGCTGCCTTCCCCCACTCCCATTCTGAAGACAGCATCAGGGCTGGGACTAGGGGAGATCAACTTCAGACTCTTACCTGCTCCAAATTGCAACTGAATCCCCCAACCCCCAGGACCCAACAGTAACTGTCTGTTGGATCTGGGGGATCACTGTAACCTGAGAAGCACCACCATGAGTTACAGAAGGGAGCTGCACATCTGTCTGCCCCTGTGTTAAGTTCAGCACCTGGGGCAAAGTGGAAGTGGCAACTTCTGGTTTGTGACCGTGGGCACACAGCTGCCAGCAGCTGTGCCTGTTTTTTTCCCCCCTCCCACAGATGCAAGCCAGGACCTGAGCAGATAGAATCATAGAAAATTAGGGTGGAAAGGAGCTCAGGAGATCATCTAGTCCAACCCCTTACTCAAAGCAGGACCATCACCAAATCGAACATGCCAGCCAGAGTTTTGTCAAGCCAGGCCTTAAAAACCATGAAGGATGGAGATTCCACCACCTCTCTAGATAACTCGTTGCAGTGTTTCACAACCCTCCTAGTGAAATAGTTTTTTCCTAATATCCAAATTAAACCCCCCTTGCTGAAACTTGAGATTGCTCCTTGTTCTGTCATATGCCACCACTGAGAACAGTCTAGCTCCATCCTCTTTGAAACCACCCTTCAGGTATTTGAAGGTGCTATCAAGTCCCCTCTCAGTCTTCTCTCCTTCAGACTAAATAAATCCAGTTCCCTCAGCCTCTCCTCAGAAGTCATGTGTCCCACCCCCCTCACCACTTTCGTTGCTCTCCACTGGAATCTTTCCAACTTGTTCACATCCTTTCTATAATGGGGGGGCCCAAAACTGGGAACACTACTCCAGAAGTGTGGCCTCACCAGTGCAGAATAGAGCAGAATAAGTACTTACGTCGATTTGCTGGCAATGCTCTTACTAATGCAGCCCAGTATGCTGTTAGCCTTCTTGGCAACAAGGGCACACTACTGACTTGTATGCAGCTTACTGTCCACTGTAACCCCTAGATCCTTTTCTGCAGAGCTGCTCCCCAGCCATTCAGCCCCAGACTGTACCAGTGCATGGGATTGTTCCATCCTAAGTACAGGGCTTTGCACTTGTCCTTGTTGAACCTCATGAGATTTCTTTTGGCCCAATCCTTCAATTTGTTTAGGTCACTCTGAATCCTCACCCTACCCTCCTGCATATCTACTACTTCCCCCAGCTTGGTGTCATCCACATATTTGCTGAGGGTGCAATCCATCCTATCTTCCAGATTGTTAATGAAGATATTGAACAAAACCAGCCCCAGGACTGACCCCTGGAGCACTCCACTTGATACTAGCTGCCAACTAGACAGTAGTCCATTGACTATTACCCCTTGAGCCAGCTTTGTATCCACCTTACAGTTCATTCATCCAACCCATACTTCCTCAGCTTGCTTGAAAAAATGCTGTGGGAGATATCAAAAGCCTCGCTAAAGTCAAGGTATATTATATCTGCTGCTTTCCCCATATCCACAGAGCCTGTCATCTCCTGACAGAAGGCAATCAGGTTGGTCAGGCATGACTTGCTCTTGGTGAATCCATGCTGACTGTTCCTAATCACCTTCTCCTCCAAGTGCTTAGAAATGGATTATTTCAGGATCTGCTTCATGATTTTTCTGGGGACTGAGATGAGGCTGACCGTCTATAGTTCCCTGGATCCTCCTTCTTCTCTTTGTTAAGATGAGCACTATATTTCCCTTTTCCAATTGTCCTTGATCACCACAAGTTTTCAAAGATAATAGCCAACAGCTCTGCAGTCATATCATCCACCTCCCTCAGCACCCTCGGATGCATTGCATCTGGCCCCATGGACTTTTACACATCCAGCTTTTCTAAATTGTCCCTAACCTGTTCTTTTACCACTGAGGGCTGCTAACTTCCTCCCCAAACTGTGCAGCCTGGTGCAGTAGTTGTCCCTACCACTCCCCTGCATCCCCTCAGTTACACCACTGGTTAAATCCCTGGTACTTAGTGTCCAATAGGATGATGATGTTTTACCCCCAAGCTCATCTTTCAAAGGTTTTTGGTAGATGCATCTATCTAAACCTCATACAGCTGTATGGGCTGTACAGTATTAACTTGCGCTCTACTATATTGCAATAAAGCTTTGTTTCTCTCAGCTTGGATCTACTGTATTAAGTAAAAATAATGTGAACAACTTAGATGTATTATGATTATGGGTAGTTTAAAATGTTATCCCATAAGGGTGAATTCCTTTTTTCCTTTAGTCTGTTCTTTGTTTAGAGAGTTGCTTATCCCCATGGCGTGACAATAATTAGCTCACTACCTGTGAGTTTTCCTTTCTGAAACCTAACTTGTTTAATGACTGACTGATCATGCATCTAAATGCTAAAGGTATGCAAATAAAGACATATTGTAACTTTAAGTTGCAACATAATTGAAAACCTCATTAAAAGATAGTGCACAATTACAATTTTTTTCCTCTAGAAAAGGAAAAATGACAGTGCAATTTATTAATTTGTAGTCTGACTTTAAATGTGTCCTCTACTTTTACAATAGAAATGAAAAGATCATTGCTTTTTTATTTGAAAATTCTCACAAACTTCTAGAGGAGCTTGAGTCTACATGTTCAGAGTAGAACTGAATAGAGTAGATAGTTCATGAACATTTTTAGTTTAAGTAGGTTATGAGTAACTTCAGAATTAGACGTTGCTTGTGTGCAGTTCACATGCATTACAGAGTAAAGGTATTATCACTGGAAATGACTGTAAAAGTTTAATAAATATGGGGCTTGGAGGAGGGCATTCTATCTTTGTGTACTGTCTGTTTCTTTGAAAAATCCCTCCAACAATCCAGCATGCAGAAAAACGCTTATGAAGTAGGTGCCTTGCACACACCCCTGCACACAGAACAACTTGGAAATGATGATGTCTAGTTAAATTCTTCCAAATCTTTCCAAGACACTGCCCCTCCACATAATCACCATAGTTAAGCAAATAAGAGGCTCCTATAGGTATCTGTTTCCATTACAAATAGGAATATATATGTCTGTGCAAACAGTTAATCATAAAGAAGGTGTTTCTGTTTTTCCTCAATTGTGAAGAAAATTCAGGTATTTCTTAAATATGAAGTCCATTGAACTGAATTGTAATAATAATGTAAATTGAAAAGGAATCACTTAAAGTTATTTTAAATTCTTGTGCTTAAAGTGCAGGGAACTACTAATACACTTTATTTTTTATGTGCTTGAGGCACTTGTGGCCATTAAAAGCATGATTGACTCAATCAAATAAATAAATAAATAAGCAACCTACACTAGAATAGTCCAGAAGACATTCAGAAGGATACGCTTGTTTTACAAACAGTGAAAATTTAATTTGAGACGTCTTGTCCTATTCTCTTCCTCAATTAGTCTTGAATATACTGTGGCCAATTAAATCCATTATTACTAGCTGTCAAAAGTCAGGTAATACAGCAAGTCTGCTTTTTTTGTTACTAGTGCTTCTTTCCTAGACCACTCCAAAATCTAAACCTCAGTAGCTTGTTTGGGTATTTCTATTCTTACATATCAAGTTGCGTCAGTCATGTGATGAAAAATTAATCAAAACATTACTTATTTGTAGTTTTTTGCCAGATTGTTTTCATACAAGTATGTTGCAAATAATTTAATAAAATTGGAGTTTGACCACAAATTTTAAAGGAAGAAAACAGTCTCATGTATGTTGAATACATTATGCATCACACATTAGTTAGTCAGTCCACCTCTAGCATTTACATTTCTAAGTCCAGTTCATTGCATTGCAGAAAATTAGTAATAATGCATTGCTTAATTTTTGGCTATGCATTAGACTCTACATTCCTTTTAAATGTATGGAAAGTCTGAGGTTTATAACAGTAAGTATGCTACAATACTTCTTCATGTAATATTAAGACTAAGCAGATTGCAGGTTAATATTCTAATTCTTATTACTACTTTATTGCTATTCAAATGTTACTTCATTTTCATTCAGTTTTTAATTCACTATAGCACAGATTTTGAAAATAATAATGAATCTAATTGTCTCTCCAATTACCTCATGTAAGAAAAATCATGACAATTTTAATCATACTAAGTCTCTTTGGATATATTGTACATCTGCTGAGTTGTATTTAGTACATTAAATTCAAATGATTTTCTTCATGATGCCTCTTTGACTTAATGCTATTATATTAATGGTGACAAAAATTTGTCCACAGTATGATATGCCTATATTGTTAATTAATATCCATCTTGCTAATGTAAGTTTAGTAACAGGGAAAAACTGTATTTTAAAGAACAAAATGTTCTCCCCTCCAATGTTAAACCAGTACAAACATGATGTTTCCTTTCCTTGAATAGTAAGTTTAAGAATTGCATGTTTTTTGATGTCACAAAAATGACACTTTGCAGTAAGAGGCTTAAGGTTAAAAATTTTAACTAAAAACAGGATATAGCTAAACATGAACATCTAGACTCCTCACTAAAAGGAATAATACCTGTAAAAATAGCCTTGTATTTATTTTCACAGTGCCACAGTAAAGTAGGCTTGTAAGTGTCACACTTGTTTAATGGGGACATTGAAACAAACACCAAGGACCCTTTGCACCATGCCACCAATGAAGTGGGAATATAAACATAATTCATGCTTATTTTTGGATCTCTCAACTGCCAAGGAGATCTGGCTTAATAATACACATCAGCTCCAGGGCATTTAATTTTTTTTTCCCAAGGAGAGACTGAGCTGTTGTGTGATTTGGTTTTGTTTTGTTTTTAAGAATGACTTTAAGTCCTTTGTTTAAATCAATGTCCCATGAGTAGTCACTAAAGTGACTTAGCAGTCTTAAGCCTATTTTCAAAATTTACTTGGGAACTTCATTCTCATTAAAAGTCAACTAACAGTATATGAAGATGTTCTCCGCACCTCATCTACTATCACACATGATTGTGGTTTGTTAGTGGCTTATGTCACTTTGGTGCTAAACTGGGAAGCTGAGGTAAATAATGTGAGGTACAGAGAAGGGTGGGAAGGATTGGGGGGCCCTGACAGGTCCACAGAGGGTGTGGCA
>NW_005842275.1:1057744-1067558 GCF_000455745.1 Alligator sinensis
GGGATTGTCCATTCAGATGTAGGGGAACTGGAGGGTTAAAAATAGCCCACTCAGAGGTGGGGTGGGGTAAGAAGAGCTCAAGGCTGGGGCTGGGCAGTGTCATAGCAGGTGGGGGAGGGCAAGCGTGGTGACTGCCCTAGGTGTCAAAGCAAAGGGGCACCAATAGGTACTTGCCCAGCTGGGTTGGGATATGGGACAGATGTGAGTGGCTCATTTGGGAGGTGCAGGGACGGGAGAAGGGTAGCAAGCATGGGGTGGGGGTGTGCCCCCCAGATCTGTGCGAGGCTCAAGGGCAGGATACCACTGTAGGCTTTGCCTTAGGCTCCAAACCTCATTGCTACAGCACAGTGGCTGGGGCAAGCAGCTGGGCTTTACCAGCCCCAGGGCTACACTCCAGATGTTCACTAGATTGGGTTAACCCATTTCTAATCTTAGTTCACCTCCACAGGAGCTAATTTATATCAGGCCTGTCATTTTTTTGCCCAATTTAACCTCCCCAAATAGCTGCACAGTTCAGCACTTAGATTGACCTAACCCTAGTTAACTCATTTTAAATGTAATGTTTGCAAGTAAACAATGTACTGGAGCAACTTTTGAGCAATAATTTAGAACTTCCATCACATCCTTTTTTGAGAAAAACTTCTTCTTTACTTGTCTTTAAAAGTGTGTGCAGTGTTTTAATGCCACTGTGCAAGATAAAACACCTTACTGATTCACTGTTTTAATGAATATAGAATCACTTTCTCACTCTCACAACAAAGTTGCCTATCAAGTATTGAAATTACTAATTTAATTTTATTTTCATAATTATGTTCATGTCAGTTTTCAGTGTTTCATAGCAGAAAGATTGCGAAGATAGAGTTGACAAACTGTTTTTTGTTTGTTTGCTGTTTTATGTACATAGAGTTTTATATGCCATGCTTAGGTCAAGTGTTTTGACTAATCCACTTGTCTCTGACCTCTAGGTCCTATGTTTAATCATAGAAATCATATTCCTGAATTCCCTCATGTCCAGCAATTATATTGGTGGTGGCCTATAAGTATATTAGGGGTGTAAACCAGGAACTGGGAGAATGTCTATTAACCAGGGCATCCCAAGGGAAGACAAGGTCTAATGGCCATAAACTCTAGGAAGACCATTTTAGGCTGGACATTAGAAAAAAACTTTTTTACCATCTGAGTCCCCGGAGTTTGGAATAGACTCCCTCCAGAAGTGGTGTAAGCACCTATTCTGGACACCTTTAAGAAATGCTTATCTTGCTGAGGTGATCTGACCCCAGCTGACTTCCTGCCCCTTAGGCAGGGGGCTGGACCCGATGATCTTGTGAGGTCTCTTCCAGCTCTAATGTCTATGAAATCTATTAAAATAATTATATCTGAGTCAGCAGCTGTACTTGGTGAAATCACTGTAAGAGATCTCAGGATTTAGAGGTGATACAGTGGAAAATTGTCACTATGAAGTGGGATTATTGATGGATCTGAATTGGGGCCCCATTCATATAAGAGTTTAAAAATGCCTAATGAATTATCTGCACATGAGAATGTCCACCAACCCCAACTAATTCACTGTGATATTTTGTCGCATCAAAACCAAAGCACATCAGTCATTCCAGGAAGAGGCAACAGCCTTCTCTCTCTTTTTATTCTAGTACATAGATGGTTATGTCACATTTTTGCACTTTCTGAAATAAGGGTACCTCTTTTGGAAAATATCTACACAAAAATAGCCCCAGAAGTGGCATGAAATAATTTGGTTAAGTGTACTAAACAAGAAAGGCATTTAGAGGCAAATTAGAGATCTGAGAGAAAAATGTACAAAATGATGGGCAGAATATATCTGAGCTGAGATCATTCAACTGGGTCTAGCATTTAAAGTACAGAGTCTTTAGAGACAATGAAGTTTACAGCATTTTAGAAATTTATCTAGTCTCTCCATGCTTGTGAGAATGACAGCAGCATAACAAGCTCTTAAGAACATATTTTTGTGTTACAAAAGCCTTCTTAGTTACAGTCAATGGAAGTGTTTGATCTTCTCAGTTATCTGGCTTACAGTGGGTGACACAGTGCATATTTCTGTTTGATGAGGTCATCTTTTGAACAAAGTACAGCTACATGCCCCTTTTATAAATGTATTTCGCTAAGCTCCATCCTCTAGAAATGCTCAGTTCTAAATACATGAACAAAATCTATTCTCCTTCCTGATACTGAATATATATCAGCACATTAATTTGACATTTTTAGGGATAATTTATTTTTCTATCTACTATGTTAAATTTGAACAGGTCAAAGATGCTTGTCAATTTTAAACTGTTTAGTCAGATTTCAGGAAATCATCCCTTTGAGAGAGGAGAAGAGGGGAAGTAGAACATTTTCAAATATTTCTCCTAGCCCATTTGGTGACTCTTCCTTCCATCCACTATGCCATATTCTTAGCTGGTTTAAACCAAAGGAGTTCCACTGATTTCAGTGAAACTGTACTGAGTTATGCCACCTCTGGCTATGGCTCAATGCACTTTTTTGTTTTCTCTCAGTGTTCCTGTCATATATAAAGTACCACTGCTATTTTCAGCGATTGAATATTAAATGAACAGCCTTGTTTTGTCTATTTTTTCTTGTACCTTAAATTTACTTAGGCATCAAAGCTTCCTCCTCCTGCACCTCAACGCTTTCTCTTTTAAGTGACCTTCAGTTACCACTTCTGTGCTGATGCATTTTACATCTTGCATCTCACCTGTATCTTTTTTATCATCAACGCTCCTTTCACTGCTTTTAATTCAGGCTCTTTCGTATATATGGCTTGGACACTTTCCCAAACTAACCTTTTTAAAAAGATAAATCTCCTATCATAACTCTTCAACTATCTGTTATCACATCTTTCTCTGTCTGTTGAAATGTGAGTAGGTCATTTTGCATTTCTTTTTCTAAGGTTCTAATATAAACACTCCTCCAGTGTGGCTATTTTCCCCTGTAGAATCTCTAAAATCTACTCTGACTTATGCCTTTTCCATCTTGTGAGAAAAATTACTTACTCAGAAGGCAAGTTCCCTGGCAGAACTTTCTCTTTAGTATCACATATAGAACTTTTATAAGAATAAAAATGTCTGAGGACTAGACTATAAAAGATAGTCTTCATAACTGAACTTTTGGCAACACATTCTATCAACTTGAAATGTTTGCAAGATCTAGAAAATTACTAGATTTTATTACTTGATCAAGTAATCTTATCTTAGAAGTCAGTTCGAGCTTAATTTCAGACAGGTCTCACTTTTAGTTTTTTTGGTTGTTTTTTTTTTGCGGGGGGGGAGGGTTGATTTGTGTGTTTTTTTTCTCTCCAGATCTTGGCCTTTAAGCTTATTACAGTCAAGCTCTAAAAGGTGGCTAACATGACTGGCAGACTATACAATGCATTATATGCATTAGTTAAGATATTGTATACCTATGTTTGGAGCATCTGTATGGACTACTTCTGTTTGTTTAAATATAAAAGTTTAAGGTATATTAAGCAAAACAGTATGTTTCATTTTGCATTAACTAATATTCAATATATGTCAACATTGTTTCATCTGAAGGAGAAAAGTAAGCACAAGGCAATTTTTTTCTAAGTCAAAGATGTAATTCTGGTATGTGACATCTGTGTAACCAAGCTTAATCTGAAAAGAGCCAATTTTAAGTTACTATAAGGAACAGATTCAGAAATGATGAGTTAAAGACGGAGAGAGACAGAGAGAGAAGACAGATAAGCAAAGGCCTGTGTTTGACACAGATGTTAATCTATAAACCTTAAGACCTCTGGAATAAAATGCAGAAGAAAACAAAAATACAAAATGCATTTTGTTCTGAAGGTCTTGAGGTTTATGGCTTATCAAATCATAGGTGTTTGCTTATTTTTTTTCTCCTTTTAACAATTAATTTCAGACTCTGGTCATTACCGTTACTCACTTTCATGTTAAGCTTTTGGAATCTAGCTTTCCCAGTATAATAACAAAACAAACATATGGTTTACTCCTTTCAAGCCATAGAACATAGAGATAAATATATCTTAATACCTTTTGGTCTGGGTGATGTATAAACCTATGAAGGTACATAGACCTACTGATTTGCCCATATAATAAAAGTAGAAGAAGATTTTTATCTACAGATAGATATCTTAGGTTATTTTTAGACACAGTGGACACATCTAAATGAGACACTTTACTGCATAGTAAACCTAATCTACTGCACAGTAAGGTATCACTATGTAACTGTGCACAGCAGCTATCACATAGTAAATTAGGCTAATGCACAGTTTTCTATGACCTGTAAACACAGGCAGTAGATTAACTGCACATTAGCAAATTAGCAATTTGTTCCTGGTCAACCCAGGCAGCAAGGGGGCCACTACTGCGTGGATAAGCCCCAATGTGGGTGGGAACTGTTCTGGCTGCAGAGAGGCAGTTGTCTCCTGTCCATGTGGAAATCAGGACCAATCTGATTCCCACGTGGCCAGGACTGCTGTCCCAGCAGCCAGGACTGCTGAGTTGCAGCAGTGTGAAGATCGGGTCAGGACCCAGGAGAGATCTTCCCACCTGGTGGGGATGCTGCCTGGAAGCCACATGACTTCTGGGCAGCATACCCACCAGGTGGGGAGGCCTCTTTAAGGTCCTGACCCAATCCCCACATGGCTGGGACACAGCAGTCCCAGCTGCCAGGGCAGCATTTCTGGCCATATGGGGGCTAGTATGGCCCCAATCCCCATGTTGCTGGGAGAAAGCTGCCCCTGCAACCAGCACAGCTCCCTCCCAATTGAGTCTTAGCCAGGCAGCAGCAGGCCCCCTGCTGGCTAGCTGACCAAGAACAAATTACTCCTGGTCAACATCTATACATTAACTAATGAGCATTGCTCATGGATTTTGTCTGGCAGCCATATGGGATTCAGGACTCTTCTGATCCCCACATGGCTGCCAATCAGTGATCCCTCTAGGTCCTGATCCCCACATGGCTCAGAGAGACATCTCCTGGCCATGTGGGAATCAGGAAGGTCAGGGTCACCTGGGCAGGGTCACCTCTCCTGGCCACATAGCGATTGGGACACTCCCAATCCCAACTTTACTGATATTTCTTCTGGCCCCATGGGAATCAGCTCTGGATGCAATTCCCACTGGTTGGGATGCAGCAGTCCTAGCTGCTAAGACAGCTCTTTCCCGGCTGCTAAGACAGCTCTTCCCCTCCGCCTACCTATCCCCCCCAAATTGGGGATCAGGACCAATTGGGGCTCCCCCTGGCTGCTGCAGTGGAACAGAGTAGGGAAGATGGGTAGGAGCATCCCTAGTCTCAATGGCTTTCATTGGGAGCAAATTCGCTTCCAAGCTGGCACCTTCCTGAGTGCAGTTTACTGTGCCTTATTTTAATGCTCAGTAACCTTACTGCCTGTTAATAGCATTTGCAGATGCACCCAGATTCTCTTGTATATCAATCTTATTTTTCAGGCTGCAGTGCTGCATAATGCCTGGTAACATTGTTGTTTTCTAATTAAGAAAGTTCAAGGAACCTTCAAGGAAATTTGCTAATCTCAATACTTTTACTTTTCTGTTTCTCATCCTCTATTATTATTTTTCTGTCCAATATCCAATATGGAAGAAACCATTTGTTGACTCCAGTCATTTGCTAATGATTTTGGTAGCAAGCAACATTCCCTAACACCAAAATTCCAAACTAACAGATGCAAGCTAAGGTTAATTCCCTAGGCTGTCACTAATAATCTGTTTTTGACCAAAATGATTGGTTGGTTATGTCTCAGTTCCTTACATTCTTATGCATCACTTCTTATATATCTACTCATCTAGCATTATCATTTGCAGCTGCTGATTTGCCCATCTTATTATGAAGGATGGGAAGGGGTTTTATTAAGTTTATAGATTTGTTGACTGGCATTGGTCAAAGAACTAAAGGCCTTTCTCAGGAGCACTGTTTTATTCAGTTGGGTTGTCTCATATGGCTTAGGGCTTTACTTGAAGCAGGCGCATGTCCTACCTAGACCTTCTATTATTGTTGTTTACTTCATTTATTGAATAATACTAAAGCAGTAATCATGATGGCATCTAGGACAACATGTGAGGAGCTAGCTCAGACAGTTCCTGTATACTTCATTCTTGTGGGAGTCAGAGTTCGGATGCAGAGATTCTCTCCAAACTCTCTGTTCTGACTAAGGTCCAGAATCTCATAACTGTATTTCCAGCTTTGTCCTGTTGCAGTGTTAGCATCCTTCATTGAAAACTACCTAAGCAGTAGTCAACTGTCAAATGAAGCAAGATTTGTGTCAATGTGGAGATTACTGGCCTACCTAAGGAGGGTATTTATTCAATTTTCTGTTTATCTTGATACAAACCAATCAACATTTCCTAGTACTTTAAACCAAATAGTTTGGGTGACTGGAGTTTTTGTTCCTACACGTGGGGCATGCCTACACTCCACCATGTGGCAACACTGATATGGTGCCATGCTTTAGTACTTCTTTTGGAAGTACTAAAGCATGGTGTAGTACAGGCAGTTACTGTGCCTTGTGTGCAGCACATGGGTAAATTTTACAGTTACATCACCAGAGTTGCACACTATACGTGGGGAATGCACTGCTATGGCAACGTAGCTGGCAACGTAGCTATATCACCGTAGCGCACCTTACGGCAAAGTACCGCATCGCTAAGTCACTACAGGGTGATGTAGTAACACCCATATTGACACAACACACTAAAACCAGCTACAAGTATGGAAACATTCCTGAAGAAACACAGGAATGATTTGTGGATACAGGGCAAATGCCACTGTATCTTTGGAAACTGTGACAACAATTTCAGGGTTGTGAGTAGTAAAATGTATCACTGTAGAGATTATATATATAATATATAACTTTACAGCTAGTCTTAGATATTGGTCCCCCAATATGAATAGCTACTTTCAAAATACAGGCAGTCCTCAGCTTACAATGTTTTGAGTTACAGCATTTCGCACTTAAACGTTTATAAATTGACACCCTGTTTCAGCTTTATGACATCAGTTTCAACTTTACAATGCTTGATCCAGTGCGACGCCGTGCCAGTGAACAAATTCACTGCATCGCTCATCTCCCTGAATTACATCTGTCCAAACTTCCTTGGACACTTTTTTAAAGAAAGCAGACAAGACTCCAGAAAAACCTGCAGCCAAAACTTCTGTGAAGACTCCAGCCAAGAACCCTTCAAAAAGTCCAACCAAGAGCCTTTCAAAAAGTCCATCAAATTCACCTCAAAGACATCCTTCCAAATCAATATGATTGCTATTTACAATATAAATACATTAATGTAGCTATATTATTCATCTATAATTGATCGAGTACAAAATTCTGGTGTATTTTTGGTGAAAATAGGGTATTGAGTCTTGGTTCAGGAATTAATCCCCCATTTATAACTTTGTTTCTTATGAGAAAATTGGTTCCGAGTTACGCGGTTTTCAGGAACCAATTGTGTCGTAAGTCCGAGGACTGCCTGCACATCCTTAATTTCAGGTAAATGTATGGCTCAAATTTAATGTTATCATAGGCTTTCATGTTATGCACTATTTAAAAGTGTTTTAAAAAAGTGGGCCAGTAGAAGCTATTGAACACTCTGGTCTGATCAATCTCCCTGTGACACATGAAGGGACTATCATGGGATATTTTGCAAGCCTTTGCCTTTATTTTTCATGAGAATTTCAAGCGGTTTTCTGACCGTAGCATAGTTCTTTATAAGAAGGCCATTCTAGATATAGATTTTTACTCAAAATCACCTGCTCCACACAGCTCAAAGGCCTCCCTTGAATTTTAGAGAATCTCCAAAATGATCAGTGAAAACCTTCAGGTATTCTAAGAAATTGTTTTTAGTGATGCCATTTGGATTCTGAAATTATTTATAGGATTAATCATGATAGATGCAGTTCAGCTTTAATTGAAGACCACAGTTATCTGTTGCCTGTGTGTGTGTGTACTGACTTTTAGGATGATAGTAGGAACAACACACGTATTTATGTATTTTACTATATCCTGGCATTAGTAATTGCTTATGTACACATTTAGTAGTTAATATGCTTTCTATTATTGCTTTTAGAAAGGAAGCGAATAATTAGTCTGTGCCACAATTGAAATCTTTGGAGTTACAAAGGACAAAAATGCAGCTATTCAAAGCTATGGTTTGCTGAAAACAAATGAGATCTATAAGTATACTGAAAGATCTCATCCCTTAAACTGCATACCACATAGGTTTTCCAGAGCTAGCAGCCATCAACAAAGGCCAGGCTCTACTTGCTGGACCTGATGATGACAAAATTAGTGATGACCTTTCTTTTATTATGTTTCTTTAATCAAGCAGTTACCGCTGATAAAGGGCTTTCCTAGAGGAAGGAAATTTCCTCCATTGTAAATTGTGCAGGTAGACACTCTAAGTACACAAGTTCTAGTCAGAAGTTCTTAGTGGTATGGCTAGATCAATATAGTGCACACTTAATCTAGACATACATTTATGGTTTGGATCAATATTGGCTACCTTTTGCATAAGATTACCATAAGATCTCCATGAGATTTCAATGGGTTCCTCCATGGAGTAAGGTGTTATTTGTTATAAGTAAAGGTGATGGAATTGGGAACTTTTGTAAGCATAGAGATTCCCACCCTTAATTTTTACGTAGGAGAAGTATGTTTTCCTCTGCATCATCTACCTCTCTCTATATATCAACAATTATTAATAATATCAGCATAGCCTTGGGACTAGAATTTGTTAATTAACTTGCTCTCCCTCTAGTGACTAACTATAGGTGTGCAACACAGACTATTGCAGATCCTATATACATCCTGGTTAGCATTGCTCTGGATGGTATCTTGGTTTGTTTTTAAATTAGGAATAATTGTTTTAACAACTAAAAGTTTGTATCAAAACTATTTATCAGTAACTTTTTCAGCTTTCTACCCCTTCCTCAAAGTAGAACTATGCAATAGAAAAAAATTGAGTTTATTGGTCTCTGTTCTTTTTACAAACTTGTTTAAAATGTAATCAAGGAGCAGTATTACCTTTTATGTTAGCACTGCAGTAAATCATAAAAGATACAGTTTTAAAAAGAAATAAATATTGTTTTCTTTCAAAATAATTCAATAATGACTGCTGCATGAGCTGCCTTTTGTAATGAAAATGCAGTCTAAGAGATCCTTTCCAGGGAAAATAGATGTATAAGGCTTCCCCAAGGAGGAAATTTTGTGAAGATTTTTATCCAGTTTTCTCTCATAATATTCTGAGGGTTAATATTTGGTGGGATGGTTCAGTCCATAAAGAAGTAGAATGTTATTTTTAAATGTTGGTAATGGAGCACAGTTTTAACTTAGTACAGGATAGATATACCATAAATGCTTTGGCTCATAGATTTCCTTTACCATCTACAGATACATACAGCCATTATATATTTAGATTGACCTAATAAATGCTCAATTGCCTGGACATTCAGAGGGGTTAAATTGAGCAAAATAAATAAATCAATCAATAAATAAAAAAGGCACAACCAATCTAAGTTCACTCACCGGAGCAGGTTCACTAGCTTCAATCAAGGTGGGGTTAACTTAAACTAGGAAAGGGTTAACCCAATTTTGCAAGTATCTGTACATATTTGCAGTACATCCCTAGAGCTGGGAAACCCCAGCTGCTCAGCCCAGCTCTGGGGCTTCACTATTCCCATCACTGCCCTCCTCCTGGGCCTTCCAACCCCCATCTCACAAACCCACTATCTCCCCACCCCTCATCCCACATGCCCTGCCCCCTACCCAGAGTTACTTCCATTTCCCTAC
>NW_005842275.1:1067589-1087976 GCF_000455745.1 Alligator sinensis
ACATGCTGCTTCTGGGAGCAGCAAACTGTTGCATGCATCTGATTCTGGTCGAGGTCTAGGCCACCTACATGTGGACTGGGTACAGTGAATGTTTGTTTGCACCCTAGAGTTAGGTTCTTTTTGAGGCTCATCTAATTAACCTAGCATAAATCATGGACACAGGCTGCTTACATCTTTTAGGGAAGAATTTCATCATCATTCGTTGATTCTGAGATCTGTCTGCTCCTGTAGAGCTGTCTGCCTCCTTTCCCCCTTAACGAATGATTCCGCACTTTGGAAATGCTCCGTTTGAAAATTAAGAGAGCCTGGAGGTATATCATCTTCTTTGTAACCCCCATGAAGCTGATAAGATGAAGTTATTTTCAGCTCTCATTCTGAACCTTTACAGAACCCCATATGCATCTTAAATGCACAGGAAGCCTTTCATGAGATTCCAGAAAAGGAACGGTAGAGTACTGCCAATGACTCACCTGATTCTGGTATAGAAAGTGTATATCACTGTGATGAGACTCCAATCTGATCTTCTGTTTTAGAGATCTAGAACTCCAAATGGATTTTTTTTTTTATACTTGAACATGAATTTTCAGGTGGCAAGGATGTAAACTGAGGTAGTATATAAAGTGTGTGTGTACATATAAACCTTCAGTCTGATGTTTGTGGCTTATATTCCTATAAAAATGAAATGTTCCTATCATACAATTCATTTCTCTTTCACTGAAAAGGTCACTTGGGGATTGATAACAGCTTCCTAAGAGCTTAACTTTTAGAATCAATCATATTTGTTTGTGATCTCCTTGGAGGGGGAAAATTTATATATATATTTTACCTACCTGGTTTTGTGTTTTCATTTTGACAAAGGCTAATTATATTTTCTCCTTCTGCACCTTGCTGAAACTAGAGTTCATGTGAAGGTGACAGTTGTATGTAATTCTTCATCATAAAGGTCGTTTGTAATGATAAGTTTTGGGAACTAGATTACTTTTTCTCCTACTGCTGTCTTGGTTGTCTCCGCAGCAGAAGGGTCAATTGTTGTTCTATATGCATTAGCAGTGGCCTTTAAATGTTTAATTTAAGAGATTAATTTGAAAATACATACTGATATTAAAGAGTGCCAAATTTCACATCTTTACTTAATAGTTTTTCCTTTGAAGTCTAGAACACCTAATTGCATCCAAATAGTTTTGCTCTAATAATTTAGAGATACTTCTTTTAAAATTGCACACTTTCAGGCTTCTAATCATTTTCAAATTCAAAGAACTCTTATAAACATTTAAAATTGCTAATAGGATAAAATTACCTTATATATCTAAAACTCAATTCCCGCTAATGTTTTAGTTTATAAAAATGTACATGACTTGATGTCTCAAGTAGTGTGATGTAGAGCTTTTGATCTGTAGGCTACTGAAAACTCCATTCTGCTTCAGAGTGATAACTACATGTTAAAATGCTATCTAAGAGTTTGTTTATAGTACTGGAGGATTTTACTTTATCTTCTGAGCAGCAAGTACTGTCCCTTCTTTGCCCAACAAGAAATTTCCTGCAGCAGAACCAATATGGTTACTTTTTTATCCTCTTGCTGATCTTTCTGTCACATCCCTACCAATCAGTAATTTACGTTACTTAATTTTTCCATTTCACATATGCAAATTTAACATCCTGTATTTACATTTTATGAAATGGGCCAATCATGTCAAACAATATATATATAATACTGTGGTCAAGTTACTGCGGTTTAAAATAGCCAAAATTAAGCCTTTGGTAGTCATAATAAGAGAGTACTGTGAACATTCCTGAGCATTCAAAGAGCATATAAATAACTCAAAGAGCTTTATTAAAATTTTGCAAAGCAAAAACAGTTATTACAGGATATTTTAGTCCATCTGACAGTAATTCTGTCACACTTATGATTGCTGCTTGTCTCTAGGGTTGGGCATTTGACCAAAGTTTGGCCAACTGACCAGTCAAATATCAGTCAAAAAATGTAAAAAAAATGCAAATCGGTCCAAATAACACATAGGAAAAGCACACATTTTCTATTAAGCAATGTGTCAAAAACAATTTGAAAATCATATTTCTGTCAAGAAACCTGCAATTTTGGGGGGATGGTAAAATTGCTATATTCTTTGACTGGTCAAAAATATGCAGTCGATTGACCAATCAATTGACAATATTTGACCGTTCAATTGTAAATTGACTGTCTTGCCAACCCCACTTTGTCAAGGATTTTTAATTTAAAAGTCAAGCTTGACTAGACTAACTGTACTTTATATTAAAATATGTTATTATTGTATGTCTCATCTATTTAATGTGTAAAGCCATTTTAAGGTGATGCAAGCATTCCAAATATTGTTTAATGTTAATATTAAAGCTTTGATTCTGCAGCTTTTAAAGGAAATTTACCTTCCTGCATGATGATAAAGTTGTGCTCTTTCTTTTTGCAACACTGCTTTTCTCCCAATCCCAAATTCAGATCTTAATGAATTCCACTTGCAACCTGCCAGAAATGTTTTATGATGCTAAAATGTACTTCAGCAAAAAATAAGCTTCTCAGTTAGAAAGACTTAAAATACCTCCCAAACTGGTTATCATTCATCATCTTCCAATGCTGTATTGTATGTATGTCTTTAGCATCCACTCAGTATGAACTTCTTATCTTTTTTACCATTTTAATTCAGTGCATTGCTTGCTTGCTTTCTAATTCCCTGAGGAATGGGTGTGCAAAAGCAGCATTTGATTTTTATGTTCTGTGTGTCTGCCTATATTTATGCTATGTTCTCTCAGAGACAAGAGAGGAACAGCAACGGTTGCCTTACAAAGCATATCTGTATAGCAATTACTGATAGAGTCATGCCTTAGCAAACTAGAATATGAATTACATCTTCTGAAAAACCATGCCTCTTTCAGTTTTTTGCTGTTATGATAGCAAATATAGAATGTTTCATTTCTCTCTTGGTCTTATTGTTCTGAAAAAAATAACATCAAAGAATTGTTATCTATAAGTTAATTAACTAGCTTAATTTGAAAACATCTTAAATACCACAGTTTGGCTTTTATTAGTCATTCGATATTCAAAAACGAGCTTCTCATTCAAACATGGTACAGTGATTTGGGCAATAGGCCAGAATTTGAGATGCTTAGGGCCAGATCCAAGAAGGTCCTTTATGTGCCTGTGCCTACTTAAATACGTATTACAGTAGCTGGATCTAGGACTCTGAAAAGAGGGATGTGATCCCATGATGCCCTTTGCTGATGAAGGAGGGAAGCAGCTCCCTGAAATGGGGTTTGAGTTCCTTGCCCTGGGCAAGGCAGATCCTCAGGGTTGAATCCTCTGTGGTGCCCAGGAGTGGGGGCAATAGATAAATAGGTCCCTCCTCCCCCACCACAATGGGATGTTGGGGAGGCTCCTGATTCCTTGGTCTCATGTTCCCTCCACTTCCCCTTCTCTCTCACCTGAATGCAATGGTCTACAGCACCCTGGGCAGAGTGGGGTGAGGGTAAAAGGCCAACCACTGCAAAGTGGCTGAGGCAGTGGCAGTATTACTTGCCACAGCTTGGGCTTTCCATGCTCCAGCTGCTGTGGCATGGTTGCAGACATAGGCACAGGGATTGTGGGCACAGGCAGTAGTATATCTGGGGGGAGGGCAATTGGGGCATGAGCCCTGGACACCAGGCTAGCTGCCTCTGGGGAGTCCAGACTAGCAGCCCCCTTGCCATGCTGGAGCCTGCACCTGCAGAAAGCAGCAGGTAGAATGTAGGGAGTCCGAGCAGTGACAGGTAACACTGTTGATACTACCATCACCACTGCTGCTTGGCTTAATCTTTCCTCCCTGCCTCCACCCCACTTTTCCCAGGGAACCAGATGCCTCTGTCCTGAACACCTGCCCTCCACTGCCACCATTACTGCTGCCATCACAGAAAATCTAGCTGATGGAGCCTGCAGGAGCTGTGAGTTTTCTCATAGCTGCCCCCTCGCCCCATATGAGGAGCCATGTCCATCCTCCTTATACCTGTGTCAGAAATTGAAGGGAAGTGTGTCTGCACCACCACCTCTGCCTCCCATCCATCCCTTGATCCACTCTTCCCCAAATGCAAAATTGAGTTAAAAATACAAGCTGCCTAGTTCTGGCAGTGTCTGAGTATGTCAGGCACTCCCTTTTTGACCAGGAAATTGCCTAGAACACACCTATTAGGAATTGATCCTCACAATTTCTGAATCTGTAAGTCCTCTAAGGGACCTTATCTAACATTTGGGCTCCTAGCGTGCCTGACACATGCTAAGAGGTCCAGGCCCCTCTGAAAATTTAGTCATAATTTTGTTGGTTTTTTTAAAACGAAATACATAAAACATGACTAGAGGAAGAGCTGCAGGTGGAGAAACTGCTGGTGGTCATCTGCTTTAATGTAGGAGTCTTCTGGTTAGATCATCCACTGGAGGAAGTGGTAAATTTATTGGGTTCAATTCCTTCCCCAGGCTGAGGGAATTCAATCTTACCTATTAGGAGAGTGATTACCAGAGGATGTATCTACACGTGCAATTAATTACAGTTGAATATACTCCGGCTCAATTTGAACCAGAGTAAACTAAATGTGACATCACTGTCTATACATATGCTTAAGCACAGTAATTTACTGCTGCTGGATACCACTTGTATCTGATGGGACTATCCAGCAGTGCAGTAAATAAGTCTACTGCACCCTAATTGCCATGCACATGTAGACAGTGACACTTTACTGCACAGCAAATTAGTCTGCCATGCAGTAAAGCATCTTGTGTAGATGTGCCCAGATTGTTCAAGGCTGTGGTGCACCCTCCATTCCTCCTATAAAATCCACATCACTATGCAAAAAAGGAATAGAAGTTTCATTGGTTCAGAGAGGAGCCCCTATACTCATTGTTTCAGACTGGCTTGCAATGGACAGCTCCCTGCCCCTCATGTCAGGTTTTGAGGTGATACGTTTGAGGATCTCTCTCTCTCTCTCTCTCTCTCTCTCTCTGTCTCTTAGGTTTGGGTTGCACTTTAGGGACCAGGTACCTAAAATGTAGGTCTTGCAGCATAAAACTTATAGTTATATGTCTCTTTTATTGGATCTACCCCTTGTGTTCAAATCTGAGCTCATTTACAACTGTTCTGTGTGACCTCAGGTAAGTCATCCATATTTAATTGAAATTGGGGTTACGGGTCCAACTGTGTTTGAGGATCAGGACTCTAGTCTGTTTGTGTCTCAATCTCCATCTGTAAAATATGAATAATAGTATGTTCCTTCTTTGTCAAGGTACTTGGAAGATAATTACACTAAGGATTATGAGACATTCAAATACCATGGTAATGGGGGGCATACGTGTACTTAAGAACACATAAGATAGAAAGAAATCTGCTATAAAAAGTCTTACATTTTCTAGACTTGATGATAGCTTTTACCCAGAGTAAAAGATTTCATTGGACTTCAGTTTCTCAGCTTTATGTCAGTGTATGACAGGCAAGCCATTCTGAAATCTAATATAGGGGCAGTTTTACTGACTGATTGCTACAGATTGATGAGGTTTAATCATTCCATAAGATGCAGATAGACGCTGACATTTTGGAAGTGGTATGATATTAATCTGGCCATTTTATAAAGTCTTCATTTTAACAAAGATAAGCACTACTGATTGCATGAGACAGGTGCTACATGAATTTCATATCAGTGTTCTCATTCATTAATCTTCCTTTTTATCTTTTTAAATCAGACCTCATGGGCAGTTTTTGTGATTAGCCAGAGGATGCTAAATGCACAAAGGATGGTTAAGGTTGATCTGCTAAAAGATCATTTTAATATGTGCTATTTCTGGCTATACTGCATTACCTGGTGTCCTGCACTCTTCTGCAGGTAGCGGGGGATATATTAATTGAATGAATCTAAAGGAAGAACTTAAAAATGTAAATGACACATTTCAACAATAATTCAAGTATTCTTCAAATAGGGGCCCTACATTTAGCAGATTTATTGCAACTCTGTCACAAATGGTGTTTTAATTTTGTTTTACAAATAGTGATATAAAGTGACTTACTCTTCATCTAATTAAAAAGAAGAGTTTAACTAGTATCAATAAATTAGCAACCTATTATTTGTAACAGAAATTTTGATCAATTAGTTCCTTTCAGTGACTTTCTTTTCTTTGATCATTTTCTACCACTATAAGGCAAGATTCCAGGCAAGATGGACCATGGTTGTAGATGAGAATGTTCAGTTTTCAAGGGAAGTTCCTTGAGACATTCTGGGTCAAGATACAAAGGGGCTCGGAAGAAGGGGACCTGATGGTGGGAGTCTATTATAGACCTCCCTACCAAGAAGAGGAGAGTGATCAGACATTCTACAGGGAACTGACTGAAGCAGCCAGTACTAACGACTTGATTGTCATGGGTGATTTCAACTACCCTGACATCTGTTGGGAAGACCATTCAGCAACTCCAGCAGGTCAACCAACTTCTTGGCAACTATAGACGACTTGTTCTTGACACAGGCTCTGGAGGAACCAACTAGGTGTAAAGCCACTCTGGACTTGGTACAGACCAAAGGGGAAGACATGGTAGGCAACCTGAGGATTGCAGGTACTCTGGGTGGCAGTAATCACCATTTGATTAGATTAACCATCCACTGAAAGTCTGGGAATTCTACCAGCAGAACAGGTGTCTTAGACTTCAGGTGAGAAGGCTTTAGTGAACCCCGGAGTCTAGGTGTTAAGGCCTTCGCAACCAGTGATTGTACGACTTAGGAGCTCATGAAGGATGGCACTTCCTTAAGAAGACTATTCTCACTGCTCAAAAAGAGGCCATCCTCATGTGGTCAAAAAGAGGGAAAAGGTCCAGGAGACCCACCTGGCTCAACAGACACATTAGGGAACTTCTCAGAAAGAAAAAAAACAGAATGGAAAAACGGTTTAGCATCCAGAGAAGAGTACGCTCATGCAACCAGGGTCTGTAGATATGAGACAAGGAAAGCCAAAGCATGCATGGAAATCAAGCTGGCAATAAAAATTAAAGACAACAAAAAGTCCTTCTATAGGTACATAGGGAGCAAGAAAAAAATCAAGTTCTACTGTGGCATCTCTACTGAACATGGAGGGAAAGCCCACAATTGACCCTGGTGAAAAGGCAGAGCTCCTTAATACTAACTTTGCATCAGTATTCCTGAAACCAGGCAAGAACTCATCACTTGTCCAGAAGCACAGAAAATATGGTGATGACAGCCGTTCATATAAAATCAGTCCCAAACAGCTGACAATACTCTTAGATGATATGGACATTTTCAGGTTGACTGGGCCAAGTGACCTGCATCTAAGAGTACTAAAGGAATTGGCCGAGCTCATAGTGGTGCCTCTGGTGAAGCTGTTTGAAGAGTCATGGAACTCAGGAGTGGTCCCAAATGACTGGAAGAGGGTTAATGTGGTACCCAACTTTAAGAAAGAAAAGAGGGTTGACCCTGCTAACTATAGGCTGGTCAATCTGACTTTGGTCCTGGGAAAATCTTTGAAAAAATTGTCAAGGCAATCTGACTTTCGTCCTGGGAAAATCTTTGAAAAAATTGTCAAGGAGCCATCAACCACAAACTTGCAACTGGAGGGTACTGAGAAACAACCAGCATGGCTTTGTCGAGGGCAGGTCATGCCTAACAAACCTGGTTTCCTTTTATGACCAGGTAACTAACTAGCTGGACATGGGATAGGAGGTGGACATCATCTACCAAGATTTCAGCAAGGCTTTTGATACTGTTTCCCATTACATCTTCTCAATTAAGTTGGAGAGTACAGGCCTAGACCAGGCTACAGTGAAGTGGGTTGGCAGGTGGCTCAGTGGCCAATCCCGGCGAATGGTAATTGATGGGGTTGCCTCATTCTGGAGGGCTGTCTTCAGTGGTGTCCCCTAGGGATCAGTGCTTGGGCCTGTGCTCTTTAACATCTGAATCAGTGACCTGGATGAGGGAGTGAAAAGCCCAATGATTAAGTTTGCAGATGGTACCAAGCTGGGGGGACAAGCAGGCACATCTGAGGACAGGACAAAGATCCAGGACAACCTTGACAGGCTGGCCCAATGGGCTGAATGCAATCAAATGAGGTTCAACAGGGACAAATGCTGGGTCCTTCATTTGGGTAGGAAGAACCCTCACCATATCTATATGATGAGTGATGGTCCACTGGCTGGCACTGCATCTGAAAGGGACCTGGGGGTGACAATCGACCAGAAGATGAATATGAGCCACCAGTGTGGTGAAGTCGCCAACAGAGCAAATAGAACTCTGGCGTGCATCAGCAGGTGTGTCACCAATAGATCCAAAGAGGTGCTCCTCCCCCACTATTTGATATTGGTGAGGCCACAGCTGGAGTGAAAGGGTGCAGAGAAGGGCCACCCGTATGATCAAGGGCCTGGGGGATTGGACTTATGAGGAGAGACTTTGGGAGCTGAGTTTATTCAGTCTGAGTAAAAGAAGGCTGAGGGTATGGCTGTGCAAAGCTTTGGATTGTGATTTGCATTTGGAGATGATTTGGACGATTTGTAGGCCAAATCTACAAATCCGAATTGAATCGCTAGAAGCTTCCAAATCAATTGGGAAAAGATTCAGTGATTCGGAGATTGGCCATAGGGTATAATAGGAAGTCAATGAAATATCTATAACTTTGTTGTTTTTTTGGTCCATTTGGATGAAACTTGCAGGGGTAGAAGTCTCTGCTGAGAGCATAAAGCATGTGAAGTGTCAAGGTGATAGGTATAGGGGTTTCTGGGAAACTGCACCTCAAATTCCTGAAAGCAAAACTCATGTCGTGTGTGTTAAGCCACAGTGGAGTGAAAACTGCAGTAGTGGTAGCTCTTGCTGAGGCCACAAAGCCTGCCAAGTTTCAAGGAGATAGGTGCAGGGGTTTCTGGGAAACTGCACCTCAAACTGCTGACAAGCAAAACTCATGACATAGGTGACACTGTGTGTGCGTTAATTTTACGTATTCCAAGCCAAATTAGCCCAAACAAATTGCAAATCCAAGAGTCAGTCCGGAACCATAAGTGGCAGGGCTGTGGAAAGCTTCAGTCGCTGATTCAATTTGGCGGAGATTTGGCCCAATGTGGTGGTTGATTCTCCGAATCTGAATTGAATCAGGAGACCCTTTAATCTCTCTGAATTGAATTGGAACCCTCTGAATCTATTTCAAGAGATTCAATGATTTGGACATAGACAGAACTTTATATGTTTTTCTACATACCTCAAGGTACCAGGCGGCTCGTGAATGCTGAGATGCTGGGGCGAATGGAGCGTCCCATGGGATACCGGGGGGGCACGCTCCTGTGGGATGCTCCATCTGCCCCAGCATTGCAGCGTTCACAAGCCATGCCTGGTACCTCAATGTATGTAGAAAAAATGTTTAAAGTTGTGTCTATATCCAAATCACTGATTCTCTGAATCAGCATCAGATCTTCAGATTCAGATTTGGCTGAATTGAATCAGAGCAATGATCCAAATCAATGAATTGAATCACTGTCCCTGATTCAGGCTGAATCTGAATCAAATACAGCCTGTTTCACACATCTCTAAGAAGTAGCCCTACTACTGACAAACATCCTCCACCCCCATCTAGGGCTTCAGCTGTTTCCACAACCTTTGGCGGGCATCCTACTTGGAGGCCCAAGCCTGGAGGTTTGGAGTTCAGATGCCCCTGAGTTTTGCTTGCCCTCAGCCATAAAGCCACTGGAGTAAGCTAGGGAGGTGTCTCCCCTTTCCAAAAAGTGGGCATAAAGCAAGACCTTCCCACTGCAACAGCTAAGTGGGAGGTTTACTATACATTACCTTGGCAGGTACTATCCCCATGCCAGGAGAGCAGTCTTCCCCAGGTGCAACTAAAACAACTGCCTCAATTGTGACGGTGTTTCCTTTGCCAGGCAAGCATAGGACTACACTTGATCTGAGCCCACAAGAGGCCAAGAAGCAATAAAACTTATATTTAACATTTAACAAGAAGCCTTCAGATATGAGGTAGTCTGAGTAATCAGTGCATTCATCCTCTAAGCCAAGACAGAGAACTTTTGTCTTTTAAGTGACTTAGAAATCAATTTAATCTCCCTAGATAGAAGTATGTATATCTGTAATTTAAGTACTTAATTACTTCTAACCAAGAGGGGAATGTCTCCATCTCTGTCCTGTTTTCTGTGTACCAAAGAAACAGATATAATTATTTCAGTGTACCCTACAGTGCACTGGAAGCATGGTAGGGTTGGCAGGGTGTTATAAGATTTTTGCTCAAACGTATAAACTGAAATAGAGATGTGATAATTTAATTTAATCAGTCTTAATAGGTTAAAAATACTGTCAATCTCCCTCAAATTTTCTTTAATGTTTTCACAAGTTGTTAATGTTTATACATTTCAAAAGAAAGGCCCAAATCTCAAAGCAATAATCATATCTAGCCCAAAATATTTACTTTTTGTGATAAAATCATGAGGCTTGGAAGGAATTCAAGGGGGTCATCTAGTCCAATCCTGTTGTCTTTTTATTTTAATTTCATTCTCATCTACTTTACATTTGCTGGGTTTTGTGTCTGCTGTTTTGTTTTATTTTGTTTTGTTTTTCTGGTCATGGAATGGAAAACTGGTGGGCTTGGAGCTGAAGTTACAAACAGTCTTTGTCAGAGATGGTTTATATTTTCACAGTTTCTTACAAATAGTGTTCACCAGTTCAGAGCTGCCATCAACCTCACAGTGTGTAATTAATATGTGATATTTAAATTGTATACAACTGTTATGATCATGCATATAATATCTTTATTCAGAGTCCAGATTTATAGTCAGGTCAGTGAGCAAGAAGATATTCCAGGTTTTGCCACTGGCTTTGCTATTTGGTCCCTTAGTTGTATGCTGTGATTGTACTGAAGTGTGTCTGCCTTTGATGATCTTATGAAGGCTACAAGGTCAGGGCTGGATGCAGCAGTGCAGACGCACCCTCGTTCTGTTGCTGCAGCACCATCCCTGGATGATCCAGGCACAGGGGAAGCCCCACAGCTGCTTCTGCTGGAGTCCAACCACAGGCTGCAGCCATATGAGGTGGGTGGGTTTTCTCCCACCCCGCCCAACTGCTGCCACTCTCTCTGGTTTATGCAGTTATAGGGGGAGCCCAAAAACCCTGCTCCATTCCAGCCCTGGGTTGCAGGGAGCAGGTGGATAGGGATCCAGGGTTGACCAGCAACAGTGGTGGTGGCATGCAGATACCTCCTTCCAGCACCTATTCTTGGCCAGTGTGGCACACTGGGGAAGAAGGGGTGGCCAGGCAGGAAGCAGGGGCTGGAAGGAGAACATCCAAGCTGGTGTGGCTGTCTGTGGCAGAGGCTTGCACCCTGCACAGCTGTTCCTTGGAGCCTGAAGCTGAAGCAGGGCAGGGAATGGGGCTCTACAGGATCAACCTATGCCTGGGTCAGCTAGGGACAGTGGTACTGATATGAATTCTCTACTCTTCAAGCAATTGATTCCTATTTGACTCCCTTGTGTTCCCTGCCAGCCCAAGGCTTCTTTGCCTCCATCTTGACATGGCCTGAGAGAGTGTGATGCACCCCCATTTAAGAGGGATCCTCTGTTTGGCTCATCTTATATAAAAGTGCATCTTGCCTCTTGTGACATTTGAGCTGTTTAACGGAGAATAAAAAAGAGAATGGTTTGAATGGGATTACACTGTTAATCCTCTGGTATAAAGATACCTCTGTCATGGACATGGAACTCCAAGAAGATGATATAAAAGAGATCAAGAAAGCTTGGGGGAGCATTGCTATTGTCTGAGCAGATAACTAAAAGTTAGAAGTCTCTCTGTCTCTAACAACAATTCTTTTTTGACACTTGATACTTCTCTGTTTCTCATTTTCTTTGTGTTAAAAAGATGAGCAGAGATAATAAGAGAAAGAGAGAAATAATGGTTCTTACCTAACTTTGCAAAGTGTTTCTTTTGCATTTGTATAGCACTATTCTGAAAATCTGAATTAAACTGGAGTTGCAATCTTTTGTATAGGTATATGTATTAAACATAATTCCCTTTATTACTGTATCAGTGATAGCTGTGGAAATATGCACTGAAGTTTCAAAGTTGAAAGACGTTTGCTGAGAGCCTGTTGAAAGCAACATGCAAGTTTGAAGAGGTCAGGGAATCTGGGAAGAGTCAAAGGATAACTGTGATAAGTACAAAATAGTTCTGAAATATGACCATCTTGCTATTTGCGAAATAGTTCTGAAATATGACCAACTTGCTGTTATCTTGCTCTTTTAAATTTGCATTCCTACCTACTCCTCAAAACCAATGTTATTTCCAGAAAAGATACTTGTTTTTAGTGTAAATTATTTTGCATCACATATAGAGTCATAAATTCATAGATGTTTGGGTCGGAAGGGACCTTAGCAGATCATCGAGTTCAACCCCCTGCCAGGACAGGAAAGAGCACTGGGTCAGATGACCCCAGCCAGGTGTGTTTCTAGCCTAATCTTAAAGTTCCCCAAGGTAGGGGACAGCACTGCCTCCCTTGGAAGCCCATTCCAGAGGGTTTTGCAAAATATAACTATCAATATCAAGGGTTTTGCAAAATATAGCTGAGATGTGAGAATTCAAATTCATGCTCATACCTCCACACAGTTTTAATCACAAGGTGCTTTTCTTTTATTTCCCTATTCCAGTTTTAAGTAATAATATTCTCTACATACAACATTTAGCCTGCTGATTATAAAAAACAGGGTGGAGAAAACACCGTGTTTTTCAGCATTGATTTGGAGAGTAGAATGGTAAATATTTAAAATGTGTTTCTTACTTTGCTGCTTAGGCCCCTGATGGGACCCTGTGCACTGTGCTCCATGACCTAGATTTTCAAAGGTGATTTCTTGCTTCTAATTTAAAACACATTCAATGGACATATTTCAATGGTGCAATAAAGCTCTCTTTCTGTTTGTGAGGCCACTGACAGATATTAAAAAGATGCACAATGGGATCTGATGCATGATTCCAGCAACTGCATTTCCTGTCATGCCACACACGCATGGCAGGAGGCATGATTGTGGGACTGAGCATCAGATCCAATCACACCATACTGCAAGTGCAGAAAGACCCAGGGATCATGATCTCAGGCTCCCCCTGAACTTGGCAGTCTTTTGTTCCTGGGCCTGGGAGCCCCATCAGCTGACTGAGCTCCCAGCCATGAGAGTGCATGGTACATCCCCGTGGCTGGTCGCTCCAGTCACTGACGGGGCTCCCAGCAGAGAAGTCACATGGTGCTACCCCACAGCTGGGACCTCTGATCATTGACAGGCCTCCCAGCTGCAGGGACGAAGATTACCAATGCAGCGAGACTCTGGGATCATGATCCCAGGCACCCCCTTCACCACCAAGATGGTGTGATGGGAACTCATCCTCAGTCCCACAATCATAACTCCTGCCAGGTATGTGTGGTATGACAGGAGGTGTGATTGTTGGGATTATGCATCAGATACCATCACACGTTCTTTTTAACATCTTGCCTTTTCATCTGTGTAGTTTGAGTGACCGTGCACAGAATTACTACTCCCATTGATCCAACTATCAGGGACAGAAGAGCTTGCTCACTGTGTCAGAGGGGCACAGAGTATACTCTTTTTCTGTGATTATTTTCATGAGATTCTCACATCCTTCCAGTAAAACTAATCACAGTTACTGGAATACACTTGAAACATTTCTTCACAATTAATTCCAGACTTGTGATCTGGTTGCATATCTGTCTTCCTCTTAAAAGCTGGTTAAACCATTTCACTTCAAAGAGCTCTGATGATGATGATGATTGTAACTGCATACCAGTATATCACTATCCCAGATCTGTCAGTCCACTCCTGTAGTGGCTACAATAATAATTGGCTTTCCTCTATCTGCATTCAGTGTCTCATTTCGTTTGATGGTGTGGGAATTTCCTTAATGGTTTTGTTTTTGTTTCCTTTTTCTTTTTCTTTTCTTTTCCAAATACATTGTTTTAGAAGTTTGTGTGTGGAGGGCAGGATGTCTAGCTGGAACTCAGGTGTAAAAAGTGTCCAAAGTGGCAAGTGAGTTTAGGGTAGTTCAGACTAAGGTGCCCATCCTGAGACATTTTAATGAATCTTTCTTTCCAGACAGATCTTCAGCACTCTGAAAAATATGTCTATTGAATGTGTTTCAAGTTAGAAGTAAGAAATCACTTTTGAACATCTAGACTGTAATTTTCTGCCTCTCAGCTTTCTGAATTCCATTCAATATTCCACTCATGGCATAAGTCTCAAAGATGTTGCAATTTCATATTTTCATCCTCAACTTTCCATGACAAGTAGGTTGTCATCTTCTATGAACTTGATTCCTGGAAGTCTGTCTAGTTCATTGTTTAGTATGTTCTGGAACATCTCAAGTTTCAAGCTGATTCACATAAACATTCGCAGACATCAGCAGTACATGGTGAAAAATATATTAAACATCATCATGTATATTGTCCCAGCTGCATGTGTCAGAATACATTCTTAGTACCTTAGACTGTGAACACTTATTTATTGAATGTAATCTACATAGTTTTATCATTGGTAGGGATAAGTTTTCTCTGCTCTGTCAAATAATTAGGTAGCCACATACATTTTTTTCTGATAATTCCTTACCTCCACCAGACTTCTAATCACTGCAGATTATATATGGTATATCTCTGTGATAACTGGTTCATAACCTTCTTGTTCTCTACATCATTCCAGCATTTAATTTAAGATATACTAGATGATGGACACTTTAACTGTGTATGAAGGTGCATCAACACTAGTAAATTCCTATTGCCATAGTTATGTTGGTAGAGCGCCTAGTGTTGATAGATCATATGGTAACAGAATGAGTTTTTCTTTTGGAATAGCTACTCTACCGCCCCAAACACTGTAAGTTAACTGAACAAAGCACTCTTCTGCTGATACAGCTGTGCCCACACTAAAGATGTTGCCAGCATAGCCATGGTAGCCAGGGAGTTTGATTTCTTTTCTTCCTCTCATATAGCTTCTAATATAGCTATAGTCGGAAAATGTTTTTCTGTAGCTCTGGCTTGAAAGCAGTCGTTAATCATATTGATTTATTCTCAATACAGAAAGCGATTGTTAAAATGTACATATTTACTGATGAATCCCATTGAAGCACAAAAACCTTTTTAGTGAAGTAAACTATTGTTACACTGAAGAATGTAGAGAATATAGGTTATTTTAAAGCCTTTATTAGATTAAACTAAGCCTTTTACCATCTGTTCCAACTCTTAATTGTGAATGCAAAACGACGTTTCCTTAGTACATCCATTAAAAAGTTAAATAATGCTGTATATTCATGGTGCACTGCCACATCCAGCTGATACTCTTCTTTTGTGTTGAATGTACAAGTCAAGGTGAAAGTTAGTACATTCTTGATTAAAGGACCTTATCTGAAATCAGTAAAAAGATTTCTGTTTACTTCAATGCCTTTCCATCAGACCTGATATGAATCTTCCTATATAGTAACTTCTTTAATGGTAATCAGATGTCAAAAGCTTACTGTGAAAGAGATGGGTTTTGTCTGCAATTAATGTGTCACATTAATGAGTTGTACTTCTGGCCTCAAAAGGTCTCAGTGTCTCATGACTCTCACTACTGCTCTTTGCAATGAGGGCACCCATGTTCCTCTTCCTCTGTATCGATGTTTTAGGCTTCACTCACCTTGGAATTCCTTGTAATGTCTTCCTCAGGCCTAAAATTAACTACATACCTCCAAGTACAGTCTCGCAAGGCAACAGCAGCATTAATGAGCTAGCTTTCACAAGGCATAGTGCTTTATTTAAGATGAAAGCATTAGAGAGGAAACATCCTAAACAGTAAATGGCTTTATACACATGGTAAGCCCATCTTTGCAGATGCAGTCTCACATTTGTTTGCTCTTCATGCCAGCTTGGGGCTCCTCCATATTACAACACTTTCACTGGCAGATAGTGGCTGCCAGAGGAAAGCTGGTAGATCATGTCTACACCCATGCAGCTGCACTACAGCTGTGCCAGCAGGGTGTGCAATGAATCCTCGGAGGCACCATGGCTGCCGGCAGAAACTGTAGGGATATCTATATGTGCTTTTTGGTGGCTTCCCTGTGGTAAGAGAAGTTTTCTGTTACATATACAATATCATACCACTGACAAAGGAGGGCACTGAGTGTAAATGTTCATGGAGTTTTTCTGGCAGATCTTTGTAATTTTGTTTCAGGACTTGGTTCATAAATCATGGCTTTCTATACAATTTGCCTTCTTGGTTTGTCAGGTCTCTTCAAACCAGACACACCAGTAAATGTTATCACTGCTCCTTCAGGGTGAGACTTGCAAACTTGTCGCTAATGATTTTCATTAATAACTTCCCAAAGACATCAGTATCCAGAGGATGCCCAGGAACACAACAGGACACTGTTTGACCTGCTTGTCATGGAACACAAATACACAGATAAGAGTTCTGGCACAGTGGCATATTGAATATTTGATACATCTAGAATGTCTGTCATATCTTGATATAATGGTCTTTGAAAATTCTATGGTCCTAAAGCATTATCTCTGTCACATGTTGTATCACCTTTCTTTTAAAATTGAACTTTATTAACCTTTCTACATATTGACTGGTTTATATAGTGAGGTATTCAGAAAATGTTCTGTGAATTCTTTGGCCTATTAAGCATCATCTTGTGTCACCCCCTTATTTTTTTTCTTTTCATCATCTTGTGTCACCCCCTTATTGCATCCAATGAACATTTTAGAGCCATGCAAGTGCCATTTTCTTGGTGGTACAATCTAAATAATTTCAATTTCACATTATGTTTAGGTCATATTTCTTGTGCAATGTTCAGAATTTATAGAAAATTATTACAAATTGTGCTAACATAATCCAGCAGAATTCAAAACAAAAAAGTATCTTCCTACTTAAACTCACAAATAGTTTCATAGTTGGTTTCATAGTTTCATAGTTGGTAGGGTCAGAAGGGACCGGAGTAGATCATCAAGTCCGACCCCCTGCCATGGCAGGAAAAAGTACTGGGGTCAAACGACCCCAGCAAGGTGTTCATCCAGCCTCTTCTTAAAGACCCCCAGGGTAGGAGCCAGCACCACTTCTCTTGGAAGCTGGTTCCAGATCCTAGCCACCCTGACAGTGAAGTAGCGCCTCCTGATACCTAGCCTGAATCTACCCTCTGCCAGCTTGTGACTGTTATTTCTTGTCACTCCTGGTAGTGCTCAGGGGAACAGGGACTCCCCCAATGCCTACTGGTCCCCCCTGACTAGTTTGTAAATGGCCACTAGATCCCCCCTTAGCCTTCTCTTGTGGAGGATGAACAGGTTCAGGTCCCTTAGCCTTTCCTTGTAGGGCCTGCCCTGCTGACTCCTGATCATGCAGGTGATCCTCCTCTGGACCCTTTCCATGTTGTCCACATCCCTCCTGAAGTGCAGTGCCCAGAACTGGATGCAGTATTCCAACTGCAGCCTGACCAGTGTTGCATAGAGGGAGGAGATCACCCCCTTGGACCTGCTTGAGATGCATCTGTGGATGCATGACCCGGTACGGTTGGCCTTCCTGACCGCTTCCCCACACTGTTGGCCCATGTTCATTTTGACATCAATAATGACCCCAAGATCCTTTTCTGCCTCTGCACTGATGAGAAGGGAGTTTCTCAGCCTGTAGGTATGCTGCTGGTTCTTCCTCCCCAGGCGCAGTAACCTGAACTTGTCAGTGTTGAAACCCATCCTGTTCTCATCCGCCCACCCCTGTAACCTGTCTAGGTCCAATTGCAGCATATTCCTCCCTTCTAGTGTGCCCACTTCTCCCCACTTCTTAGTGTCATCTGCGAATTTGAACAGGGTGCTTTTTACCCCCTTGTCCAAATCGCTGATGAAGATGTTGAACAGTGCAGACCTGAGAACCAAGCCCTGCAGAACCCCACTGCCCACATCCCTCCAGGTCAAAAATGACCCGTCCACCACCTGGGTGTGGCCCTCCAGCCAACTAGTGACCCATTTGACTGAGTAGGTGTCGATGCCACACTCCCCTAGTTTTTTAATGAGAATGGGGTGAGAGACAGTGTCGAAGACCTTCCTAAAGTCCAGAAAGACTACGTCCACTGCTACACCTGCATCTAAAGATTTTGTGACCTGGTCATAGAAGGCCACCAGGTTGGTCTGACAGGACCTGCCTTTAATGAACCCGTGTTGGTTGCCCCTAACTATAATCTCCCCTGCTGGCCCCTCATTCCTTCAACTCAAAGTCTTCATTGAACCATTATTTTAAAATCAAATACTTGATTTAAGAACTGTAAAGTAGGTAAGCAGTTTGTTAAATCCATGTAATCATGATCCCAGGGAAGCCCTTCACAAAGTCATAATAGAATAATTTTAGCTTTTTTTGGCACATATCTAACAAAGCAAATTAAGGGTAACAAAATATGTGTTTATTTCTTCATTTACCTTTTTTGCATGCACTGATAGACTAGGGTCCCAGCTCCAGTGTGAGATGCATAGGTGAAAACCCATTGCACCCCTGTGAACCCAGGGACCCCCCCCCAAGAGACCCAAGGACCCCCAATGAGCCCCAGCCTGCCTGCAGGTAAGCAGGGGCTCATGGTGGGAGGGACATAGCCCACCAGGGAGGCAGATGAGTGGAGCTGAGGAGGGTCATGCCCCCCTGGCTCCTACTTTGCCCAGTCCCCAGGGAGCCATGTGACCAGGACGCACAAACAAGCATGCTTCTGGGTCCGGTGCATGAGTTAGCATGGGAGTTTGTGCAGGAGGGTGAGTGGGCAGGCCTGAGGCCCTGCCAGTGATCCCCAGGGAAGGTAGTCTCATCAGTAGCTTGACCACCAGCAGCACAATGAGAATGGGCAATGCTGCACCCTGAGGGTCCCCTCGGAGTCTGTGGCCTCCCCCTCTGGCACCTCAGAGGCCCCCACCCAGATGGAACCCATGGTTCCAGGCTCCATGCAGATGGAGCCTCTGGCTCTCAGCTGTGGGGGCTGCCTGGCACATTTCCAGGCTCATGGGACCAGGAGCATGGCTACCTCCCCTTGTGAGGTTTGCTCCACTTTGAAGTCTCTGGGGTGCCAGATAGAGGAGCTCCAGGCCGCAGTCAAGAGACTGTGTGCCATCAGGGATGGTGAGCAGGAGATAGACTCCTTCTGCCATGCCCTTCATGCCCTGGAGGTAGAGGGTAGACCAAGATCACCTTCAAGGACAAAGGAGGACTCAGTGATCTCCCACACTGTCCAGCCAGGGAATTGGACCAAGGTGGTCAAGGGTCCCAAGGCCTGCCACACCAAGGTCCTCTTCCCTCTGGGGCTTTGCAACAGGCACTAACCTCTTGCAGCCCCAGTAGAGCCTGCAGAGATGCCAGCTCCTGTAGGCACCCATCCCTACTCTCCCTAAGGCGAAATACAGAGTGGTCATTATGGGAGACTTCCTCCTGAGGGGGCAGTCTGCCTGCCTGACCCCCTAGCCTGGGAGGTCTGCTACTTCCTGGGGGACTGCATCCAGGACAGAGCAGAAGGATCTCAAAGATTATTCAGCCCTCTGACCACTACCCTATGTGCACATATGTGCACTACCCTATGTGCACATATGTATCCATGTGGGCACAAATGAGACAGCTCAGAGCAACCCCAGCCAGGTCATGAGAGACTACAGGGCTCTGGGCTTAGGGGGTTGGGGACTCATGTGGTCTTTTCCTCACTCCTCCCAGTTGTGGGTCATGGGCTGAGGAGGGAGAGATGGGTTGAGGTAGTCAACCAAAGACTGTGGTGCTGGTGTCATTGTGAAGGCTTTGGCTTCCATGATTACAGCCCACTCTTGGGTGAGAGAGGCAGTGGGCTGCTGGGAAGATATGGCCTCCACCTCACTCTGCTGGGGAGAAGGCTCTTCTCAGCCAGGCTTGCTGACCTACTCGACGGGCTTTAAACTGAGCCTGCCGGGAGATGGGGGGACTACCACCACTGCAAGCCCAATGGGCAGCTTTTGTAAACCCAGCAGGTTAAGGCATTCAAGGGAACCCACCCCTACCCCAGTCCCAGAGTGATCCATAGGGAAGGTAAAGGCCCCCAAAGGGACACTTTCCTGCCTGTACACTAATGCCAGGAGTGTACAGGACTTTGAGAACTCGTGTTGCTCAGGTGAAGTGCCTGAAGATTCATAGATTCATAGATGCTAGTGTCGGAAGGGACCTCAATAGATCATCAAGTCTGACCCCCTGCACAGGCAGGAAACAGTGCTGGGTTCAGATGACCCCAGCTAGATGCTTATCTAACCTCCTCTTGAAGACCCCCAGGGTAGGGGAGAGCACCACCTCCCTTGGGAGCCCGTTCCAGACCTTGGCCACTCTAACTGTGAAGAAGTTCTTCCTAAT
>NW_005842275.1:1088276-1132565 GCF_000455745.1 Alligator sinensis
CAATTTAGCGTGAACACAATTTAGCGATGCCGAAGCGCACACAAACAAAAAAACCCCACAACTTTGGGTTGTGACACTGCTGATGCACGATAAAGTGCCATTAGCTTTTCTGATGGCTTCGTCACACTGCCGACTCATGTTCATCTTGGAGTCCACTAGGACTCCAAGATCCCTTTCCGCTTCCGTTCCACCAAGCAGGTCATTCCCTAGGCAGTAGGTATGCTGGACATTTTTCCTCCCTAGGTGCAGCACTTTGCATTTGTCCTTGTTGATAGGCAACACATTGGCCTTCTTCCAATCTTCAAGAAAGGGAGGAAAGTAGATCTGGGGAACTACAGGCCCATCAGCCTGACTTCTATCCCGGGGAAGATCTTGGAAAAAAATAATCAAAGAGACCATTCTTGACAAATAGATGAAGGCAACTTCCTAAGGGATAGCCAACACAGGTTTGTTTTGGGTAGGTCTTGCCTGACCAGTCTCATCTCCTTCTACAACCAGGTGATATATCACTTGGACAAGGAAGAAGAGATTGACGTCATATAACTTGATTTAAAAAAAGCTTTCAATCTGGTATCCCATGATCATCTCATAGAAAAACTGGCCAAATGCGGCCTTGGCTACATCACAATCCACTGGCTGGGGAATTGGCTCTGACGTCAGACCCAGAGAGTGGTAGTTGATGGAAGTCAATCATTGTGGTGCTCTTTGACTGGTGGGGTCCCCCAAGGCTCCGTCCTTGGGCCTATTCTTTTCAACATCTTCATTAATGATGTGGACATTGGTATCAGAAGCGGACTGGCCAAATTCGCTGATGACACCAAACTTTGGGGTAAAGCGTCCACACCCAAGAACAGGATGGTGATCCAGGCTGACCTTGACAGGCTCAGAAAATGGGCGGATGAAAACCTGATGGCCTTCAACACCAAAAAATGCAAGGTACTCCACCTTGGGAAGAAAAACCCGCAGCATGCTTATAGGCTTGGCAGTGCTATGCTTCCTAGCATCATGGTCGAAAGGGACTTGGGGATCATGATTGAGCACAAGATGAATATGAGCCACCAATGTGATGTTGCAGCCAGCAAAGTGAGCAAAACTCTGGCTTGCATCCATAGATGCTTCTCTAGCAAATCCCAGGATGTTATCCTCCCACTGTACTCACCCTTGGTGAGGAGTACTGCATCCAATTCTGGGCTCCACAACTTAAAAAGGATGTGGAGAAGCTTGAAAGAGTCCAGAGGAGAGCCACGCACATGATCAGAGGGCAGGAAAACAGGCCTTATGATAAGAGGCTGAGAGCTATGGGACTCTTCAGCCTGGCAAAGTGCAGGCTCAGGGGGCACCTGGTGGCTGCCTATAAGTATATAAGGGCTGTACATCAGGATCTGGGGGAACACCTGTTCACCAGAGCACCCCATGGAATGACAAGGTCAAATGGTCACAAACTCTTCCAAGATGGTTTCAGGCTGGGCATAAGGAAGAACTTCTTTACTGTCCGAGCCCCCAAGGCCTGGAACAGACTGCTGCCAGAGGTGGTGCAAGCACCTACTCTGGACTCCTTTAAGAGTCAGTTGGATGTTTATCTTGCTAGAATCCTGTGACCCCAGCTGACTTCCTGCCCCTGGGGCAGGGGGCTGGACTCGATGATCTTCCGAGGTCCCATCCAGCCCTAATGTCTATGAAATCTATGAAGTTTTCTTGGAGTATAACGACCATGAAAACTGAAAAAACAATATTTGTTTTGGCCTAACACAAATTAAGGCCATGACTTCCTGTTTTTTTTTCCTATGCTATCTTCTAATAAAGTACTTGTTCATGTAAATTGATTGGCAGCCTTTGAGATTTCTGACTTTTTAAAGGCTTATTTAATGGGCAATTTTTACACACTTTCAATTATTTTGAAGCCTCATAAATATTCAGAATAATTATTGCACACTTATTCACAAAGGATGACAGGATGGGCAAGAAAAAACTGTGAATTCTCTATTTTCTTAACAAGGTTTCTGTGGCAGCAATATGTTTTGATTTTACTAGAGACATCATCATTCCTTTAGGGGGTGAAGAAACTGTAACAATTTTTGACAGCTTCATCACCAGCCATAGCCTCCAGAGTCTGAAAATTCTGTCCAGAATTCTTTGTTATAGAATAAATTACCATATTATTTTCCCCTCTGAAGCTGAGGCAGCTAAATATGATTGAGAAGAATGTAAGTGCTACAAAATAACTAGACATCTATATTCTCCAGAGTATGGCCAAATGGTGTACTGGACAGCAATTAGCTAGAAATAATTTTATCCTCATGTCAGATACTTTAAATTCTGTTTAGATAAAGGAAAAGGTAAATAAGATCATTTATTGCTAAAGAATACTGAAGGAAAACTTCAGCAATAAAGGGAATATCTATATTGTTCAAAGTAGGGCTCTGTTGGGACGTCGATCAGCAGCCTAGTTTGGTAAACTCCAGAACTAGAAGTATAGTCATGTTAGCTACTGGACCTAGGTGAACAGTTTAGTGATGTACTAATCAAGCTAAACTGATTCGAGTTCTGAAAGTAGTATGCACCGGGGTAGCTTGTATATCTCTGCATAGCCTTCCACTATATAGACATGCCCATAATGTTAAATATTAATACAATTATTGTTTAAATCTTTTAGTTTATAATATTTTCCATAGTATTTAGAAGGCTACTTTAACATAACTGTAAAATTAAACATATAATCAAGTGACAATACATTACCATGAATATATATTGAAATGAATGTCAGGTGGGAAGTTTGGTCTGTTGCACACAGGTATATTCCCAAACCTTGACCTTTTTGATAGCTTTTACTTTAAAGAATAAGTTTGATAACCTCTGTCTCTTTTGCCCTTACTTTTGGTAATAGGAGTTGCAACTGGAAATGTAGTTTTTAATAATCCCTCTATTTTTAATACCCTATCAAAATGATGCCCTTTATTCTGTATCTATTTCCAACTGACTGTGCATAACAGCAGAAGTGTCATAGTGCTCTGCCCAGACTTGGCCTGGAAAGCTCACCATTAAGGGCATAGAGCCAGAGATCACAATAAGCTATGGAAAAAGATTCTTCTCCAAACCTATCAAAAAGTCAAAACAGGAAAACTGTGTTAATACTTTAGAATCTATTTTACATCCAAGTAGAAGGGGAGTTAAGAAGAAAAATTGCCACAGTAGCATTTAACTTTTAAAAAGTAAGCTTTAAAAAGGGCCCCTAAGGAAGTGAAGAACTTGCAAGCCACATGGGAACTGCTTAGGAACACCATATTGAAGGCAGAGAGCAAATGCATACAGCAAAACAATAAATAAATAAAATAAATAAAAAACAAAACAAAGCAAAACCAAAAAAAAAAAAAAAAAAAAAAGAAAACTCAAAGAAAGCCAGGATGGTTTAATGGCAGGGTAGCAGAAGCAATGAAGAGAAAAAAAAGCTTTCTTTAAAACGTGGAAGTCAAATCCTAATAAAGAAAATAAAAATAAAATTACATGACCTGGCAAATCAAATGTAAAATCATAATAAGACAAGTTAAGAAAGAATTTGAGAATAAATTTGCTAAAGACATAAGGTAACAATATTTTTTTCTTTAAATAAAGTAGAAGCCAAGGATCTACCGGGGTATCAGTCAAGCCTTTGGATTATCAGGGTGCAAAAGGAGAACTAAAGGATGATGGGGCCATTGCTAAGAGAGTAAATGCATTCTTTCTATATGCCTTTCTTGTAGACAATGTTAGGGATACTCCCTTACCAAATCTTATCATCTTTAGAGACAAGTTTGTGTAGCTGACACGCATTGAGGTTTCAGTGGATGAGGTTGTGGAGGAAACTGATAAACGAAATGGTAGCAAATCGTCCGGACCTGATAGCATTCACCCTAGGGTCCTGAAGGAGCTCAGACTGGAAGTTACTGAACTCCTATCTGTAGTAGGCAAATACCTAAAATCAGCCTTGATACCAGAGGATAGGAAGTTTGCCAATGTGATTCCAATATTTAAAAAGTGCTCTAGAGGGCACCAAGGGAACCTACAGGCTGGTAAGTCTAAATTCTGTTCCTGGATAACTGCTAGAAACAACAGTACCACCACCAGCACCACCACCAACAAAAAGTGTTCAGCACATAAATGACCATAACTTGCTGAACGGGAGTCACCCTGGCTAAGTCAAAGGAAAATCATGCCTCATTAACCTGCTAGATTTATTTGAGGGTGTCAATAAGCAGGTGGACCTGGTTGATCCAGTTGACATAGCCTATCTAGACTTCCAAAAAAGTCTTTGACAAGACTTTGGACCACCTGTATTTCTCTGTTTTTGGATCACTTTGCGGTAGCTCCAGCTACTCAGCTGAACTACATGGCTTGCAGAGTTTGGGGAAGGCTGAATGGGTGGGGCACTGCTAGTAAGGAAACTCTGGTCCCTGCAGGTGATTGTAGCTTGTTATTTTTATTGGGTACTTTTCCCTTGCTTTTCCCCCTGGCCTGTTTGGGCTTGTGAGGTCCTGTAAACACTCTGGGAGAGACTGGCCAGAGGGAGCCCCCTGGCCTGTAAGGTTTCCCCTGGTTGTTAGCTCTTGCCCTGCCTTGGGAGGCTATTTGGGAAGGGGTAGGGTGCAGGAAGGAGAGCTGTGTGCGCAACTCCCCCTCTACCTGGATAAAAGGGGGTGGCTTGCTGGGGGATGGGGGTGTGACATGGGTATACCAGTGTCCTGTGTACATTCTCTGGCTATACTAGGTCGGGAGGCTGTGTAGGGGGATGGTGTTCATGTGAGAGGCTGAGACTGGAGCTGGGTGGTAAAACACACACAGACAAAAAACCCCAAGGATAGACATGAGGGAGGGGGGAATGCATGCTGCTGGCATACTCAGCTGTACACAAAATGCCAGGAGAGGGGGAGTATGTCACAGCACTCACTGCAGGAAGGTAAACACAGGTTCTACTGGAACAGCTAGTAGTAAAGTAGAGGTGTTGTATGTTGGTGGAGGAGCCCCATTCACAGTGTAAAGTCTCATCTCACTGCAAGTGGCCATGGCAGCAATTGGTGGCTGGTGAGTTATACAGGAGGCCAGAAAATATTGTGGAATCCCATGTTGGTTTAATTTATTTAGAAAATGCTAATATACTGTGTTGGTAATGTAAAACTGCTTCCAGGCAATCAGTGGTTATATAGGGGACAGAAATTATTCCAGCAAAGGTGCCTCTAACTGAAGATTAATTCCCCACCCCACCCGCCAGCACTGTCTTTTTCTGTTGCTATAATGTGGTGCCTGTTTCACCTTTGGTTCTTTGCCATGAGATTCAGCTTAACAAAACAAATGTGAATCTTCCTTTTTGAAACTACAAGTATGTTAGCTCATGTTCTATCAGTTGCAGAAATGGTTGTCATCCTTTTCAGTACAAATAAAACCACATTCTGGTAGTGTGTGTTTGATTAGGCAGCACAGAAAATGATATCTGAAAAGAATAGAGGGGCAACATGAGGGCAGGTCATTTGTATTTCTAAACAGTGCTTTGCTATAATTTATATTTGCCTGATAGGGCTGTCATTGTCTGCTAGTGTTCTTGGGTATTGTATAGTCTCAGTATTCACTTTTAGATTCACCTGGTATAAGATGGTCACATTTATAATTTTTTAACAAGAGTTGTGGGTTTATATATTTACAGAAAGTATGTTACTGTAGAAGAAATATCTTGGCTTTGATTGATCTACCTCTTTCAAAAGGAGAGCGTGAAAAGTGGAATTGTAATTACTTTATCCCCATGACTAGTTCTTAAGAGACAATGGCTGCATACAGACATATGGAGAGGTTAGGGGGAGGTTAGATGGCATTAAAATGGCCGCTCAATCTAACTTGGTTTGCTGAGATGTGGACTTTATGCTAGTTAGGTGGATCTATGTGCAAACTGTACAGAAGTTCAGGACAGTTAGTCTAAAAAAGGCCAACCTGATCTAAGTTAAGTATCTCTCTGAGGTAGTTTAACTTAGCTCGAGTCTGGCAAGACTAATCTAACTAAACTTCTGTAAAGTTACTAGCACAGCACCCCCCAGAGCCTGCTTGCCACCCTGATTGCCCCAAAACTCCCCTGCTAACCACCCTTTAGCCTGACTTACTTTAGATCAGGTCACTATTTTTACCATGATCTAACCTCCATGCATGTCTATGTGCAGCCAATGTGACAAATGTTGGAGTCGGCAAGTTGTAATTCTAAGGAATGTTAGTCTGCTAAAATTTACAAATGCAGTCACATATTCAGAGTTAATAACTTCTCTAATGTTCACTGCTCAGATATGCCACTAGAAGGCTAGCAAGCAGGAGTGTGGCTAAAGGCTGTAAATCTGTGCATGCCTGTCATGCTTGCTACCTCTCTAGCCATATATAGGCTGGAGAGGTGGGGGCAGGAGTCCCTACTATACTGCTTGTGCCCCAAATCTCCCCACTGCCCCCATCCACCCCCAGACCCTCCCTCTATCTCCCCCAATCAGATCCTGCATTCCCAAATCACCTCTCCACCCCCAGAGTCTTGCACTGCCACCCCAATCAGCCCTAGAGCAGTGGTGGCAGTGGCATTCTCAGAGGTGGTTCCCTCTCCCTGTCTGCTGTTTCTTCTTTTGTATGACATTTTAGGATTACAGCATTCATAGAGTAATATTTGATAACCATCCAACTGTTTCAGGGGTAGCAGCAAGGATTGATTTTAGATCTCCATTAAATGATCTAATTGGGCAGTCGTTCACAATGTGTTGCACCATCTGAAAAATTTCACCACAATTACGTCCGGGACTCTCTTTGATTTTCTGTTTATGGAGTAGGTATCCACATTTTCCATGAAGTGTCCAGATGCAATTCAGGGGGGACCAAATCTTTCTCAGTAGGTCAGATCCTGGCTGGGGGATTGTAGGGTTGCTGACAATGTATTTCTGAGGCAGATTGGCATTTGCCCAGGCTTCCCTCCATGAACTTCTCAGTATATTTCCACAAGGTTTTTTCTAGATTTGAGCCAATCCAGTGGTGGTGTGGTGAAGTCCTTGTTGACGGGGAGGTTTGGGTTACTAGTGGCCTTGTGATATTCCCTCATGCATGCGACAATGTGGCAGAGCTGTAGGGGAGCAGTTTTCAATAGGACTGGAAGCCATAGCAATGGCATACTTTTTAGCATTCCTGGTGTAATCTGCATAGCTGCATTTAACTGTATATCAACAACCTTTGTGTGTGTTGTTTTGCTCCAGACTGGGAGCAATATTCTGCTGCAGAAAAAAATAAGTGCAAAATGGCCATTTTAAGCACGGCTGCATTTGTTTTCCCACGTTGTTCCAGCCATTTTATGCACATGGTTAACTCATGCTCTTTTTTTTTTTAGCAATATTCTTTAAATGTTTATGAACGGTCACTCTCTGATCGAGTTACACTTAGGTATTTCAGGAACTTCTCATGCTTAACTCTTCTCTACAGAAAGTTATGGCAAGTTATGGTCAGTGTGGGCATTGTTTAGATGATATTACATGATGACAGTTTTCCTCAGATTTGGGTGGAGTCTCCAATATGCAAAATATTATTCTAGTAACTTAAGGTCTTTTCAGAGATCTGTCTGAACTTCAGTCTAGGGCCTTCTTTGAGTAGCAAGCACCAGGTCATTGGTATAGCCAAATTTCTGGCTGGTAGTGACAGGAAGATCACTTATATATATGTTAAAAAGTGCTAGTGCTAGTGGAAGCACTGATCCTTGTGCAAGACCGTTATTTAGTAGATAGGATCTGCTGACAGTGTTCCCTATATGGACAGGATGTCACAAGTTATACAGGAGCATTGATAAGAGGTGAAGGATCTGCTCACACCTGATGACCCTTGACACTTTCAGCAGAAGGCCATCTCACCATATGGTATCATAAGTTGTTGATAAATCAATGAAAGCACCTCCTATGATCTCTTTGTTTTGGTACCTGGCTTCAATATACATAGTGAGCACCAGCACTTGGCAAAAGCCAGCCTGTTCAACTGGTATAACCTTCTCTACCTGCCTGCTAAAAATGGCTGACGTGATCTAAGTTAATCCTACCTCTGAGGTGCACTTAGTTTAGATTGGCTACTTTTAGAACAATCTAACTGTCCTGAACTTCTGTATAATTCCCAGCACAGCCCCAGGGCTGGCAAAGCATAGCCACTGACTCCAGCCCCAGGGTTGCACTTTTCCTATCCCCACCCAGCACCGGGCTATTTTTACCACCCCCAGCCCCTCGCCCTCCTCCCAGATGGGCAACCCCCCTACCCTAAGCCCACCAAACCTTTATCCCACAAGCTGCTCCCAGTACCAGTTTTACCAGCATTCACCATTGCAGGGAGCTGAGCAAGTAACTAGGGGTGGGGGCAGAGACAGGCAGAATGGGGGGGGGGCTAGTTCACGGGGGAGGTTGTTCATCTGGGGGTGGGAGAGTCAGGGGGCTAAAAATAGCAACTAATCCTAGGGGGTGGGAAAGAGAGCCTCCCTATCCCTGAAAATTCCCCTCCCAAGGAACTTGAGAGTCCCCCTGATCCTGCCAAAATTCATCATGAACCTTGCTAGCTCCCTCTGCAAGCGCCCTATCCTCCCCTAGAGCCTGCTTGCCATCCAGATTTACCTTATCAAGTGGCCATTTTTAACTCGATCCCAGCTCCCTCTGTCCTCTCTGAATGGCTATATGTAGTCTTAATTAAAAAATGAAATAGATCAAACCATGAACAGATTTGCTCCCTTGGCCTCTTTCACTCAGCTTTCCCTTAGAGGAGAGGTGGAAGGTCTGAATACACATAGATTAATCAAGTCTGTTGCATGCTGCAACATCTCATGTACTCACTGTCCCCACATTTCAAAATGGTGGTGGCGGTGCTTTAATAAAGCTGGTTTGCCATTTTGGAATATGGGATGCTGAATACATGAGATGCTGAGGGCATTGTAATTAGAGCCACTCTAATTAAACCCTCCCACTCCCCTATGAATCTATGTATGTTTGTATTGTAGTTTCATTGTACTTTAGTACAGTGACTAGTGAAATGGGGCCTTGGTTCTGTATACAATAAGAAATCATAATAATATATGTAATTTACCTAGAAGTTATGGTAAAAAGTCATTTTATATAATGAAGCATGAGTCAGATGCATATATATTAACACTATCAGCCAGAAAAATGATTGTCACCATAGTACACAGACAACCAGCAGCATACTACCTATGCAGTGCTTCAAGTTCTCCAGTCCAAGGATAGTGTGAAGAAAGATTTTAATAAAATTTCATATTTTGACTCTCTAGTTTTAAAATATCCTTTAATAACTGCCTGTTTCTATGCAGTTAATTTCAATATTGATAAAAAGAAAATTCAGAAAAGAAGATTATGTGATCAAGGGAGGGCATAAACATTAGTTAGAATAACAAGCTGGAGAAGTAGTTAACTCTACCTGGTTTAATGATATATCTATGTTTGGACTGATTATATACATCTGGAATGAAAAAAGAAAAGTACTATTTAGCTCGCTTCCCAATATAGTGCCTTAGAGCTAGTAATTTCATGATTTTTCTGGGAGTTATCACCCTAAAATTTTGTGGAATTTTTGGTACATGTTATGACATCTTTTGGGAAACTTTAAAATTAAAAGAAGAGGTAGTAGTAATTGAATTCCTCCATATTTATACCATTGCGATTGAGAATGGCATACTGTCACCTGATACTGTGTTAAGACATCATTTCTTGCCTCTGCACAAGAAAATGTTTAATGGGAAACTGTTGTTCAGTTCACTTATATTGAATGTGTACATGTATGAATATGAGAAAAAAATGTGATTTATTCTAGTTAAAGGTAAAAATGCTATGAAAGATGCTATGCCAGGTTAAAATCTTTTGTATTCATGTATACAGTCAACATCTAGTTTTTATAATTAGATTTATTTTCCTATATTGTCATTGTGCTTTTTTATCCTTGTCCATATTTTCTTGGTACTGGTTAAATAGCTCCCATAGTTCTAATCTTTCAGTGATTTTTATAAATATTGAATTAAAAAAAATATGTATACTAACTGTCAAGCCCATGTATCTTGTTTCTTTCTCTTGCTTAAATTAAACTGACAATTTCTTGTGTCTGATAGGATTTTTTTGTTGGAGTAGGGAATGGAAACTGTAAAATACTAAATTGGCTGAGAATTCTAAAACGCTACAGCTCTGAGATTTCAGGGTGTCTTTGAGATCCATTATTGCCTTTATACAAAGCACAGCACTACCATGTTATTTTTTTTTTCTTGAAAGAAAGATGAAGCTAGTCAGGAGAAGCAAAAATACATAAATAAATAAATAAATCTTACTCATGGAAAATATATATACACAATGATATATTACTATCCTAAAGAAAGAGAGAAAAAATAAAACCCAAAACACTTTTTGAACGAATTTACCACATTCAACTTCTGTTGCATAGCCTTGTAGTTTTATAGCTTTTCCTGAACTATAATTATGCATGAAGCCAAAAACATCTTGACATTGAAGGTGCTCAGAGAACTTGGGATCATTGTTTTTTTAAAGATATTAATCTAGGCAACTGATTAGAGAATGCCAACCAGACTGTGGTAGGGGTAAAAGGTGATTGATGCATATGAAAAGACTCAACTGGGGTAGCAGCAGCTAACTTCAACATGAACGTGCCATTGTGATGAATGTTTACAACACTTTTTTTGAAAGCCAATTATACTGCTATTAAGCAAAGCCTGGAAATCAGCTAGATCAGTAGTATTCACAAAGCCTCCTTGAATCTCATTTAAAAAAACAGCTACAGAAAATATAATGGCAATGTTGAAGCTCTTTATTTCAGTTTAAGGAAATGTAGAGATGTTACCATTTTTCCAGTTTAGGTGGTTGGAAACTGGTCTATACTCGTAACAAAACAAAACTTCACGGCACATAAACTGGTTTCAAAATGGTAGATGCCTGTCTAAGGTAGACTTGGATCCATGTACTATCAGACCTACTCAAGACAGTTTGGACTGATGTATCGAATGTCAGTGCCAGATCTGATTGCAAATCAAGGTAGGTCTCTATTTGCTGATATGCCAGTTGCCTTTGTGGCCACTACAAGCTTTGCATCCCCCCACCCCATTTGCAGGAAGCCATGGCTTGGCTTCTCCAGTCCAGTGCCTACCTGGCCCCACCCCCCAAGCTGGCTAGCTGTCAACCAGGCAGGGCAGAGAGACAGGAAGCGGGGCTTACAAGTTGCTGGGGAGAGGCAGCGCCAGTGGCACACCCTGCATTCCTGGGCAGATCAGGGGCACAGAGTATCCCTCCCCCATCCTGAGCCCTGGTACCCTGCACTACAGCAGCTCCAGGAATAGCTCAGAGGATTACCCTCCACCCAACCAGCACCACCTCCAGTGCAGCCATGAGACTCTGGCCCATGGGGAGAGGGAGTAGCCATGCCCCAGTGGCTGCAGCATCGGTGGGGGGGGGGAAGCAGTGGGTTCCTGTTCAGGGCTGAGCTGTCAGCTACAGCAGGTCCCTATACAGGGCTGAACTGGCAGCAGCCCTCATCCCCTGCAATAGAATCACCCCCCAGCAGGTGTGAGGGCATGGCTTCCCTTCCCTATGGACTGGAGCCTTGAGGCTGCATGGGAATTGGCACTGGCTGGGGAGGGATGAAAATCATCCGAGCCATTTCTGGAGCTGCTGCAGCTCAGGGGCTTGGGGCTTGGGACAGGCCACGGAAGCTCTGTGCCTCCCAACCTAGCTGGGAATGCGAAGTACACTGCTAGCATTGCCTCCCCACAGCAGCTCACAAACCCTAGTTCCCTGCACCACTGTCCTGCCTGGGGTAGACCTCCACACCCTCACCCTGCACAAAGCTCAGAGACCCCTATGCTGGTGAGAGGAGGTGAGCACATCTCCCTCCATTGCCTGCAGGTAACTGCCAGCTGCCTGGAATGACAAGGCAGTGGGAGGAGGCATGTGTCTGATAGCCAATCAGGGATGGCATAGCTACTTGGGTGCCCTCTATAATGTCCGTCACACTGGGAGGCATGCAAGAACACTCCCTGCCTTCTGGCCTCAGCCAATGCAGGCATCTGCCTTCTTTCTCAAGCTAAATTGTGAACATGAGTTCTGTTCACCAGCAGTCCAATCTATGAAGCTTAGAGAAACCTGCACAGATTGGATCCATTCTGTCGCACGCTTTTTGACCACATATGCCTAGCCTAAGAGGCATCTCTTTCTTTCTGCATCATAAATTGAGATGCAAGTTGTGTTTACAAAACTCCTTTGTAGTAAGAACATGGTAGGGAACCAGGAAGAAAAGAAGGGGCAAACAGCTACATAACTCTTAAGTGTTTACTTTTATTTCTTTCTGTTTGAGTAAAATTGATACCTATATTTTATATGCTGCTAGGATTAATAGATTAACTCACATTAGATAATTTGGGTTTGGTTTGTGACAAAAGGCAGTTTGACTATTTTCTTGTTAAATATGACCCCTTGCAATTTCTCAGTGACACCATAACAACATCTGATTAATTTTACTCTCTCTCTCTCTCTCTCTCAAAAAAAAAAAAAGAATCAGCATTTTAATGTAGTGCATAGCGCATGGATGGTGATATAATCAACAACAGGAAACAGTACTGTTCCTTTGGTAGCACATCATCTAAGGCCCCTAGGAAAAAAACAAAAAAGAAAATCACATATGTCAGTCCTCTGGGTCTTGTACATATTTTGGAACCTTGTCACCCCATCACCAGCTTTTTCTAGGAGGATAACTGAGTTAGTTCCTTTGATGCAAGTTTGTTGAAATACATCGTGCTGTTTTCCCCATGAACCCTGCTACCGCAATAATCATATAGGACTAAGAAAGAAATATGTTGGTGTTTGTATATTCCCACAGATCTACTATTTAATGAATAATAGACTTCCACAGAGAAACCTAGCTAATTTAGAAGGTGATTTTGGTAATAATTTGATATGAGTACTGCAGAACTGGACATGCAAATGTCTCCCCCTTCCCTGCCCCCCCCCAATAGCTTAAAATTTAAGATATTAATTAAAAAGGCACATGAACAGTTACTTAGATCTTAAGTACATACATGAAGTTAAGCATATGTTTAAGTGATTTATTGATGCTTTTAGGTAGTATTTTGAAGAGCAGTGTGTCTGTTATGTAATTTTAACATGTTTCTTTGTCTTTAAAATGTGGATAATGGTATTGACTTCCTTGTGAAACACTTGAAGATGTAAGGATTTAAAATATTATACAAAAACCATGAGGATGATGAAATGTTGGTAATAACAATACCCACCCTTTCTACAATTTTGTTTCTCTTTACTTATATAGGTGATATTTTCTTCATGTTGTTCTTTCATAGTTTCATAAGGAATTTTTTTCTTCTAGAGACAGTGCCACTTTAATGGAAATGAATGTATACAGAAAAGCTCTGTACAATGTTTAAATGTTTGTTTTATTGTACATTGTAAACCAGTACTGCAAACTAATCATTCATATACTAATTTATTTTAGATCACCTTTTATCATTATATGGGTGCTGTCTTTGTCCATTTTTCAAAAATCTTGTTGCTTTATCAAAAGCACTGCAACCTTATTTTGTTTTCAGCCATTCTCTTGGCATGCTATTGGCAGAAAAAATAGATTTTTTTAAAATTATTTATTTTGTTAACCATTTTTACTTGAATGTATTAATTGATATTGATTTGATCTGTTATAATGCAAGCAATGGAAACAAACACATTTTTGATAAAGAAGAAGAAACAGCAATATTAGCATTTAATCTACTGGGCAATCACATGTACAGACGTATGCGTTGATACTTTACTTAGGTCACAAGCAAAAGTTTTAATATTATTTAAAAACAAGCATGTTATGCATATGTATTCAATTAAGTAAATATATGCCAAAAATAAAACACTAAGAATAAATATGTAATTTTATTCAGTATCCTATTCAACCATAGAATTTGTGGGAGCAACTAGACTTCAGTGGGTTAGTTGCCTCAGAAGACAGCACTGAAAACCTTTCTTTCCAAGACCCCACTTTGTCACCTAGCCCATTCACTGTCTACCTGAAGCCATATAAAATACTATTAAATATTTTGAGTTGTATTGCCATCAATATGTTACTAAGAACTGACTAAATACAGTTATTCAAATACACTATTTAGCAATTTTTTCCATTATTATTAATAAATTTAGCATTCAACCAGCTCTGTTGATGATATGAACCCATAGTTGTATCTTCAGATTTTACAATCTCAATTTTCTTGTCAATACCTTATCAGGAGAAAGGCTGAAAACTGGCTACTAACTACTTAGCATTGGTTCTCAATCCCTTCAGCATTCAAGTGAAAGAAAGGATGTCTGTGAATTCCCTATGATGTGCTTGTCTCTAAAACTCCTTTTTCTGCATGCCTCAACACTGGATGTTGCATTTCACTGCAAAACCTTTTGTTGTTTGTAGCTTGACTTAAACTACTCTGGAGTGCTCAGAAGGCAGTCAGAGTTACAGGGTACTCCACTGAGACAAACCTTTCCATGTGGTTTGCCAGATTTAGCAGTGTTTTTAAAGCCCATTGCAAGTTGCTTTGGTTTCTTTCTCATATGGCCCCTAGGTACCGGGAGGAAGAAAACAGAAGCAAAGACAGGTTTTATTTGAACCACTAGTGAATAAAAGAGGTCAGTGGTTGGGGAGGAAGCTAATGCTTGTAAAATGCAGAGAGAAGAAAAATATTTTAAAAACACAGTTTTGGAGCTATTATATATAGCAGTGCTATAAATTTCAGGGATTTAAAAACATTTATAAAACTTGCAGCTGTTTCACAAAATACTGTAACACACAAAATATCATAGAATGAAGTAAAGGTATATTAGTCTGAACCTCTTTTCCTTGCCAGCAAGAAATTATAACTTGCTTTGCTACCTGTGACAAAGTGCTGGTATTTTTAAATTGGCTCTTTCTGCCATAGGTCCAATAATTCTTAAATGAAGTGTAAAATCTGTGTATACCATCTCCTTAATGCAGTACTTCTAGTTCATGGAAAATGTCATTTTGGAGATAGTTGCAAATCCAAAAATATGGACTGTAAACTAATTGGAAATTTAGGTGGGTAGGTGACTAAGTTCTTTTTCAGTGTAATTTAAAGAACATTAGTATTTCTTCAAAGCGCTGTAAACAGCTCTTTGGCTGAAGGTGATACAACAGACTTTTTATAGTGGATCCCTCTAGCAAAAACTTAATATATATGATTTGTCAAAGTCAACAGCACTGCTAATCTTTCTAGCCAGTGTCAAAACCTGAATACCTTCATCTATTCATTTTGCACTGCATGGTAGGGAAGATCTACAGTCTGAGAGGGGCAATCTACAAAACATCAGATTATTATTGTTTTTTCTGGGCATATCTACAGGAGGAGGAGGGGGAAGAGAAGATGAGAAAAAAGGGGAGTGTGTGTGTGGGGGCATGACTGTGGCTGCAAGAGCCTCTCTTAGTTAAGTGCCCTGAATGTCTCATGTATCAATGTCCCCACACTGAAAAATGGTGGCAGGAAAGCTTTAATTAAAGCTCATCGAACAAGCTTTAGTTAAAATGCCCCCACCAACATTTTTCAGCGTGGGGACGCTGATACACAAGATGCTCTGGGCACTTTAGTATCCTAAAGTGCCCCCCACCATTCCTGAAGCATGTGTATAAATATTGCAGATGTAGAGTAACTATATACATGGATTTCTATAATGTGATTTATATATAACAAATCTAATCCCCATGGGGGTTAGGAGGTGTATCTGTTTTGGGGATGGGGCGTAGCGGGGCTAACATGGCTCAGGATGAGCAACCCCAAGATTAGGGTGAATAGCTGGGCTTTTCCAGAACTGGGGCTTCATTCTGAAGTTGTTCAGACATTCACTAGATTGGGCCAACCCATGCCCAATCTAACTTAATTTATGCCATCAGGTGAACTAATTTAGATCAAACCTGCCATTTTTTGCCCTATTTAACACCCCCAAACATCTGCACAGACTGGCATTTAGATTGACTTAACCCTAGTTAGGTCTATGTAAATGTAATCTCTGCATGTACCCAAGGAGAGAATTTAAAGTCACTGTCCATTAATTAAATTGTGATAAAATTCTCTTAACAATTACAACCGTTTCACATGGGATTTCACAAACATTTCATGACAATATGAGACAGTGGAACCATGACTTGCCCTATAATGTGCCTGGATGCTATATACTGAAGTTTCAACTAATCAGTTACAAGACTGATATATGTACAGGAAACCCTCACTATTTGCAGTTTCGGCATTCGCAGTTTCAAATATTCACGAATGTCGAACCCACACCTTAAATGCACTTAAACAAGCTCCTTGGGAGCTCGGCGCTTGCTGTTGCCGGGCTCCCACCACTGCTGCTGTGCTCCCGCCATCACCAGTGCAGCCATGCTTCACCCCGCAGCTGCCAGGGGCACTGCATTCATGAATGCAGACGGCGTTTATGAGCACAGTGCCTTATTTGTGGATTTTGCCATTCACGGGGGATATGAGAATGTATCCCCAACGAATGGTGAGGGTCTCCTGTATTGTTTAAAACAAATGTTAGTCCAATGAAGGTGGAACAAGATTATATTAAGAAAGGATAGATCCTGGCTTCTCATTGAATTCATGTATTGCAATTAAATGCAGTAACAGTGGGAATAAAGACAATAAAAATGTATCAGAGTATAGGAAAACTTTTAATATAGTCCTGTGTGCTATACAGTAGTATAGTTTAATATTGGTCTATTTGCCTTCATCAGTGGAAATTGTCAGCACTTTTCTCTTGCTTTGTCTTCTTTCTGAGAACGTTATTTTGGTAAATGAGATGTGCATACAGCACTTTCTTAAGGAGGGAAATTAATATAGCATGGAAAATTGATTGAAAGTATGACATAAATATATAAAGAAAATATGTTCATTTTAATTATATTTCTCCTTTGTAGCAGCGAAAAGAGAACCACCGGGTTATTTAATTCTTTTTGCTTGGGGTTAAAATGTACCAATGAAAGACATCTTGGGATGAAAATAGGCAAAATAACATTTTCATTGGATAGTTGTCAGTGAATGATTGGATGGAAATTTGCTTCCTCCTGTCCTCTGGGATATGCCTTTTAGGACCTTGTAGAAAACAAAACAAAACAAAACAGATTGTGGGTAGTTTTACTAAAAGTATTTTACAATGTAGACTGAGAAATTAGCTTAAATTTCATATAAGGATGTGATGCCATCACAGATCTCACATTTGAAGAAAGAATGCAGCCCCAAATATGAAGCCTATTACAAATTCAGTTTAAGATCTAAAGGTGAAAAATTAATTTGAAACCCAGAAGTTCTGGGTTTGTTTGGGGTTTTTTTTTTGTGGACTTTAATGCTGAGAAACCCATTTAAAGCAAAATGGTAATATGAAGTAAGCTCCAAAAGATGGAGTAAAACTTGAAGAAAAACCTATATTAATCTAAATTGGTGTAAATGACCTCCATTTCCAGCTGCCATAATGTGTGTGAAGTATTATGCTTAAATCCATTTACAGAAATGTAATTTACTGTGCTACCTTCATATTACTTGTGATTTTTGCCTACTGAATCTAACTGAATATAAGGGAGCCTGGAATGATATAACTGGTTAGTTTTGGGATCAGAAGAAAGGAACGTGGCAAGAACAGAAACTGTAAGTGGATAAAAATGTATGAATTAGAGGCCACACTCTTACAGGCCAGAGTGAATGAGGAAATTTAATTTGACAGCATCTTCAAGTTCCTTGGCATGCACATTACACCATTATGGACTCCTTCATACCTTAATGAGGGGTTTCAAGAAGATTTCAAATATGCTTAACGAAGTAAGATTAAATTGTATTAATTTATGTAATCTGAATCTGGCCTCAGACTTAATTTCCTCAGTTGCAGCCTAGGGTGTTTTGTTTTGCAAATATCTAAATCTGCCCCTCTTTGCTTCAAAAAAGAGTGATAATGAGGCAGCAACTGCATTAACATATTTTTTTTCTACACAGTGGTGTACAAAAGAAATCAGACAGTAAATATAAACATAATCAAAAGATGGTTAGATGCCAGTTGATAAATAATTAAGAAACATATTAATCCATTTAAAGGTTGGAGGAAAGTCATTAAAAAAACAAATTAGCACTGCAACAATGATGAATAGGTGGGGTTGTTGATGCTGTTGGGGGGGGGGGGGGGGGTGGGGTTGTTGGTAGGCTGGTGAGACAGGCTCCTGATTAATAATAGATTAGGTAGAACACAGAAACATTTCTAGGAAGTGCTAACAGAAACTAGAAATTGCATTTATGATAAATATATTAAAATTCATATTCCACTGATTCTGATCCACAATCATTAATATTACTTGGTCTCTGAGAACATTGCCTAGTTTATGTGAGTACATATACAATAAACAGAACCCTGCCTTTCAGAGGCTAATTTACATTTAGAAATCTAATATTAAAGTTGATTCCCTATTAGTTTTTTCCTTGTTATGAATTTAAATATTTCATATCTCATTGTGTCCTTTGGAGGTTACACAAAACAGAAAAAATAAAACATTATAGCTATTAGAGGGAAAAAAATGTATTTGTTTACCTGCACGTCTCCTGATTTTGTTTAAGATATATTAGCATTTGGAAAGAGCAATAAGAACAGATTATAGAAAATACATTTTGGTCAACAGCAAATCAGAATATTGTTTTTTGTATTTATCTTACAATTTCACAACGTTCTTAATTTTTTCTATTAAATAAACAGCCATTTGTATTTAACTGTGAAGAAAGCCTTCCTATTGTGAAGTGCATCTAATGCTGCCTTAGTCAAACTTGTTAATGGGCCCAATTTTATCCCAGGTATTTTTTGTCTGTGCTTCAATCATGGTGGTGGTTAGCCATATTAGTCTAAAGTAAGGCAAAGCAGAGTGGCACCTTAGAGACTAACTCGGGGCAGGCAAAATAAGCCCTGTGGGCTGGATCTGACCAGCCACTGCTGACACCTGCAGCTGGGGACTTGGGTGGCAGCTGTGTGTTACAGGGCCTGGTGGAACTGGCCCTGCACCCTGCTACCACGTGCAGCTAGGGACTCAGGTGGGAGTGCTATTGGCCCTACTGGGCCAGGTGGGGCTGGCCCTGAATGCTGCTGCCACCTGCAGCCAGGAACTGGAGTAGGAGTACAGGGATCTGCGTGCTGTGGGGCCAGGTGGGGCTGGACCTGCTCACTGCTACTACATTAGCTTCAGGGACTCGCACACTGCAGGGAGTCTGAAGACCCTCCCCTCCCCCCAACACACACACACATGCACACACCCTCCCACACCCCACCATACCCCAACACATACCCACACCCTCCCACAGCCCCCATACACACTCACTCCCCACTGTAACCCCACAGCCCCCACACACTCTCCCACATCCCTGAACCCCACATTATACCCACCCCCTCCCACACTCCCCACCATACCTCCTAACATACTCACACCCTCCCACAGCTCCCCCACACACTTTCACCCCCCACCCCACCATACCCACACCACACACACGCATATCCCTCCACCCCACCACACATAATATACATGTGTAAGATTGTATTTTGAGCTATTATGCAATCATCTCTAGATATACTAGGCAAATGCACATACATCAGGACAAATTTTTAAAAATTAAAATTGAAATAAGTTATCGTAGCTGTTACTTGTTTTTTTTAGTATGATTCCTTCTTTTTTTCCAGGTTCAAGAGCACCCCCCCCCCCGAGTACTTCCAGGGCAAGAGGAGGGTCTTATGGTGGCAAAGATCAGGGGTTGGGGTGGGACTTCTGGTCCCACGAGGGTGACCAGAGGACAGAGCACTTGTCAAGGGGTGGGGCTGCCCTTGCAGCCCTCAACAGCTCTCCAAAACTTAAGTAGCCCTCCAGCCAAAATAATTGCCTACCCCTGGACTGATTGGTGGTAGGGTGACACCTTAGAGACTAACAGCATACTTTGCCATCTGTCTCTGATAAATGTCATCTGATGAAGCTGTTGCTTATAAAAGCTCATGCCTCTTTGAACAGATTAGTCTTCAAAGTGCTATTCAGGTATATCTTCTGCCTTCATTTAGGATCAGGTTTAGAGTTAAGAACTGCAAACTGTCTGCATTCATTTTAGTGGGCTCTTAATTCCCAATCCAAATGATAATAGTTTAAAAAGCAGATTTTCAAATAATAATTTAGATATAAGTATGGTTCTTTGTTATACTATGGTGGGTCACAGTTTTCTGTTGTCCATATTTTAGAGAGACCCTCTCTGATCCTCAGTTGTTTAGTATCCAAGTTGAAGGAGAGGAGAAGAAGCCCTGCCCTCAGCCCATATTAGGTCAATATTTAGGTTTGCTTCAATGGATGTTGTGCTCCGACGGACAGCTGAAGCAAAATGATGTTTTTTATGAAGTCCCTTTCCTAGCTATATTCTTAACATCAAGATCTAAAAGGGAAGTGGCTGAAGAATACCCTTACATTATTTCAGTCTATTTATTTGACCTTCACTTCAAAATTAAAGGCAAAAACTCTAGGTTCTTGGATTGGCTACTGTCTGGCTGAGTAATGATTTAATTCCTTATTATATCAGTATCACATAACAAATGCCCCAAAATATGAGTGTATTATGGAGTGAGTGAGTGAGTGAAATGCATTTCTTATTTTTTTAAGTTGTGTAAAAACTTCATAAAAAATCAGTGTCACACACTGATATGCCATAGTACTGTATATATTAAAAAAAAATATTTTAAAAATATTTTTATATTTTATACTAAATAAAACTGATTTTTTAATAGGTAGTTAGTAATAAGCACTAGAAGCAATCAAATACATTCTAACACATACATTCTAACAATTTGGTAAACAGTAAGATAACAAAACGACAAATTATTTCCCAAAGCCTTATTTCCATGTCACACAATAGTGCTCAAGAAGCAATAAGGAAGATGATAGGCTTCTATAGTGCACATTAAAGTTAAAGACCTGAATTCACTTTAAAATTCCTCACTAAATTGGATATGTTTACTTGCATCTTTAAAGATTGCATTCGTACACAAATATTTAAACATGCATGAAAAACTTTAAATGAATCTCTAACCACTTCAGTACTGAAGTAACTCTTCCTAATGCACATCTGGCCAATAAATTAACTAAAAAAGAAAGCAGGTTGCAAAGTAAAGTGGTAACTTTACATTGAAAAGTTGAACTTGGAAAAAATACTGGTTTTATTCAACTGAAGTTGCATGGAAAATCAAAGGTACAATTTTCTTTTTGGTGTCAATAAAGGATCAAACCCTCCTGGCAACTGAAATTGTTGCTAAAACATTTCCACAAGGCAAAATATCCTTCACTTTGGATATGCCTGTTCCCAGGTTTTTGGATTACTTGGATATCTGTACATATAGGCAGAATATAAAGATCTGCAGCTCAGCTAGTATTCTTGGTAGACAAAGTAGGTTGTTTCCTTTAGAAGCTCCTCAGACACCTAGCTTCTGTGTGTTCAACCACATATCTACTTTATATTCAATTCCTTCTGCCTTAGAACAAGCCCTAGCTCCAACACCCTGATGACCTGACTCCAGTTTTCTCTCCCACAATGAGCACAGTCTTAATACTCCTCTTTCCTTCTTTCTATCAAAATATATCTAGTCTGTCAATATCTGTTTTAGGATATATAACGTCCAATGGGAGTAAGTTGTTTTTTTCTCATCGTCCTGTTCAATTCCCTCCAATCTACTATATCAGTAGTACAAAATACATCTGAAACTGCATTTGTGTTAATTACCACAAAGAGACTGTTTCCACTGAGCTAGTGGTTCAGGAGATAATGGAGCATCTTTGTGTACTCTTAACAGTTTGTGTAAGCATCAGTGTTGCTGATGAAGTTGTGTTCTAAAATGCTGAAGTATTTGTAACTTCCTTTAAGAGATAATTGATCAACAGCTTCCTCTCATGCTAAATTCAGACCATCTGTTCTTACAATTTGGCCTTTGGTTGATGGTCATATTGATACATGTCTTTAGTCCAAACTGCATAAAAATAGTATCTGGAAAAAAAAAATATTTCCTTCAGGGATGAGACATTTGTATACAGTTTAAGATTCCCATGTAAAGACAGTGCCTGATAATAACCTTTGCCTAGTGAAACACTTCCTTTTCTCTTAAAGGGGTGTATATTGGCAAAAGACAAATAATGAAGATCAAGGGTGACAGAGTCCTTTTGGAAGATTCCCTGTAGATATTAATAGTGGCTAAGTTACAAGCATGGCTGATGAGATAATGACTTCTATGTGATAATAGCTAAATCTGTAAAAACAGCGGTGATGTTTGCAAGGATATAGATCACCCAGAGAGAGAACTGGAGCTAGCCAATAGGAAATACTAAGCATTCCTATCTTCCTTGGGGCATAGGTCTCTCACTCAGTGCTGCCCATTAGGTATCTGACCAGAGGGTTGGTTCCAGCAACAGTAAGCATAACTTTAGTCCAGGGGTTAGAGTCCTAGGCTGGAAAGATTACAGAGGAGAACACTGCTCCCACAGACTGTATGAACCAAGTGAGGCTTCCCATTTTTCCCCAATAGAAAAAAAAAAGTTATAAACAGAACATGACAGAAGGGTTTACTGACAGTTTGGGCCAAAGAATAGGGTTTATTAGCTGATGCTAAACCCATGCTGATGTGGCTAATGTATTAGTACCAAAACTAGCTAGTTTAATATGATATCAAAGACAGCTTGGGTATTGGTACCTTGTACTGTAGTCTCTTCATTCTTTGCAGACTTCAGGTATAGACTTAATTTGTGATTCTCCTCATCATATCTTTCCTATCTCTGGCATTGAAGAATAAGCCCTCTGTACTATACCTCTGTAGGATGAATCCATAGTGCATATTACACAGTGCCATTGGTGTCAGTAGAGATCTCCACTGTAGTGACCATTATGTTAGGGTAGTTACAGGTGCCACATATAGTTGCAGCTGCTGCATTTAACTATTATGTTGTCTATGTTCTGGTGTTTCCACATCCATATCAATCATAGTTGTTCTGGGAATGCTCTGTATCTTTTGCAAACAGTTGTTTATGCTTTCCCCAGATAGAAGAGAACACACATAGTTTTCACGTGAAGCAGCAGGAACTTGACATCATGTTAAATCAAAGCTTTTCATGAAACAAAGGAAGTTCCAGACTACAGTTTTAGATGAGAGCTACCAAAAGAAAGTATCAATAAAACACACACATGGATACATATAAGTTAAGGACTGAAAAAAAATCTAATTCTGGGTTGATTTGGAGAGGCTGCTGGTAGACTTGCCTGAACCATCAGTAAATTATGGAAGCTTTCCCAGATTGCTCTCTGGACTGATTTGCTGATTAGAATTTTTATAGTTTTGGGTGGTGTGGCCCCACCCCTAAAATGCCCCTCTTACCCTCAGAAAACCTCCTACACAACAAGGGCTTGTGAAGCAATACAATAAATCAAATTAAGCTAAGCACCGAAACTGAACATGAATCCAAAATAAACGTTTCTTTTAAAGTTGGATCTCAGTTTTGAATTGAAACAACCTGGAAACAAAACTGCTATGTAATAGTATTGCATGGTCAATAGACAAGTTATAATTTATCCCCCAAAGTAAGCAGTGAATAAGTCAGTATATGTGTGTTTGGGTTAGGTGGGACTTGGACATGAGCCCTTGCCATCTTAGGCACACTGAATATTTATTACTGTTACTGCCTTCCAGGTGGAAGAGAACCTACTATGATAGAATTGTAGTGGCTTGCTTTCTTGAATGGCATATACTATTAAATTAATTGTGTATTAACTGAGTTCACTACAGTATAGTAGATGTATTCAGGCATTCCTTTGGCCTTACATTTACAATGAATTGCCTATGTTAGGATAAAGAGGTAAAATACAGAAGAGTAATTCACAATACAAAGAAACAGCCACGAATGAAACAGGAAAACAACCTATGCTTGTATGGTAAATACTCTTTTCATGCTTCTTAAAGTGTGATATTAGTCATAAATATTGTAACGCAGTGGGAACTAACCTTTTGTATAGGCATGCCAAAATTAGCCTTATGCCCTCCCCTAGTACTACACTGATCTCTTTTGCCTGCCCAATCTGCTGTTCTACTTTCTGCTTCCTGCCTTGTGATCTCTGCCCCATCTGCTGCTCTTTTTCTTTTTCTTTTTGTCCTGTGCTTCCTGCTTGATCTGCTGCTCAGCTTTCTGCTTCCTTCCCTATTTGCTGCTGTGTTGCCTGTCCCTTCCCTGATCTGCCATGTTAGAAATCATAGGAATTTAGGGTTGGAAGGGACCTCAGGAGGCCATCTAGTCCAACCCACTGCTCAGAACAGGACCATTCCCAATTATATCATCCTAGCCAAGGCCTGGTCTAGCAAAGTCTTAAAAACCTCTAAGGATGGAGATTCTATAACCTCTTTGGGTAACCTGTGCTAGTGCTTTACTACTGCCCTCCTCATTAGAAAGTTATTTCTAGTCTCTAATCTAAACTTGCCTCACTGTAACTTCTGTCATCTGCTACCACTGTGAAAAGTCTAGCTCCATCCTTTTTGGAACCACCCATTAGGTAGCTGAAGGCTGCTATTAAATTCACCCTCAGTCTTCTCTTCTGCAGACTAAATAAGAGTCTTCTGCATCCTCCCCTCAGAAGTCATGTACCCCAGCCCCTAACCTTTTTCACTGCCCTCTGCTGGATTCTTTCCAACTTGTCCACATCCTTTCTGTATTGGGGGCCCAAAACTGGACACAGTATTCCCGATGGGCCCTCACCAGTGCAGAATAGAGGGGGGAATAATTACTTCCCTTGATCTACTGGGAGCACTCATATTCATGAAGTCTACTATGCTGTTAGCCAAGAAGGCAACAAGGCCACACTGTTGACTTGTATCCAGCTTATTGTCCACTGCAACCCCTAAATCCTTTTTTGCAGAGCTGCTGCTTAGCCAGTCAGTTCCCACTCTGAACCTGTGCATGGGATTGTTCTGTACTAAGTGCAGGACGTTGCGCTTGTCCTGCATGTATGTATCTTAAAAATGTATCTTAATTATCACGCTTGTATGGTACATGGGAGAAGTCTATATAAAGAGAACAATCAAGCAAGGCTAACTGCACCTTGTCATGTATCCCCAGATGCATCACGAGCAGGTCCAAGGAGGTGATCCTCCCCCTCTATGCAATACTGGTCAGGCCACAGTTGGAGTGCTGTGTCCAGTTCTGGGTGCCACACTTCAGGAGGGATGAGGCCAGCCTCAGGAGGGTCCAGAGGATGGCCACTCTCATGATCTAGGGAGAGCAGGGCAGGCCCTACAAGGAAAGGCTACGGGACCTGAACCTGTTCAGCCTTCACAAGAGAAGGCTGAGAGGGGACCTAGTGGCCAACTATAAACTTACCAGGGAGAACCAGAGGGGGATCGGTGAGATCCTGTTCCCCTGAGCACCTCCCAGAGTAACAAGGAATAATGGCCACAAGTTGACTGAGAGTAGGTTCAGGCTAGACATCAGGAGGTACTACTTCACAGACAGGTCGGCCAGGATCTGGAACCAGCTTCCAAGGTAAGTGGTGCTGGCTCCTACCTTAGGGATCTTTAAAAAGAGGCTTGATAACTACCTAACTTGGGTCATATGAGCTTAACTTAGTGGGGGTCATATGAGCCCAGTATTCATTCCTGCCCAGGGCAGGGGGTTGGACTTGATGATCTGCTCAGGTCTCCTCCGACCCTACACCTATGAATCTATGAAGAGATCTATAGCAAGAGAAACAGAATAAAAAAGGAATAAAAATGGCCGCAAAGTGGGTGTGTACCAGACAATGGAGATAGTATTGCATCTATTATACTGACTATATGAGCTGGAGAAGACAAAGTGCTGTTTCAACTAGTTGTAGATAATGATTGGCAGTGCATCAAGAAAATTACCCAGATTGTAGCAGAACTCCCCAAAGAAAGTGCAGTTCTTCTGTGAAAATGAACAGTTTCACTTCTTGAAACAAGCTGTAAGGGATTGAAAGACTATGCTCTCTGATCACATTGTAAATTTAAGGCCCATACACTAAGAATGTGGATCCTCAGTTCAAGAACAAAAATATAGTTTTATATTACCTTGGTGAACACACACATGGGTTTTCAGCTGTCTTATCACAGAATAACAAAGGAAGGATAAATCTATGCCCCTATTTTTTGCATGTGCACTGAAACGATCAAAATCACAGGAAGTATATGTTTTATATGCGAGCAGGGGTTGCCTGGCAACAACATCAGTGTCAATTTCTCTTCAGGGTACAATATGTGTCCATGTCTAGAATCTTATTTATCTTCATTATAACTAAGTAATTTAAGTTGTCAACTCTCTTGTGACCACTGGGTATCCAATAACCATATATTTAATGCTTGACTAGACTGCACTCAAGAAAAAAAAGCATAATTTCTGTGTTATGTTCCTGACTTATAACATCATTAACAGTGGTTTTCCTCCCTCTCTTTACCCCTTGTTATATGTGCAGTAAGATTACATTTATTGGAAGGTGAAGGCCAAAGCTTATGCATTAAACCACAATTTACATCAAAGATTTTTATGAAATTAGTGAAAAATATGTGAAATATAGTGGATAGACTGATACTATCATTATACATATCGTCAAAAGCTGAGCTGCTTGCTCTGTAAGTAGGATCCCATGCTTTAAAAAGTCCATTTTCAACTGACATCTGATTTCCAAACTTGTTCTCAAAATGCTTTATTATATTAATGCAGAAAGCATCCAGAGGCTCTTCCTCAAGTGTAAAAGATCTTGAGTGGTTTTTTTTTATATGCCCAAGAATTATGCACCAAGGCCAGATAATAATCTCTAAATGCATCTGATGAATAGGTAATGTTTGGCCATGCTTTTTGTATCACTCTATCAATCAGTTCTAAATAGCTAACACTGACAGATAATATGCAGTGATGGTAGATAATCAATGCTGTTCTCATTGACACTTTCTATGCTTAAAGTGGTAATGCTTCTAACTATAACATATTGCAAAATCCATGAATCACTATAGGATGAAATTTGCGGGGGGGTTGTTTGTTTGTTTGTTTTTTTTAAGGAAGACTTTGAGTAAGAGCTTTAGTTCTTATCAATTTTAAGGGAAAAAATGAATCCCTTCCATTAGTTTCAATATGCAATGTAAATTTCAATAATACATGAAAGGGCAAAAGTTTGGAAGTCAATCTGGTTCTTTTACATAAGAGAAGTTCAGCAATTTTATATAAATTCTTTCAAGCAGAACATTTAGTTTGGAAGTTTTGTACATGGAGCATACCACTTTGCCAGACATAAGACTTTGGCCAGGATTTTTTCCTTTTTCTTTTGTCCTTCCTTCTTTCTTTTCCTTTTTTCTCTTGTAATAGCTACTTAAAGTTAGCTCCTATGTTTGTATTTTTGGCTGTTGACACTCATCCATTTAATCCCAACAATCATGCCTCCTGCCATGTCACATATACATGGGAGAAGGCACAGTTTTAAGATGGGGAATGATATCCCAATAGTGCCATTACTACTTGCCAGTTCAGGATAGCCTGGGTTCCTGCACCTCAGCTGGGTGCCTGCACATCAGCTGATTGTTGGCCCTACTGGACAATCCTAGATTCTTTTTGAGACCCAGGGATTTCCAGGGACTAGGACTGACAATCAGCTAATTGGCAGCTCCAACCCCAGAGCGTCCCAGATTTAGTTCACCTGGTTCATCCAGTTAAGCTGATTGTCAAAACCTTGTGCCTGGAAGTTCTGGGCAGGGTTGCCCAGTGCAAGGTTTTAAGTCCCCAGAGGGGGAAGCCCTTAAGCTTCTCCTTGTCCTCTGCCTCACAGCCTCTGGCCAGGCCAACGATCAGCTAATTCTCAGCCCCTGGCCTCATGCTAAATTTGGGGCATCATACAAATGAGCCATAAAGATGTTCTATATTCTATGTGGAACATCTTAATGATATGTTTCCCATGTTATGGTCCATTCAATTGGGTACAGGTGTAGTACCCTTCATATTTATGCTGCAATTACATATTAATTGTAACATGTAGAGGGTGTAAGGATTAGATATATAAACAACTTACCACAGGGTAAAAGGTACTGGGCTTTACTATGCATCTACTCCACACCAGCTGTTTAAGTGAACATCTTTCCTTTGCAGCAGATGAAAGCTAACCCATGGTAACTTTTTCTTTTCTCTCATTTATGGCTAAATTTCTATGATTTAGCTTTCTTCAACAATGGGATGACATTGCACACATGAGCAGTTATTGTGAAGCAGCTGACCAGTTTCTACCGTGGTGGTACGTTGGTCATATGTCTGTATCCTAAATAAGTGTTTTGTTTGGGGTTTTTTCAAAAGTTTTGGTAGCTCCAACTAGTCACTAAAAAGTGGAAGAAACACCTAGATTGGAAACCTTTTCCTATGCTTAAATGTATTATTTGAGTAGTTTTAAAACATAATATATAAATATGGGTAGAAAGAGAATATGATAGAAGTGATGATAACTTAAAAACGAGAAATTCTAGGAAATGGATGAGATAAGCGTGCATGGAGAAAACTAAGTAGTAGAGTTAAAAATCATAGGAGTTTGTGTCTTTTTGCTCTTAAATGTATTAACAACAAAAACAAAGTTAACAGTGGTTATCCATTAGTAGATGTGAAATGTGGAATGGAAATGTGAAATTCTCAGTACTAATGCAGAAATGAAGAAAATGTTCAGTATTTCTCTTTGGTATTTGGGAAATAGCCAAATGGTTTACTCAGATCATAAGATAATGAATACAAAATACTTTCTATTCCAAGAGCTGCTCAAGTAGTGGTTACATACCAGCTACTAAAGTTAAGCCTTTTAAAATCAACAAGTCTGGATAACTGCATCCAGAAATGTTCTAAGAGCCGGGGGGAGTTGTCTAAATCATTATCTTGGAATTTCAGTAAGTTTGAAACATTGGGAAAATTCTAAAAGGCTTCAAGGAAATTCATGTTGTACAAGTATTTAAAAGGAGTAGAGAGGAAGGTTAGGGTTATTAAAACCCTATCAGCCTCATGACCATCCTCAGAAAATAATGAACTGGCAAATGTAGAACTCTATTAATACAGAGCTAAAGAAGAATATTCTTTTTAATGCTAACTGACATAGTCTATGGGAAATAGGACTTGTCTAAATAACTTTATGATTTTTTTTTGTTGAGAATTTGAATTTGATTAGAAAACATAATAGAATTGATGTGATATATTTAGAGTTCTGTATGCCATTTGACTTGGTACTGCATAGAATTTGATTAAGAAATTGCAATGATACAAAATTAATATGGCACATACTAAGTGAATAAATGGAGAGGTCTTCAAATGTCATTATAAATCAGGAATCAGTATCAAATATGTACGTTTCCAATGAGGCCTCTTTATTAATATAATCCTGTATTGGCCAGTCTACTATTTTCCAAGGATGAATATCTAGCTGCTAGATTTATAATAACCTTGGTCTTCCTGTTTACCTGTTTTAAATATGTGTACAACATTGCTGAAGATATTTCAGGACCAAGGTCTTCAATAATTCTTTTAATCTCTTTAGCCCTTTAAAAATATCCACTGAATTTCTATTTTTCTTCATTTCTTGTTAGTGCATTGATAATTTTGATGTATTTTTCTCAAATACAAGTAACCTGTGACTACAACTTTAAGCTGTCAACATGTTAATAATGTGTCATATGGGCTGCAGAGTTGGTGCCTGAGCAAGTGTGAGCTGCTATTTTGGGGTCCTACTTTTTTCTGTTCCTTTTTCTAATTAACAAAAACCAAATCAAAACAATGAAAGGACACCCTTGGAATTTGGCATGATTTTTCTGATTCATTTCTCCTGAGGCATGGACAGGTTGTTTTCTGTTCTGTCAGTGATCATCTCTCTGTTAACTTTATCAGTTGCATACAAATATTTTGTAATACTGTTCATTGCAGAAGGATGTGCATATGTTTTGCCTTCCTCAGTTTTATGAGTCATGCTCCTAATACACATTTTGTTTCCATTTGAGATGAAATACGATTATAAATGACCGTGAAGTAAATACTGTGACAGGGGCTGGCAAGGAGAACAAATACTTGTAGATGAGCTGTGCAGGAGGCCTGTGTAACCTGGCGTTGTCATGGAAAGGAGGTAGCTCTAGGTTTAACCCCATAGTATGGAAGACAGCATTGTGGGCTGGGGTAGATGAAGGATGTGGAATCCAGTGGCCCTGCAGCATAGTATAAAATATGCTGTTTCAGTCCTTGTACTGAAACTCTGGCTTGCCAGGGAGCAGTTTAACTCAGTTAAGGGAACCAGGGCTGCAGCCTCTGGCACCAAGTTGAGCTGGGGGTTGCAGAGAACTGTGGAAAAATAACAGATGTTACTGCTGTTGGTTGGCTGTAACACTGGCACTGGCACCCAGGAGCCTTTGCTGCCCTGGGTGTCAAGCTGTTCTGTTACAACTCTTTGTGGGTGATTGTGGAGGTTCTGCATATTGTGGTGGATTTCACTTTCTTATTACTTAAATACATTTCTTTCTCAGAATTACTTGAGCTCCCGGTGAGCAAAGTGAATATTACTCTCAGGTGCCAAGTAACAATGCTTTCTTTTTCCAGACACTTTTTGAGTACTTATAAATAAAGCATCAAGAGCAAGCCAATTATTTTTTTCAACAAATCTGCAGTATGCAGGAAGCAAACACCTTGTAGAGGTGTGTGTGTGTTAACAGCACTGCAATTGCTATTAAACAACATAAGAGGGCCGCAATATTTGGAGAAAAGGAGAAGCCCTAACAATTTTCTTGGCAAAATAATCAGACTAATTTTTGCTATCAGTCTCCCAGAGAAGTAAATTTCAAAGTTGCTATGTGCCAACTTTATTTTTGTCACAGTTTGACCAGGTTCATGAATGTACTTTTTATAGTCATAAATGCTAGGGTCAGAAGGGACCTCAACAGATCATTGAGTCCGACCCCCTGCCTGGGCAGGGAAGAGTGCTGGGGTCAGACAACCCTAGCCAGATACCTATTTATTTGACTGAATAAAGGCATGAATTTGCCAGAGAGAAAATTTGTGTTTAAAATGTAATATTGTACTGACTAATTTCTGCCCTTTGAATTTTACTTGTCTTATGTGTGCTTTGTCAATAGCTCCTTTTTTCTTCCTCAGTGTGCTAAATATATACAGACAATGCTTTAAGGCTTTTTTCTTTCCTTTTAATTACAAGGGCAGATAAATCTCCATAGCAGGAAGCATAAAAAGATGATTACATATAATCTTGCTTATACATGTGTTAACTAGAAATAATTGTTTCAATCAAAAATAATTATCTCCCAAAGTATAAACTCCATGATAGATCTTTCATTGTCATTGTAAATTTGTGTGTAACTTGGGTCATTACAGTGCCCCCAGCAAAAACATAAATACTGAATCTCTGTGTATCAGAATTCTCATTTTAGCTATGAAGGGATCCTATTTAAAATTGTTGTACATTTTAAGGGGAAATAGTTCAATTCACTGAGTTAAGCAAAAAAAAACCCACTGAACTTTGAAAATGCTGATAGTTCAATGTTACACATCTGAACTTGGCTTTGACTGACACTTCTGTATAATGGTTCTTACATACTCTACACTTCCCAATAGCTGCAAGGGTCTCCTGCTGGAGAAGAACCAATATAGATCTGATACAAATATAAGCAGGGAAGGATCCTAGAAGTCCATACAAGAGTTTCCGAATGCTAGCATGCAGAGACCTTGTTCTGCAGGGCTTTCTGGAGTGGCCTCCTGAAGCAACGTAGACAAGCCTAGTGCAGTACAGGGTTGGGTTAGTTCACAAGGTGCAAATCTACCCTGCCTTCTACTTGTCTGCAAACTAACATAACTAACAGCTTATTTCCAACACATATGCTAATATCTGTGGGTATTTTCTCCACCTCATCCTCTATGCAAGCGAATGCAAGGGCTTACAAGGGTGAAGTTACATGTTATATTTAGACCATACCAAATCTTTGGGATGTTAAGCAACATTAAAGTTAAATATACTGTGAACAGTTGCACATGAAGGGTTAATAATGTTTCATGCCTGCACAGTGCACAGCTCTTACTTGCCACTAAGGGGCTTGTGAGCAGGCGCTCAGTTAGGAGCCAGGATTCCTGGGCTCTATCCCTGATCCGGGTTGGAAGAAGGACGTTGGGAGTGGTGCATCCTGGGACGCTGGAGAACTGCAAATTGCTCATTAATCTCTATGGAGCAGACTGAAGTTACATAAACATGGCCTAGGTTTCATGGCCTAGAGTTAACCCTTGCTGGAAATGGAGTAACTTTGATATGTTTAGACACTTAGCACAAGTTAAGAAACTTTAACATGTAGATGCTCAAGTTTTAAGGGTCCTTAGCTTGGTCTTAAGTATAACATGTAACTTCATCCTGATAGTAATTCCTTAGGCTGAAGCAATGGTCATAAAGTTTTACCTGCTGGGGGACTGGGGAGAGATCTCCTCTTTTGCTCTTATGGAATTTCCCAGTACCAAAGTGAATGGTTTGAGTTGGATTGGATAAGATATGGAATACTGCAGATGTATAGTATAGTATATTATTTTACTGGCAGTTTTTTACACCATGTTCAGATGGTTCAGACTTGTTCATCTTAAGTACTTTTACAAATATATATATATTTTATTTTTAAGAGACTGAAATCTTGGCTAACTGGATTTTAAAATTAATGGGATTTTTGTTTAGTTAAGTTTTTTGTTATACATTGAGAATCTTAAACCCAATTTATAAATACCATATTCACTTGAATACAAAATGAAGTTATATTGCCCCAGTAAGTATGGCGGGTGGGGGAAAGCCCCTTGGTTTATAATGGCATACAAGGAAATCTTACTAAATACAAGGTCTATCATCAAACAGGGGGAAAGGAGCTGTGCTCCACAACAGAAACCAAATATAAAGTTGATAAAATATAGCCAACACTGAGTATAACTATAAAACGTGTGGTCCATAGGCCAATGGGAACCTTTGTGCTTGCCTGACTTCCCTCCTCCTGGGGGGTGCCTTTGAGGGAGGGTTTGCCTTCTTTTGCCCTGATCTGATTTATCAGGGCCACATCTATGCCACTGAATTCCTCTGCTCGCAGACAGCACTCTTCCCGATTCCTGGGGTTTCTCCTTTTGGTCTTTTTCCCTTTCTGTCCCCAGTCGGGTAGGTTTTCTGTCTCAGAGGGTCCCACAGACACCTCCATTTCACTCTCCTCCTCACTTTCCCCTCCGGTCCCCATTTCCTCTATTGGGGTCAGGGCTGGAGATGGGGCTGGGGATGGGGTGCAGTCCTTGCTCAGCTGCTCTAGCAGTTTGCAAGTCTCTCTTACCACCTGGTCCACTTGGGAGGGTTCTGGGTCTGGGGAGCCCCCTTTTCCTTCTCCTTCCTCCTGCTCCCAGCCCTCCAGGTCCATTTTGTTCTCTGTTTCTGGGCCTGCTTTTTCTTCAGCCTCCAGAACTGGGGCCATAGACGGCACTTCCTCCTCCTCCTCTTCTCTGGCCACATAGGCTTGTGCCTCTGGGCATTTTCTGAAAAGCTGTCCCTCTTTCCCACTCAAATTACAGTGCTTGCCTTTTGTGCAGCTCTGTGAGCTGTGCCCAGTCTGGTTGCAGACTGCACAGAATTCCGCTTTGCACTCCTTTCTCAGGTGCCCTTCATCTCCGCAGCAGTGGCATATCCTGGGCTGCCCCTGGTAGGAGATCAGCCCCTTGTGTCATTCCAGGATCAGGGAGGCTGGCAAATGCACCATGGCTCCTGCCTTCTCTGGGTCCTGCTTCAGAATGACTGCAGCAAGCCAGGCCCCAGTCCAAATGTCTTCCCCATCTTTCTCTTTCTCTATGGCTCCCACAGCTTCACAATTCCTGCTTAGCCAAAATTTCAAATCTTGCTCCCCAACCTCTGTTGTGCAGAGCCGAATTCTCACTTTCTTTTTTCTTCCCAACCTGTTCTGGGCATCACCCCCATAGAAAACAAAGTCCTCTAGCCTGGGGTCATTAGCCATTCCCTGGAGCTACTGCCAGAAGTCCTGCCTAGCAACAGGGCTCCTGAACCCCACCTCCCGATCAGCAGAGGACTCACATTTCCATATGTAAATGAGGTCCTCCTTCTTCACCTTCAGCGTCTCTCTCAGGACCAGCCAACAGAAATCTTCCCTCTTCATCCTGTTTGGCAGGTACTGCTCCCTCTTATCCATTCCTCTCATGCAGCAGGCTACCAGATAGGCCCTCACCTCCGTCCTTAGTGTCCTTAGCGGTGGTCAGGGTCCCCCCACTGGCAGAGCCCTCTTCGCCATCTCAACCTACGTCACCATGACCAGGTGTCTCTGGAGTCCTCAGACGCCCAGAGCCCAGGCAAAGAGATCACCATCCCCACCACTCTGGCACGGGGGGAGACCACATGGGTCACTGGATCAGTAAATAACAAACCCTCAATTGACTTTTATTAGTAGATGTTTAGGATTGTGAACACAAAAAGATGACAAAGCCAGTAGGGAAATATAAATTGCCCGAGTGAGGGACTAACATTAGAGGGATGAGGGTGAGGAGGGAAATGCAACTAGGTTACAGAAAGTACAATGTTAGCCAACAAGGCCCAGGGGCAGGAGAAGGGGGAAGGGGAGGGAAGGGATTCATGACTCTGAGACAGAAAGAAGATAGATGCACACAAACCTGTACAACAGTCTGCAATGGTGGAGGAAGTAGTTCAAAGAAAGTGTCTCAGTCCATATAGAGTCTCATCATAGGGGTCCTCTTCGGATGGAGCATGGTCATTCGTTGCTGAAGAATCCTCTCGAAGTGAAGTCCATCTGGTACAGGGGGGTGGTTCAGGCCATCTCCTTTGGGTCCACTACGCTTGATCTTAGCCTTCAAGAGGCTGAGGCCTATGGGAACCTACTCCAAAAAGAAATTAGTGCAGCCTATCTGAATAAGATGTATGGTAGGGCCCATTAAATGCAGGCCCCCTCACTCCTGACTCTCTTTCAAGTCATAGTGAGTCACAACTTTACATCCATTTTTATTTCCTCTTAATTCCCACAGCTGAGCTTTCCTATTTCCAATGATTCCTGTTTCTTCATCAGCCTTAAGTGTCTAGCCAATGTCAACAAATAGGGCCCCAAACTGTTCACCTAAAATCACTTCGTTGCTTCATCTCTCAGCCTGTTGTATATGATTAGCGTGGCCCTGCCTCCCCCCCCCCCCCCCCCCCCGCCACAAGGTGAAGCCAGACCAGGTTGCCCTCTGCCTCATTTGCATATACATTTTTGGAGGATCCGAGGATTCATGATAAGAACACCTCATTCCAGTCATGAGTGGGAACTAATTAGCACATGGCTTCTTTGTTGGGGCATCTGGAATGCACAAAGAAGATACTTGACCACTCTGATTTATTTTCCCTTGCTGTGGCAGTCAGGGGGACAAATTCAAGGCAAACCTCCGATAATTAGATTCTATACCATGAAATCTATAACATATTTATAAATTTGCCACATATAGAATTTAATAATTGGGGGATCATCTTATAATCAGGGTCATCTTCTATTTGAATAGATATGGTACATCTCCAAGAGAACTGAAAATTGGTGGCTCCTTTGCATATTGGCAAATCTGAAGTTAAATTGCATATTTATGCAGTACCTGAATTTTTTTCTGATTTTTTTTTCATGTGGCATTTAATGTATTCTGTATCATTGGAAAGAAAAAGCATACTCTTGGTTATGCAACTACAGGCCAGTCAGACTCACCTCCATCGTTGGTAAAGTCTTTGAAAAGATTATTAAGGCTCATATATGTGAGAGCCCAGCAGGAAAATTTATGCTGAGGAGAAAACAGCATGGGTTTGTAGCAGGTAGATCATGCCTGACTATTCTAGTCTCTTTTTATGACCAGGTTATAAAACACCTGGTCACACAGGAGTAGGGGTAGATATGGTTTACTTAGACTTTAGGAAGGCCTTCGATATGGTATCCCACCCCATACTAGTGAACAAATTAAGAGGCTGTGACTTGGATGATTACACAGTCCGGTGGGTGGCAAATTGGCTAGAGGGTCGTACCCAGAGAGTGGTGGTGGATGGGTCAGTATCGACCTAGAAGGACATGGGCAGTGGGGTCCTGCAGGGTTTGGTCCTTGGATTGATACTCTTCAATGTCTTCATCAGTGACTTGGACAAGGGAGTGAAGTGTACTCTGTCCAAGTTTGTGGATGATACAAAACTGTGGGGAGAAGTGGACACACTGGAGGGCAGGGAACAACTACAAGCAGACCTGGGCAGGTTGGACAAATGGGCAGAAAACAATAGAATGCAATTTAACAAGGAGGAATGCAAAGTGCTACACCTAGGGAGGAAAAGTATCCAGCACACCTAGTGCAAAGGAAATGACCTGCTCGGCAGCACGGAAGCGGAAAGGGATCTCAGAATCCTAGTGGACTCCAAGATGAACGTAAGTCATCAGTGTGATGAAGTCATCAGCAAAGCTAACTGCACTTTATCATACATCAGCAGATGCGTGACAAACAGAACCAAGGAGATGATACTTCCCCTCTGTCGGGCACTGGTCAGACCACAGTTGGAATACTGCGTGCAGTTTTGGGCGCCAAGAGGGATGTGGATAATCTGGAGAGGGTCCAAAGAAGGACCATTCGTATGGTTAAGGGCTTGCAGGCCAGACCCTATGAGGAGAGACTTGGGCACCTGGACCTCTTCAGCCTCCGCAAGAGAAGGTTGAGAGGTGACCTTATGGCTGCCTATAAATTCATCATGTGGGCGCAGAAGGGAATTGGTGCTCTCCCCTACACTGGAGGTCTTGAAGAGGAGGTTAGATAGGCATCTGGCTGGGGTCATCTGAACCCAGCACACTTTCCTGCCTATGCAGGGGTCAGACTCGATGTTCTATTGAGGTCCCTTCCGACCCTAACATCTATGAATCTATGGTTAGTATCTTCCTTTCAGAGGAAATTATGACTTGCCATAAAATGCAAATCTATACAATGAAAGAAACTATAACACTTAACCACTCTTTTCCAGTTCTTCTGCCCCGAGTCTTGATTCAGTAAGGGACTTGACATGTGTTTGCTGAATCAGGGTTAAAGAACTGGGCTTTTTTTCTGTGTAGTTCTCTTGCTTCAAACCTTTTATGAACAGGGCTCACTCTTATTATAGGTATCTTCTCCCTTCATATTTAAGTTAATTCTTAAAACGTATTCTTCCAATGCAGTTCTTATTGCAGTTCCACTACTTATTGTAGTTTTCTTAACTAAGAACATTTTGCAAATGAGACAAGTAAGTAATCTTACCATAAAGAAATAACTGCAAATTGTAATTTTAATGGGATCCCTACTAAATTTAATGTTGTGTCACAGTTTTGCTTTGTTTTGGGTTGTTTTTTTTTTAATAAAGCAGATACCTGGGCAGGAACTTTCCATCAACATTTTTCCTTTGGAAAATTCCAGTTGATAAACAGTAAAACTATTAATCAAGAGAAAGGATCGGATTTAATAAATCTTTTGATTTGAAAATGGAAAAAAAATGAAATGGTCAAACTATATTATTCTGATTTTTTTTTTTAAAGGAAAAGCAGGGTTTTCTGTTTCAAAATGAATTTCCATGTTGCAGTTTAATTCAATTAATAACAAACATGCTGAAAAGTGCTTAGTAGCAAAATTAAATATTTCATAATTATTGAGATATTTTGATATAATTGAGTTTTTTTTTTTCCCAAAAAAATTTTCAATATTTTATTCATTAAAGTCCTTTTTCCTATTTAGATTCACGTTGCACATTACTGGTGCTAAATAGATATTTACTTTATAAAATATTCTGACCTTTACCCTGAAGATTAAACACTTCAGGAGACATAGATCTCTTTCTCACAGAGAACAAGCTTTCAGTCTAAAATTCCAACTAAAATTATTTTTTACTTTTTTTAACTCTATTATATACCAGTAAATATAAGAAGATGACCATTTATCCTGTAACTACCATTTGACCATTATTTTTTGCCTTTCTGCTTACTTGTAAAATAAGGAGCATTTATTATAGAAGAGTATTATTATTTTTAATGTAGCATGATTATGACTGGCTAAGGTCAGACTTAAGGTTAAAGGAATAGCTCTGAATCTGTAATTCTTCATATGCAGGTAGGCCACTACATGCCTACAGGGTCCCAGTGAACTTAATAAAACTCCATATTTACTCAGCAGTCAGCCTATGTTTATTCAGGGCAAATATTTATAGCATTTGATGAACTTGGATAGTATTTAAATGAACTTAAAAATATAATACCATTAACTCTCTTTAACACTGCAGTGGATGTTTCCTTTTTATCCCATCTTTTCATCTGCATCCTTCATTGCTAGAGAATTCATAGTGCTGACTGGTAATACCACTTTGTTTCAAAGTCTAAATATTTTCCCACCCATTTTATTTTGTATCTCAGATAATCAATTGATGATTTTTATTAAGAACACCAAAAGTGTTGAAGGATTAGTTAAATGGATTTTTACAGCATGGTTCATTACAGTATTCTAATAGTATTCATGGCTATGTATAAATACAGATCAAAGAATCTTCTTTCAAATTCTCGTGAATTGAAAATGCCCAGTTAATAGGCTTACAGAGTAAAAAAATTCACAGGGACAATAGCTATTCACATCCCAGATGGAATGTACAAATAATACAGTGAGTTTGGGTTCTAGCAGCCTGGCATTATCATAGATAATAAGAGGTCATGGTCTGGCACTGAAGCTTGCAGGCACTTAACAAGGGGAAGTTCCTTGTTATTAGACACACATTATCTATGACTAGGTCAAGAATAGACTTGATAAATCTAAAATCTTTGCTGTAAGAAAATCCAAAGAAGGACTATAACGTTCTCATCACTGGCTTTCATATAATTTGGAAACATGTCAAGGTATAAAAGGATTAAAAGAGAGAATTATTTACAGTCTTTATTTGGAAGCAGGATTTAAAGTGAGAGTAGCTAATTACAGTGTAGGAAGACTCTCCAGTGTTTATATTTCACATGTATTATTCATTAAACTGTATCTAGTATTTAAGCCAGTATACTTAGAACAAGAGTGAAGTATAGAAACTTATGTAGATATTATTGTCTAAAACAGTAAACAGAGGATTAAATTAGTACAGTAAATTTTAACAGCATTGTGACCAACAAAAATAATATTTATCATAACTCTAGTTGCCGGTTCATTATTTTCTGAGGATGGTCATGAGGCTGATAGGGTTATAATAACACTAACCTTCCTGTCTAGTCCTTTTAAGTACTTCTACAACATGAATTTCCTTGAAGCCTTTTAGAATTTTCCCAATGTTTCAAACTTACTGAAATTCCAAGATAACAATTTAGACAACTCCTCCCCAGCTCTCAGAACATTTCTGGATGCAGTTATCCAGACTTGTTGATTTTAAAAGGCTTAACTTTAGTAGCTGGTATGTAACAACTTCTTGAGCAGCTCTTGGAATAGAAAGTATTTTGTATTCATTATCTTATGATCTGAATAAACCATCTGGCTATTTTCCAAATACCAACAGAAATACTGAACATTTTCTTCATTTCTGCGTTAGTACTGAGAATTTCACATCTGTCTCTACTCTATGCTCATTTGTATAAGGGCTAAAGTTCCCTCTGAATCCTTATACCTATTCATAACTATAAATCAAGGTAATTCAGGTTTAAAAGGAGCTATCCTTCCTATCTGTTTATGACACTTATGTGTCCTCCATACCTGTAGTATCTGAGGACCTTGCAATCTTAAATGTATTTGTCTGTGTAACACTCCAGTGAGGTATGCATATTCTTTTCTCTCAAATCTTTATTTCATCTTTCCTGTTCATTCCCTCTTTCCAGTGAGAATAATTTTCCATAGTTCAAAGATTTGTGCTAAAACATATCTTTGTGTTTAAAAAGGGGCTTATAATATAAAATATTTTGAAGTTATATTGTAGCATTGAGATGTACCATGGCTTCTTTGTATTGATCATTAGCAAATGCCTTAGGAGATTTTTAAAGATTCCATTTTTAGCCTTGTGCTTTTCAGTACAGTCAAGGCAGGTATTAATGAATCGATAAAACACAACCTGATGTGTTTAAATCCCATATTGGAAATGTTCAGTCTGTGTGAGATGATGCCCCAAGCAAGGCAAAGAAAATTCTGTAATGCTCCTTGTGCACCCATGTGCAAATACTTGGGCAGCTCTATTCAAATATATTTCTGCATGTCTGAAGCTTTGGGAATTAGAGTCTCTACCTCCTCTTCCTTTCTGGGGGGAGGGAACTGAAAAGATAGAAATGCTGGATTAATATATTTTTAAAATGTAAAATATTCATTGTTCCAACAGCATCGAGTTTTTGACAATGAAAGGAATTAACTAGTAAAAAGCAGTTATGTTTCAGCAAGACCTTTACAACAACTTGGCCACCATAGCCACAACACTCAACTTTACTGCATTTTAGTGAGTTAAGTGCCACTTCAAAAAGATGCCTGTATGCTGCAGACTAAAAAGTAGTGTATGGATCTCCAAGGTAGCTTTGAATAAATTATTTTAGTTACATTAAGCAGTCTAGCCTCACAGGTAGGCACTTACAATACATTAATTCAGAGGCATAACTACAAGCTACTTCAGCACCCTGGGCAGATACCACAGGGTCCCAGAGAGTAAGAAGGGGGCAAGGGGAAGGAGGGTGGCAGGCCTGTACCATCTCCCACATCTCCCAGTGCCTTCAGGGCTCCCTGCCTGTACCCTCGTTCTGCAACCTGGAGGGGCACAGCACCCACCTCCCTGCTCCCTCTGCCATACAGTCCCAACCTGGAACACAGGAAGAGGCCCACCTGCTCAACCCAGCTCTGAAGCGGACAATGGCTGGGATGGAATGGGCACTCAGTTGGTTGTTGGAAATGCTGCACAGCCATTGAATGAATCATAGAATCATTGAAAAGTAGTAGGGAAGGGATCTTTGGAGGTCATCTAGTCCAGCCCCTCCCTGAAGCAGGATCATCCCTATCCAAACCATCCCATAGAAACCCTTGCCAAAACTATTAAAACTACACAGACAAACCTATCATACAACCATGAGGCATAGCACCCTAACCTGCCATGAGTAAAGTGGGTGAACAATGGCAACCAGTGCCCTGCTGCTGTGAGGGTTGTTAAAATGTGATTGAGAGATCTGAGGAAGAGGGCTACCCTGCCCCCACTAGAAAGGAAGACAAAACCCCCTACAGTCTGTACCAGTTTGACTGTGGAATACAATTCTTTCCTGACCTCATATATGGCAATTGGTATGACCCACGGTGGAGAGGCAGGACTAGCCAGGAATCTCTAGCTTCAATCCAGCAGGAGCACTGGCACACCCCTGTTAAACGTGGGGCAGAGCATGGCAGGATCAGCCCTGAGCTAAAATGCTCCTCCCCAGCTCAATTTGCTGCTGTTCCAGGTGCACATGGAGACACCGCACCCTGGAGTAGTTTACTGTGGCTCAAATTGCTCCACAGTTTATTCAGTCACATTAATTGCACATGTAGCTGTTCCAACTAGGCATTAGGCACCTAAAGAGTTTTCTGAATCTGGGCCTAAATGGCTTCTCCACAATCACACAAGTTTGTGGTTAACCTGATAAATTGAAGCTGGATCCATTCTTCCTTAAAGAAAGCACTTAGTGTCATCTGAAAGGAAACAATCTCTCTCAGATAGTACACTGATTTAAATATTATTTGCTTATCATGAGGTTACTCTCTTTGTTTTTTTCCAACAGCATCTGAAAGCAAAGGTTTTAATTTGGGGATTGCTTGCTGTGTTGCACGTAAAGGTTCTAGCATGTTGTAATATTTATTTATGACTTTATTCTGCCAAATCATTAATATTAATAGAAGTACTAGGTTTGAACAAGGTTGGCAAAGTTTGACTTCCTTCATGAAGGGAAAACAGATACTTGGAAGAAATACACATGTTTTTTAAGTATTTTAAGCCTTGTCTCTTGCTGTTGTGTTGCTACAAAAGTCTTTCTTTCATTTAGTTTACAATAAACAGTTTGTTCAGCTTGCCAGAAAGCAAAACATTTGAGCCTTTTAAACATTTTTAATTAATGAAGGAAGTACAGAACAAAGTCACTTGGACTGAAAAAAAGAAAAATGTTTTATTTTGAAAATGCTGAAATTAAATACAGTATTTTTTCTATTTTCTTTTTCTTTCTACCTGGAAAAAAATCGTAAAGCTACGCAAAAATTGTGTTTCAGTTTTGTGAAATGTATTTGTGCTGATGAACCTATATTTTCATTATTTAAAAAATGCATTTGGGCTGAGAAAAAAGTGTGGCTCTCAACTGGGTCCTTGCAGCTCTTTTTGACCAGAAAAAATATTTGATTTTTGCTTAAATATTAAAATAACCTTGGAGAAGAACCAACAAAGCTCAAGGCAGCTCATGAGAGTAACAGTACTTGTAAAACAGAAGAATGACAGAAACAACTTAAATGGAAATTATAGTATTGTTGGCACTGTACCTATTACCCAGATGCCTTGTTTCAGGGGGGCCCAAAACCTTCAAACCAACCATGACCTTTCCATTTGATAATAGGCTAATTTCTTGATACACAGTGATAACAGAAAAGAATAAAGCAAGCAATTCTATAGCTAGCAATCCTAGGGCTGTCATCAGAGCCAGGATACATCTGGCCAGGGCATGAACTTCACTCTGTGGTTCTTTCTTAGATGTCAGATGTCAGCAGCCTGGAGGTCAAAGGCCGAGGCCCAGCCCCCCCCCCCCCCCCCCCGGTGGGGTGGATGAGATGGGCTGATGGTATGCCCCCTGTTCATGGTGCTTCAGGTTCCCCTCTCAGGGACCCCTCTGTCCATGCGATCTTGGTCACCCCTCTTAGGGACCCTTTATTGCTCTAACGTCCCTTCTTTTGAATTCTTTTCCCTTTCTGAAGACTATCCATGGCTTTTGCTGATTGGTCTCTCTGTGATCGTCATACTATCCATGTTCTGTCCTGTCAGCATATTCCTTTGTTTCACAAGCCCATCACATGCACACATCTTAATTTGGTCTTTCTGGGTCTTTTCCTAATTTGGTCTCTTCCCCCAAAACTGGAACTCTCAGGGTCCCCACGCTTGGGCCTTGTGAGCTGGTGCCACCTTATCTTATGTTATGGAACAGCATGGCATATGCCTACAATTTTCCAGGCTATGTGTATATCCAGTGGTCTTGTGTTAGATACCCTGTCTGCCTTAAAGGCTGTGAGAACTGTGTGACCAGACCTCTAGAAATCAATTAACCCTTGCTGCCACTCTGGACTATTGTTCTAATGCATATATATATATATATATATATATAATCTTTTGTGTGTTAGGAAGAGGGGTGGGGGGGTATCTCTCCATGTCAAGGAGCAGTACATTTCCCTTCAAACTGAGTCCATTAACCATGAAGGGCATCTTGAAAAATGCTGGGTTAAAATATGGGGGAGCATGGAAAGACTGGAAAAGAACCAATGTGGTCCCAATCTTCAAGAAAGGGAGGAAGGAAGATCTAGGGAATTACAGACCTATTAGTCTAAGTCCATCCCTGTAAATAGCTTGGAGAAAATTATCAAGGGATCCATCTGCAACAGGCTAACAGAAGGCAACCTACTGAACACGCCAGCCAGCGTGTTTTTATTCCTGGAAGGTCTTGCCTGACCAACCTCATCTCCTATAACCAGGTGATGCATTGCCTGGGCAAGGGAGATGAGGTTGATGTCATTTATCTGGATTTTGAGCAGGCCTTTGACTTGTTCTCACATGATGTCCTCATAACGAAGCTGGGGAACTGTGGCCTTGACCATCTAATGGTCCAATGGCTGGGGAACTGGCTCCAGGGTTGGACCCAAAGGGTACTAGTTGATGGGAACAAATCAACGTGGCACAAGGTTACCAATGGAGTCTCCTAGGGTTCAGAGCTCAGGATGGTACTCTTCAATATCTTCATTAATGATCTAGATTTGGGCATCAGATGTTGACTGGCAAAGTTCGCAAACAACACTAAACTATGGGGGAAGGTGGTCGTGCTGGAGGACAGGCTGGGGATCCAGGCTGACCTGGACACACTTAATGTAGAGAAATGCAGGGTACTCCACCTTGGGAGAAAAAAGAAGCATCATACTTATAGGTTCAGC
>NW_005842275.1:1132609-1136297 GCF_000455745.1 Alligator sinensis
AGACTTGGGGGTCTTGATCAACCACAAGATTAATGTGATGCCATGGCCAGCAAACCAAACCAAACTCTGGCATGCATCCACTGATGCATCTCAAGCAAAACCAGGGATGTCATCCTCCTGCTTTACTTGGCCTTAGTGAGGCTGCAGCTGGAGTACTGCATTCAGTTTTGGGCCCCCCACTTCAGGAGGGATGTGTATAAGCTTGAGAGACTTCAGAGGAGAGCCATCTGTATGATCAAAGGCCAAGAGAGCAAGCCTCATGAGGAGAGGCTGAGGGACATGGAACTCTTCAGCCTGGTGAAGAGAAGGCTCTGGGGGAACTTGGTGGCTACCTATAAGTATATAAGGCAGGTGCATCAGGATCTGGGAGAACACTTGTTCACCAGGGCTCCCCAAAGGTTAACTAGGTCTAACAGCCACAAACTTCCAGAAGGTCAATTCAGACTCAATATAAGGAAAAACTTCTTTACAATCTGACTGTCCAAGCTCTGGAACAGGCTTTCCCTAGAGGTGGTGCAAGCACCTACTCTGAACTCATTCAGAAGGTGTTTGGATGTTTATCTTTCTGGGATCATTTGATCCCTGCAGACTTCCTGCCTCTGGCAGTGGGGCTGGATGCAATGATCTCACAAGGTTCTTTCCAGCCCCTAATGTCTATGAAATCTATAAGCCAATTCCCAAAAGCAAGCCTCTAAATACCATTCCCAAAAACAAGCCCCTAAATACAATTTTCTAACCATCAAATATAAACATAACAAACAGATAGCCTAAAAAAATATTTCAGCCTAGCTTTATTTATTAAATGTCTGTCCAAATAGAAAAGGTCTTACAATGCTTCTGGAAGACGTTCAGGCTTGAGCTCTGATGGGCTTAAGTGGGAAGGAATCCCAGAGCTGAGGAATGACTCTTGAGATCATCCTCCAATTAATTTTCACCAAGCAAACTTGGCTTATTTATGGTACATGCAAGAGGTTGATCTCAATTGACCTTAGGGATTGTGATGGGGCGTAAGTAAAAAATGCATAGGTCCAAACTGTTTAGAGTCTTATAAAACAAATTCAGCACCTTGAATTGCATCCACAGAGCTACTGAAAACCAAAAAAGTTTCTGGAGCCCTGGAGTTATGTGCTTCTGGTAACCCAGACCGCTGTGTTCTATACCATCTGCAACTTCCTGAGCGTATTCAAGAACAACCTTATTTACAGCACAGTAGTCTAGCCTTAGAGTTATGAAGGGATGGATGGAGGCCAGATCTGAATCTTAAGGAAAGGGTCACCATTTTCTCACCAGGTGAACTGGTGAAAGGCACGCCTAACCAAAGCTAGGTGAGCAGTGAATCCAGGAGCACACCAAGGCTGCAAACCTGAGTGACAAAGGGAGGTTAAACCCCATCAATGACAGGTGTTCCAACCCCCTCCTCCCCACCCCCCCAACCACAAATCAAGCAGTCTGCCTACCACCTTCACCTCTGTCTTGCCTTGATTCAGTTTTAATTTGATCATTTGCATTCAGTTCCCAACTGCAGTCAGGCACTGGAAAAGTACTAAGATTGTGGGGTCTGGGTCAGATGAGAAAGTGGATGTCATCATCAAACTGATGGCCCATCACTTCAAATTTCTGCACAATATTGGCCAATGGCCTCATATACACATTGAACAGGAGAGGTGACAAGATTGAGGACTGGGTGATCCCAGAAGAAAGGTCCCAAGGGGACAACAGGCACTTACATATCACCACCCTCAAGGAAAAAGCAGAACTAATTTCAGCAATCCTGATAATACCCACCAGAACATGTAAACAGTATCAGAACCTCATGAACAACTGCATCAAAGGCTGATAAAAGATTTAATGAGATCATCAGGACACAATTTTCCCTTCAATGTCCAGATGAAGATTGTTGACCAAGGCCACTTCTATAGATAAAGTAAACAGCTCAGTTTTTCTCTAGAAGGCCATTAAGAAACACAATGGTATTTCTGGCAACAGCAGCTATTTAAAGGTATTGCTAGTACTATAGTATATGGTACAGGTTTTTTCTGCCACTGTTACTATTAATGATGATGGTAATGGTAATAAAAAAAAACACAGGACAATTCATGATGCAAGGCAATTGTAAGAAGGTTCAGGAAGGCAAATAATATGAAACATTTCTTGCAAGTCTCATCTAAGATGGTTGACTTCCCTTCCATCAGCCACATCTATATTATTTTATATTTTTAGAGTTTCTTGCATTGGAAACAACTTGCCAACTGGAGATTTTGATATGGTGCTGTATATCACTGAACTCACCTCTGAAGTGCAGCCATCTATAAGGTGAAACCCAGTGAGAGTTCAGAGGAACATTACACAGCAATTGAAGTCAGGGAATAACAAATACAATGATAGAGAAATTAAATAAGCAGATTCATACTGTAATTTCTCCAGAACACCTGGGCTAAGGACACAAGTTACACATAAACTGGTTTAAGTGATCAGAAACTGGTTTAAACCTGAACAGAACAGGAGCTCAATGCACATAAACCAGTTTCAAAACTGCTGAAACTGGTTTAAGATGAACCTGGTTCAATGTAGTATTAGACTTAACTGATTTAGATCAAACCACTTTATGAAACTTCTGTCCCAGATCCCTTCCTGATTCAAGTTAAATCACAGTCCCCCAGCATCCCAGCATGCTTTCTAGCCGTGGGCTGGGCTGTGCTGTCAACTCCAGAGGACAGAGCAGTGAGGGCTGGCTGACACAGGGCTGGGGATGCAGCCCAGTCTATAGGGGGAGGGGACTGCCCCCCAGGCAAACCCCAGCTGTGGTCTGGGGCCAGGTAGTGGGGTTAAACACCCCTTCCCCTGCTCAAACTTACTGCTGGCTGCAACTATGGACTACAAATCCCAAGAGGAAGTAAACACAGAGCCCTAGAGCCATGCTCTAGTGCCCCCTGGCTTCTGGCTTGAGCCACTGCAGGCATGTGGCTGCATTACCTGAATCAAAGGTAAATGTCTGTCACATCTGCTTCAATTTAATCTGTGCAGTTTAGACTAATGTGCAAAGACTGAATCAATTCAGCCTCAGGCTTTTTGACTGTCTGTACTTAGCCTTAGGGAAGCTTAATTTCAAAAGGTGCTGTGTCTCATAGGGTGTCTTTGGGTCTCATAGGGGTATAGGTTGTACCTGGGTTGGTCTAAGGACATAGGCAGACAAGGTTCTTTGGGTGAATCTGATATCTTTTATTAGACCAACTAAAATAGTTGGAAAATAATTTCTTATTAAGCTTTCGGGTTTAAAAACCCTTAGTCAGGCTAAGGAAGCATCTGCAGTTGGTGTGTGTTCTTCCTAGATGGAATAAATAGTAAAGAGACCAGAGGCTGGTATACAACAAGAAAGGCTGTCAGTGAAGATGTAAATTGAGTTAAACCCCACTGACTCCTCAATTTACAATTTACTGACTGCCTTGCTTGCATGCATACCAGCCTCTGGCCTCTTTACTATTCATTCCATCCAGGAAGAGCGCGCACCAACTGCAGATGCTTCCTCAACCTGACTAAGGGTGTTTAAATCCGAGAGCTTGCTAAGAAAAAAAAAGTCCAACTATTTAAATTGGTCTAATAAAATATATCAGGTTCACCCAAAGAACCTTGTCTGCCTTTGAGTCTCATACTAGATTTCTGTTGTACAAACATGGCTATATATCTGTGA
>NW_005842275.1:1136328-1147425 GCF_000455745.1 Alligator sinensis
TCAGCAGTCATGTTTGACCAAGTCAGATATTTCATTCACCACTGGACTTTGAGAAATCTCAAATTTCAAAGACTAATTCTGTAGAGAAGCCTAGCAGATGCAAAACAAGTGGTGTAAATGACCAGTGATATATATAAAACCAAGAAGCTGTGTATTGAGTCACTGTGTCACTATCTAACATGAACTGATATGAATCTTAATGATGGAGGTTCACTCATCAATAATTTCAGCACTCCATGTGTCATTTTTACAAACTGGTAATTTCTTGTCTTCCTACCTGTATAACATACCATGGTCAGATGACAGGGAGCTGGGGGAAAATGGTGTGGAATTTACTAGCTTTATGCCTTATTTCAACATCCAGTAACGGCACTGGATGCTGCTCTTGGTGACATTTTTTTGATGGATGCTAAACTTGTGCATTTCAGCTGAACAAAAGCAAGAGGGCAAGGTATTTCCTATCACTCAATTTTGGTTAATGAAACAGAAAAACCTGCCAAGATGGGCAAACTCTCAGGATGATATTTCTTTTCATGTCATACTTTATTCCACCATTCTAATGTTGATGAACTAAGGGTCAGAAATTTTCACAATATTCCTTTTTCATAATAATCTTACTTTAAATTATTCTGTATGAGTCATTTTCTTTGTGTTTGCATTTAAAATAGTTAGATTCATTATTAATATTCAAACAATTTCCTGTTTTTATGACAATGCTGAAGAATAATGAATGAAATCTCTCCTTTCCATTTGCAGAAGCCTTTCTGGTTCAGAGACTAGGAACCTGGAGAATTTCTTCTGAACTTAATTGAGTTACTTAGGTTTAAAAATGAGGTAGGCAAGTCCAGAATCAGATCCCAGATACTTAAGCGAAACACCAATAAAAGCAAATTTGAATTTATCAGTTAATGTGATATTACTCAAATAGATAGATGTATATCTGTGATACCTTTGACAGATCACAATAGTGGTAGGTTGCCCAAGCCTTAATTCTGTCATGACAGGTGTGCAACTGTGCACAGTACTTCATGCAGAAATAAAATCTTTTCATTTTGAAGCTGTTACATTTGCTGCTTGATGTCAGTTTTACCTTCTAAAATACAAACTGAGAATGATAACAGATATTCTTTTACACCTCATTTTGCACATCATTTCTGTATGATGTGGTTGGCAAATTATTTCTCTGTCAATACAGTTCAGGTATTATTTACTATTTCTGTATTCAGTTCATACTGGACTTCAGCCACCTATTTTTTAAAATGATTGGTAGACCAATATCTGGTACGCAAACATTTGTGCACTTTTTTGTATTACTTATGGAATGGATTTGTTTATACTTTCAGAATTTCATCTGTTTGCAGCCAGGAGGGGTTGCCAGTGTTGGAATGAATGTTTGGAGGTGATATCTTATTAGAAGGAGATCTAGACTTTATTGCCTGTCTAGGGACTGATCTGCTACTGAAAAGAAAAGTCATACTAATTATAGCAGTTTTCTGGCAGTCTGCTCACTGCTTTATGTTTCTCTAGCCACTTATATAAGCTATTGTCTGATAGAAAAAAGTGTCCTACCAAATTTTTGGTGAACAGCACTGGCTGATACATGTTGAGGAAAGCAAATCCTTATTGTGAAGAATATGCAAATATTCATTGTGCAACAAAACCTATTAGGTACAGAGTATCATTTAGCTATTATACCTGTGGTGAAATAATTGCCTTGCTACTGAATAGCTATGCAAATAGTGTCAATAGAGAGCTTTCCTGAAGCTTATTTGAAATGATTAATATAACTGTTAATATTTATTAACTGTTATTAAACCATAGTGTCATAGATTCTTCTATATTTTCCTAAGTTAGCATAAGATAGAACTGTAATGTCATGATATACTAACTATTGGGAAATGGACATTAGCATGGTGATCCCTGTGTTACTTTCTTGAATCAGTGAATATCAGGACTAATGTATTAAGTCATTGCATACCTTATTCATAGGGTCTATGAAAAACTGCTAGGCTAGGTAACTACTTAACTAACTGGCATTTACTTCTGTCTCAGTTACCTTAATAAAGGAGCTGACTTGTCCTTCTATCTAGCACCATAGCCAAAGTTCCAGTATTTTTATGAGGCTATTCTAATCTTTGTTGGTTAGTGACATCAACAGAAAATAAAAGTAAATAATTTCAAATTTTCTATCAAAAAAGCAGAAATTGCAAAATAAAATAAAATACTATTAAACATATTTAAAATTTTTGTTAATGAAAATTTTCTGGCCCTGACTGCTTATGAGGATCAGGAAAAGGTGCAGAAAAAATACTGGTGGCCAATGGATAGATGCAATGTATAGGCACTTATAATTTGAATCTTCAAACTTTGATTCTGGTAGCAGCTGCAGCAGTTTCATTGTGATAGTCATGGATTTTAAGGCCAAAAAGAACTATTATGATCATCTGTTCTGACTTCCAGCATATATAATCCATGAAATTTGATTCCTGTATCAAACTAAGAAAGAGGAGGCCAAATAGGAACTCTGAATAACTTTGTAAGAGCTAGTCATCTAAAATGTTTTTATGATAATGCAGGAAGTATGGGGAAATAAGTAGGGAAAATGGAAGTCCTAGAATATTCCAAAAAATTAAATACAATTGGAATAACTGACACTTAGTGAGACAGTATTCTATTCATGTAGACTGTCATAGATTGGTATAGCCTGTATAAAAAGGAGGTGGTATTGCCTTAGATAGATATACTTATTTTGAGTTACAGAAAGAAGCAGACAAATTGAAAATATCAGGGTTAAGGTAAAAGGGGAAAATAGCAAAGATGATGTCATAAACCAGGTATGGGCAAAATGCGGCCCACGGGCCAGGTGTGGCCTGCCAGCCCATTCTATCTGGCCTGCAGGGCCCCTAAAAAATTTAGAAAATGAATATTTATCTGCCCCTGGCTGCCTGTCATGATGCCCTCGATGGCTTGCCAAAACTCAGTAAGCGGGCCTCCACCCAAAATAATTGCCTGCCCCTGTCCTAGACCATCAAAGTTGGTAAGAGAGAGGTATACAAGGCTTTCTTCATTTTTTTTAAAACAACTAACAAATTTAGCCAAATTGCAAGACCTTATGGAGGACTTTTGTTTCTGTGTTGTTGGCTGGAAAGGTAGCACAAATGCACAGACACTGCAGTAAGTTTTTGGATTTTCTTGGGGATAGTAGAGATGGTGGAGAAAACATCTAGGCAAGAAGATCATCTTGATTTACTGCTTACTAATACAGAGAAATTGGTTGAGAATCTGCAGTTGAAGGTAACTTCAATGACAATGTTCATGCTCCTAAAGAAAGGAAGGAAGGAGAGAAGCAGAATAAATACATTGCACTTCAAGAAAGAAAACTTTAACAGACTCAAGGGATTTGTAGGCAGGATCCTATCAGAAGCAAATCTAATGGAGGAGTCCAGGAGAGCTGGATTTACCATAAAGAGACAACATAAGGGCATAAAAACATGCAATAAAGCAGGATAAGTAGGGCATCAAGATATTGGCTTTGCTAAGCAATGATCTATTTAAGATTCTAAAATTTAAAAAGAAAAATCACAAAAATTGGAGTGATGAATATAAGAGCACAATATCTTCTGCGGGAAAAATAAGGTGGGTACAGTTTTTATGGGACAGAAGAGATAACAAAATATGTTAGAAAAAGGAGGAAAATTAAGGAAAGGGTAGCTTTCTTACTGGGGAGAAAAATCAAATAATAGATGATGAAGAGAAAGTTTAGGTGTTTAATGCCTTTTTTACTTCAGACTTAACAGAATAAGCCAGCTATCAGATGACAAGATAGTTAGCAGTAAGGGGAAGATAATCATCCTAGAGTATAAAAAGAATAGGCTAGAGATTATGTAAACAAAATAGCAGGGTCAAATGAGATTCATTCTAGACTACTTAAGGAATTGACTGAGGTAATTTTGGAGTCTTGGCTAATACCTCTGAGAATGCAGAAAGATTAGATGAGACCTCAGACAATTGGGAAAGAACAAATATAGTGCCCATCTTTATAAAAAGGGAACAAGGGGGATCTAAGGAAATATAGACCGGTCATCTTAACTTTGATACCCAGTAATACACTGAAACATCATCGAAGTACCTTAAGTACTATAAGGTTAGAATACAATAAGGTAACAGCTGGGGTGTGCAAAACAGGCCTTATTCAATTCGAATTTGGATTCGACCTGAATTGGGGACAGTGGTTCAATTTGTTGATTTGGATCACTTTCCCAATTTGATTCAGCCAAATCTGAAGATTCAATGCTGATTTGGAGAATCAGAGATTTGGCCATAGACACATCTTTAAATGTTTTTTCTACATACCTCAAGGTACCAGGCACAGCTTATGAATACTGTGATGCTGGGACAGCACACTGTGGAAGCACAGGGCGGGGGAGGGGAGGGCTCCCTACATGCTTGGCAGTGAACCTGGAGGTAGACTGGAAGTACTTCTGGTCTACTTCCAGGTCTGTCAGCAAGCACCTGGAGTTGGGGCCCTACACTCCCCTGGCTTGGTGATTGGCTTTGGGGGGCCCCCAGAAGGCACCAGTCACTGAGCTGGGGGGAGCCCCCAGCATGCTCCCTGGCAGACCCGGAAGTGGATCAGAAGTGCTTCTGGTCCACTTCCAGGATTGCTGCTAAGCATGCTGGGGAGCTCCCCATACTCCTGTGGGATGTTCCATTCGCCCCAGCATTGCAGCATTCACAAGCCCCCAGTACCTTGAAGTATGTGGTAAAAACATTTAAAGCTGTGTCTATCTCCAAATTGCCGAATTTTTCAGACTCTCTCCAAATTGATTTGGAGGGTTCCAATTCCTTTTAAGAGATTAAAGGGTCTCCTTATTTGATTCAGATTCAATGATTTGGCCACCAAACTGGGCCAAATCTCTGCCAAATTGAATCGGGGACCAAAGCTTCACACAGCCCTAGTAACAGCCAACATCTATTTGTTAAGAGTTAGTCAAGCTTAACAAACCTGATTTCCTTCCATGACAAGGTGATATACATGGACTTTAGTGAAGCTTCTAGCACTTTCTTCCATGGCCTTTTCATAAGTAAATTTTGAAAATAGTTTACCTTGGGGTGGGGTGGTGTCAAACATATGGCCCATGGGCTGAATCAGACCAGTGGAACTGCTCTGTTTGGACCTCTGGGCTACCAGCATACCACCAAAAGTTAGGGGGCATGGCTAAGAGAGCATTTTCTGCTGCAAAATAGGGCCTCTGGGCCCCAGTAGATGTGATGATTGGTGGCAGGAGGACGAGCAATGGCTGACAGCCCTTATTACCCTCTGGTCATTGCACCGGTCCCCACTGCCAGAGCATGGGGACACTGCAATGATATAGGGAACATGGCAATAGCAACTCCAGCTCTGGAATAGGACACACAGAGGCAGCTGGAGTGATTTCTGCATGCTCTGGTTCAGAGCCAGAGTTGGTGCCACTGTGTGTTCCAGGTTGGAGCCAGAGCTGCTGCTGCCACCACTTCCTCATGCCCTGGGCTGGTTTTAGCCATCAAGGAGACCTACAGTCTGGATCCAACCTGGGCCATAAGGAGATTTTGACACCCCTGGTCTGCATGAAAGAGAGGTGCATAACTGAGCACAGTGATCCAACTACATAGTGGTCATCAATGATTTGATGTCTACTGGGCAGGAGGTATCAAGCAGGGTTCCACAGGTTCCATCCTGGGTCTGATACTCTTTGATATCCTCATAAAGACCTTGAAGGATGGCATTGAAAGTATACTTCATTAAATTATGACTGGCACTATGCTTGGTGGGGTAGCCTGTACTCTGAAGGAGAGTATTTTAGGATTCAAAATGACCTTGATAAATTGCCTGAGATGGTCTGAAATTAATTGGATAAAATTCAATAAGAACAAGTGCAAAATACTGCACTTAGGATAGAATAATCAAATGTGTTAATAAGACTGGCTAAGATGCATTACTACAAAGAAAGTACTTTTGTAAGAAAAAAAAAGCCAGCATCCTTCATTTCAAGCAGCAAGGAATGCATTTATGCTCATACATGGATGGTTAGCTCAGGCAGACTCTTTGTCAAAGAACTTTGTGGAAAAGTCTCTCAGTCTGATTTGCACAGTTTCACTCCCTTTACTGTGTTTAAAATGGGATACATCTGCATGCCGAGACAGAAAATCTCTATTGCAGAGGCTATCCTGGACTCTGTTCCAGCTATGTGGAGTCTAGCTTCTGATTCTTTTCAACCTCAGCAATCTACTTTTATTGACATATAATTTTTAACAATATCTTTGGAAAGAAAAAGACTATTTTTTTTAAATGAAAATTGAGATTCTTCTTCCTGAGGGTGAAGTTCTGTTCTGTTCTGTTCTGTTCTGTTAACAAGAGACTTATGTGACTGCTACAATCCCCTCCAGCTCATCAGTGCTACACTGCATATTGGTTTATATATTACTATGAATACTTCAGCTATGAATGGTGAAATTAATTTTTACAGTTCACAATCAATGAAAAATAAGTGACATAGAATATACTAATTCACTTGCATGAACACCAGATTAAATCCTTATGGTTGATACTGGATACTTAATCAGTTAATAAAGATTTGGCAATCAGTATAAAATATTGCTGATTTTTGACAAAGGACTAGAATCTATAGCTAAGTAGAAGTGTTCAAGAAGCCTGAGGTTCTCTAACTTCCAAGTTTTAGTCTAAGCACCCAAGGTTATGTTGGGAGCAAGCAGAACATGTTAGCCCTTGGGTGGTGAGGAGGAGTTCAGAGCCTGCCTGCATCGGCCAAGCCCAGCATGTTCTGCAAATGCACCAGGCTGCCAAGGACTCCCAAGCAGAGCTGAAAGGCCAAATCACCCCTGATTGGCTGGTGGAGTGGCCAGCCCAGCTGCACTTGATGCAGCAGTAGCTCATTATGGCATGTGCCCTCATGGCCATGAGCCACCAGCTGACCATCCTGCACATGGTATCCCAGCGCACCCTGCAACTGCCAAGTTGTGTGTGTTGGACTCCTGGGTCCTGTGTGTGTGTGTTTGTATATGTATCCCAGATGCCTGTATTCCATGTGTGTGTCCACATGTGTTCTGGGTGCCTGTAGCCTCCCCCACCAATGTTGGCAGCTCTGGCCATACACAGAGGTAGGCTGTCTAGATCTGCAAAGACTTGGCTGAGTAGCTCCTCATCTGCATGGATCAGAAGTCCTCCCCAGATTAGTATGGCCAGAGGGCTTCAGGTGCCCATGACCTGGCACCAGGCCATGGGTCTCCAACCCCAGGCTCCTTTGGCTCTGCATTAGGGACACTGCTGCTCACAGCCCACAACCCAGTCTGGCCAGGCACCATCCCCCTTCCCTTCTCCCTCTCCAACCTCCCCCAGAGATACATGTTGGGACAACAGGAAGATGAGGCCTGAAGAAGAGACTTGCTTTATTTTAATCAAAAGCTGAAGCTGCCAAATTTTAGTGTGTTTATTTAACAAAAACTGCTGAATGTTGCCCACTCTGGAACTTGGAACCTTTTTCTTAGTTAACACTGAGAGAGCTGCACCAAGCAGCTATGGTTTTGAAGGAGAGAGGCGGAGTTGGAAGCTGTGGAGGCTCAATTTAACAAACTTTGGCCAGAAGGGGGAATGCCACATATGAAACTGACATCCCTCAATTTACAGATTCACAGATGTTTAGTGCTGGAAGAGACCTTGTGAAATCATCATGTCCAGCCCCCTGCTCTGAGCAGAAAAGACTGATGGGGTCAAATAACCCCAGCAAGGTGTGCATCCAGTCTCCTTTTGAAGATCTCCAGGGTAGGTACCTGTACCACCCCCGATGGGAGTCTATTCCAGAGTTTGGTCATATAAACTGTGAAGAAGTTTTTCCTTATATCAAGTCTGAAATGTTCTTCTAGGAGTTTATGACCATTGCTCCTGGTTTTCCCCAGGGGCACTTTGGTGAACAGTTGTTTGCCTAGCCCCTAATGCTCTCCCCTGATATATTTGTAAGCTGCCACCAAATCCTCCCAAAGTTCTCTTTTCTAGGCTGAACAGTCCCATATCTGTCAGCCTTTCTTTGTATAGCTTCCTCCTCAGGCCTGTAATCATATGAGTGGTTCTTCTCTGGTCTCTCTCAAGCTTCTCCACATCCTTCTCGAAGTGTGGCATCCAGAAGTGGATGCAGTACACCAGCTGCAGCCTCACCAATGCCAAGTAGAGTGGGAGAATAACTTCTTTAATTTTGCTTGGATGCATCAGTTGATGCATGCCAGCGTATTGTTTGTTCTGCTAACTGTAGCATCACACTGGTGGCTCATATTCATTTTATGGTCAATTATGACCCCCAAATCCCTTTTGGACATGCTGCTAGCTAGCATTGTACCACTAAGCCTGTAAGTTTGTTGTGGATTTTTCCTCCCCAGGTGGACCACTTTATACTTCTCATTGTTGAACAGTATCTGGTTCTGGTCCACCCATCTAACTCATCTGTTTAGGTCCACCTGGATTGTCAACATTTAATTAAATGTTGCATCTACCAAACTTTTCATGTGCATAATAAATAAAAACAAGCAAGTTGCTCACTCCAGAACCTGGACCCAAGCCCAGAGGGCTTCTTATCGTTGCAGAGGATACACCAACCCCACACTGTAGGACCCAGGCTTGGAGTGGCCTGGGTCACCTGGGACCACCAGGTTAGCTGATGGTCCTCACCCTATCCCCCATTCTGAACACTTCTGCACCTTTCCAGGACTGGCCTTGAAACTTTGTATGGCCTGGTGTCTATTTTGGTAGCTGCTGGGGATAGCAAGCTGGCCCCAGCAGTTAGACTAAGTCACTGCCAGCCCTTGCATTGGGTCTCAGGCAGCCTGGTCCCCCTCCAATCCCACACTGCTTCTCCCTGGAGTGGACCCCAACAGACACTATCCTGGCTTCTTGTACCATAGGTCAGCAGCTCCCATGTACCATATCTAATGTTCTGGGTTCCCCTGTCCCCTAGCATCTCCTGATTAATGTGCAGTGTGGAGCATTCCCCCTTGGACACCATCCAGGGCCATTCCTTGTGGGAACCCTGTTCCTGTCACCCCAGGCAAGGGTCCCTGGAGTGCAGCTCTCCATGCTGGAAGAGGGCTGGGCAGAAGCCTGTTCCACCACTCCTGACCAGGAGGGCTACAGTCTCTCCACAGGAGGTGGTGCTGATGCCACTTAGAGGTGTTATAGCTGGATCCCAAGCAGTCTTTGACACTGTGCATGAACTCCTTATCCTGGCACCACAACTGTCTCTGCTCTGTAGTCACATGGATGTCCTACCTCAGACAACAGGTGGTCATATGTAGACCTCATTCTTGAACCATCGCAGTGCACTCCTGGCCCTGGACAGATCCATTCAGGTGCTGTGGAAGTGCAGGTGCAAGCAGTCTCCAACCTGTCCATTCCAATCCCCTACAATGAGCATCCCATTTGGTCCCCATTTCACTAGCACTGTCTAAACACATCTCCAATACTCTGTAGGTGTCTTGGTGACCACTCTGGATTCAGCATCTCAGGCTCCACAACTGGGCCTCCCATGTACAAATGTAGACTCTGAAGACAAGGAAGACATGGGGGGACCTATGGTGAGTCCTCCAGTCTGGACCCTTTCCCCTGATCAGGGCTGGAAGCCGTGTAGCTGCTCACAACCCAACACTGACCACACCATGGAATTCCTGTGTTCCACCTCTCAGCTGGTAAAGCCAGATGCCTGGACTCCATCTCCCTGCTGTAGGAGCTGGGAGGGCTGGGAACCCAAGTGTCTGGGCCTGGGGGAATGAGCCCTCTTTAGGTCTCCAGGAGGAGGGGGAGGGAGGGAGTGTGGGGGAGGTTTGCTAGGGGTAATTTTTCCTGTTCCCCTGTGCCTTTCCTGCAGCAGTGCTCATACATAGGTGCTCTGCCAAACAGTGACTGGAGACATGCCAGTTGGAACTGTTGATTACACCTCAGTTGTGGGACTGAAAAAAAGCTTTCAGTGTCTTTTGGGGTGTGTTCTGGTGCTGGTTTGTGTTAGGTGGATCAATGTCAACATGATGGCCTTTCTCAGGAAAGCAATGTGACCTCGAGGGATGGACCCACCCACCTACACATACACACAGGTGAGTTCCTAAGTTGGGTGTTGTGATGTGTATGTATGTATGTATGTATGTGCTTGGTGTACTTGGGATACCTGGGGAAAGGTTAAGGTAAGAAAGTAGAAGTGATGGGAGTGAAAGTTGTCAATTAACCAGATTTATGGTCTCATTCAGTGTAACACAGACTGATAAAACCCAAGAACAGTATGGGGTAATGATCCTGGTGCCTCAGCTTCATTCCATGCCCCAGTTGCACAGGGGTTGGGGTGAGGCAGGGTGGTGGTTAAAACCATGGGGTCAATGGGGAGTATCAATAAATCAATATCATCACTCTTCCACCTGGGCAATCATTGAGCCAAGAACACACTGAATATCAGAGTAGGCAACTACATGCTTCCCCATGAGCATACCCCAGCCTAACAAAGAGTCATATTAGACTGTTCCCTTATTGCCCTGTGGGGTCAGGCCAACTCTCAGGATCTCAATATTGCACTGTTAGACAGGAGGGTGTGACACAATTGCACATATACAAACACACAAATCAATTAGGTGCATACACATGCACACTAACAGCTCAGGCACATACATATCCAAACCAGTCTAGGCACATGTATACCTATCACCAATTCAAGCACATACACTATACACCCCAAAAGTTAGACACAGATCACTAATTCGTATATCATGTACACAATGCCACACACACACACACACCCTCTCTCTCTCTCCTGTCTCACTCTTACACTAGAAACTCAGATGCACACATGTTCAAAATAACTAGTTTAGGTTCATACACACCTATCACCAGTTTAAGCCCATACACGCTACACGCACCAAATTTAGACGGAATCAGTTACCAGTTACCAACACCTCTACATCCAATACACATACATGGATTGCTAATTCATATACCACACACACACAATGGTATCTCTCTCTCTCTCTATATATATATATGTGTATATATATATATATATATATATATAGAGA
>NW_005842275.1:1147562-1148681 GCF_000455745.1 Alligator sinensis
TGTGTATGTATGTATGTGCTTGGTGTACTTGGGATAACTGGGGAAAGGTTAAGGGAAGAAAGTAGAAGTATAGGCAGTGAAAGTTACCAGGACTGGGATTAGAACAAGTAGACTACAGGAGCCTGGTCTGAAGAACTAAGGCTTGGGGGTAACTTTAGGTTAATTGATCTTAATTGATTAAAAGACAAGCCCAAAGCCTGCAGAACAGGGAAGCAATGCCGGCACAGAGGGCTGAGGCTGGGACTGGAACCAGAGCTATGGGGGAGCTGAAAAGGTAGGTGGGGAGAGGGAAAATAGAACTAAGGGAAAGTGTGGGTGTTAAAGAGGGGCTCTGGATATGGGAAGCCAGAGGATGGCTCTGGGGCAGCTAGAGAAGTTGCAGGGTGTGGCAGTAGGTGCTGGGAGCTGGAGAAAGGCTCCAGCTGCTGGAGAAAACTGCAGGATAGCTATAAGGAGCTGGGAAGCTGCAAGGGGGAATGATTACAGAATGTACGGGGGAAGCCTGAAAACAGACAGATGGACAGCAGAAAATCACAGGAAAAGCAGCAGGAGAGACTGAAAGGCAGCAGGGACAGTGGGAACGCAGAGAAAGGCAGCAGAAAGCCACAGGGAAAAGGCAGTAGGAATTGGGAGGAGATTGGGAAACTAGTGGAGAGGGGTGGGGCTGGAGCTGAGAGAGAGAATGAGGCTGGAATTTAAGATAAGGAAGGGACTAGGATTCAGCAAAACATGACCCAACTCAGGGTTGCAAATGACACTGGTTTTATTGAACAGGGGAGATGGTGACACAATGTCTTATTGGTTCCCTTGCACCCACATGCGCACACACACACACACAATGGCAGCAGGGGGTTGAGAGCCTCAGTGCAGGGGCTGAAGTCCACTGATGTCCAGGGGGAGAGACAGAGAGAGTCCAAATTGTAGGAGGAGGTGTGCAGGTAATATCAACCTATCCAGCCTGGAAAGGGGTCCTTGTCCAGTAGGTGTTGTCCAGAGGGGGGTCACTGGCAGGTCCTCCAGGTCGATAGGTGGTGTGGCATGGTGCTAGTCCAGATGGAGAGGGTGTCCCACTGGGTCTGTCTTCACTGCCCCTTTTTATAGGGGCAGACCTTGTGTGAC
>NW_005842275.1:1150899-1158253 GCF_000455745.1 Alligator sinensis
GTTTCAGGCTGGACATAAGGAAGAACTTCTTTACTGTCCGAGCCCCCAAGGCCTGGAACAGCCTGCCACCGGAGGTGGTTCAAGCGCCTTCTTTGAACACCTTCAAGATGAAACTGGATGCTTATCTTGCTGGGATCCTATGACCCCAGCTGACTTCCTGCCCTTTGGGCGGGGGGCTGGACTCGCTTATCTTAAGAGGTCCCTTCCAGCCCTGATGTCTATGAAATCTATGAATCATATTGTTGCAACATGGGATGCCCAGGCAGAGGATACAAGATGGAGGCTTGACATATCAAATAGAAACTTGACATGACTTTGGTTCACTTACAAACACAGGCCTAAACCATACACTATCCATATGAAACAATAAAAATCAAGACAAAAACGATGATAATACAATATACAACAGTAAAAATCAATACAAACCTAATAATAATACAATATAAAACAGTGGATATCCAAAAACAAAAACTTGCACCAAAATAAAAATATGTAAAGCTTATCCTAAGTCTGAGCTCACTTATACTTATCTATAGGGAATAGAGACGGAGAGAAAAAGTCAGAAATGGTTGGGGAAGGGGAGAGAATGCATCTTAAAATAAATTTAAAAAAAAGAAGAAGAAAAACTGGGGGTTTTGCTACACCCTCACCTATAAACATCACATTCAGAAGACCAGCAGTAAAGTCTTTGCATTGGTAGCTGCTTCAAGATGTCTAGTCAGCATGACATGATGTGCCCACTTCAAAGTGCTCAGAATCACCACACTTGAAATGGTATAAACCCCAGCAGATTATTGTGCTCCTATATGGTCCAGAAGTGGGTGCACTAAGGAGCTTGACACTGTACTTAGTGCGTGGAAACTCATAACAGGTTGTACAACTTACACACAGATGTATTTCCTGTGCTGAAGAGCATTAGACCAAGTGACATAAGAAGACAGACTCTAAACCTACCACCAGGTTTCTGGGCCCATGGAGAGCCCAGCAGGCTGGGGACTAGCCTATACAGGATGGGAAACAAGCTTTAATTCAAAGCACCCCGCCACCATTTTTAAGCATAGGGATGCTGAGCGACTCCATGCTGGAGTCTGCTGGAGCATGGTAATTACCACGCTCCAGCAGACGTGATTAATTGAGCCTGCTCCAATGCCCTATAATTACAGCATGTTGGAGCAGCCTCACTGTTTGTGTATAGGCATTCTATATGTTCTGTTATTTTGTAACTAGAAAAAATCACGTATTGAAGCAGAATTTTTCTATGTAGTGACCAAATGGTCTGTGGGGTACTATTTTTGGGGATGCAGTAAATTAAAATAGGTGAGCTATATTTCCTTGCTAAATGCCTAACAATGCCTGACTAAATGTTTCCGTGTTTCCTGTTTAAAACACCTTGCACCAATGAAACATTTCCTATGAATACAGCAGTATGACAGCCAAAAGCCAAGCGACTCACAAAATGAAAAAAAAAAAGGCCTAACAGGTAGCACTTTCAACATTATGCTTTTATGCTGATAGCATTTATAGCATTATGCTTCATGCTGATAGCCTAACTACTAGTAATATAATAAATGGAAAATGATTAATGCTAACTTCAAATTTACTTCTTATAGAATTGGTGCTTATATCCAAATGAATACTTGGATAATAAGTCATGACTGAAGTTACAATGAATAAAAAATTAAGCAACAATAATTCATCAGGTTATCAGAAATGTGGCTGTAAAACATGGAAAAAGATTGGGGAAAAAATATATTTTTGCAAAGCTACCTAAAGGATTATTCATAATCTTAGCATCCGCAATGAACTTTTCCCAACTAGAGGAACCTATCATAGGATTTGTGGGACAAATTAAAGATGACAGAAGCCTACAATACATAGGTGAGTTACAGAAGTTACGCTTATCACACAGTAAGTGCACATAAAGTTCTCTACAGTCATAACTGAACAGATGGTCAGGGCACATGGAGTGCTGTAAAAATGGCAGATCCCACTGTAAGATAACACAGGATGGATGTGGTATCAGACTTCAGCACTGTAGGTTAGTGCAGCAATGAACCTCTGTACCAGATCCTATCACAATTCATGTTAGGTCACATTTTGCTGGCAACTCATGGGGCTTTGTGGCATCCTGCTCATCCCCCTCCCAAGGTGGTGCTCTAACTTTGGCCAGAGTTGTGCGGTCTGCTTGAGCACTGGGCTGGCTCTACCCATGGGCTCTCAATGACATGAGGCAGCAAAGCCCCTGTTTCCAACCCCATCCCCTTCCCTGTTCCTTCTAGCCAGCTATGAGCCACTGTCTGGTATTATCACTCAGTGTGCAGATTCCATTTACCCCACCTGAGTATTTGTAAAGATTGCAGCTTTTGATTAAGTGCTGTTCAGTTTGTTCATCTTGTACAGTGTTGTTTTGAAGCATCCATATCCTGATTTCAGGCTGTTCAGCTTGACCCAGGCTTCTCTCTGGCGGTCATCCCCATAGGGGACTTGTTTGGTATTGGTATAAAACAATGTAGGAATAATTTCTCACCAAATTACTCTGAATCATGATTTAATTCCATCCATTTTGGTTTTTCTCAAAAGTGATAGAAAACACATCTGAAAGTTGCCTTTTCAAGTGCAAACTCTTGCCTTGTCATGTTATCTCATCATATCCAAAGATTATTTATGTGTCTTGATTATATTATAACTATATTGATTCTACTACTTGCATAAAGCTTGATCCTTCAAACATTTTACCTATAACTTTACTTCTGTGCATAGCCGCATAAAAATCAAATATTAAATCATAAGGGCAAGTTCATATCAACTGAGAATCTGATCCAAAGTGAATTTCCAAATTCAGGCCCTTATACAAGTAAGGAAGAATAAGACTATAAGAGGTATTCTTTAGTAATAATTTGCATAATGTGTTCTTTTAAATGGCCATAGATGTGATCTTTATGTAAGTATTCACTGGCATAGAATATTCCTAGACTTGCATATTTTTTTCTTCCTCTCATATGCCAGCCTTGTCCTGATATAATGGAGCAGTCGACTTCTGAGTGACATAGGTGACTCCTAAAAGCAATGAGAGGGTGGAGGAAGCAAAACTCTGTGGGATGCTGTAAGGCCAACTCATTTCTTACTGTGCTCTGCTGGAAAATGAAAGTGTAACATGAAATGTTTCATAGTGAAGTACTTAAGAATTGTGCTTGATTTTTCCAGGGTCATATTTTAGATGCAACAGCTGGATACATTTGATTTAAACAGCTTCATACATCTCTAGCCTTTGGGGCCCTTTTAAATACAATTTACTTTACAGAAGTTACACATAACAAACCAATTTAGATCTGTGACAGAAGTTCAGTGCACATAAACTGCTTTCTAAAACCTGGATGGATGTAGTTTCATACTTAACAGATTTAGGTTAAATCAGTTAACTGAACTTTTGTCTCAGATCCCCTCCAGATTCAAGTTAACTCACAGTCCCCCACCATCCCAGGATGCTTTGCACCTCCCCCGCAAACTCCCAAAATTGGCCCAAGCTCCAGCCAAGCATGGAGGTGTGTTCACAGCAGGCATGTGGCTGCATTTCCAGAATCAAAATGACTGTCTGTTCACATGCTTATCAGTTCAATCTATATGACTTAGACTAACCTACAAAGACTGAATCAATTCAGCCTTAGGTTTTTTGACTGTCTATATGTAGCTTTCAAGTGTTAGGACATTCCATATCCAACAAGTTGACTTTTTAGCCCATAATTACAATAACATATTTCTCTTTGTGCTATACCATAGCAGACCTTTATTGTGGTATACAGGTTATAACTGTGGTAGCACCTTTTCAAAGTGTCTTCTGTATTTAGAAACAAAAATATGCTGAGTAATAGATCTGATGATGTGCACTGCTAATTTGTTAGCATATAAGGAAAATTACCTTAGTCTTTTCTTAAATTATTAACTAAGGATGTATACAAGCATTCAAGTGAAGCAATGAAAATTTAGCAGTTTCATTTTAGCAGATGGAAAGCCTACAGAAAGAGTACTATACAAGCATTACAGGTCCCATCTGGGTTCTCTGCAGACAGTGCATGCTGCCAACATCATCCAGCCATGGGATCTCAGTGCACACATCCAAGTATTCTTTGCAGGCTCCCCTGTGTGCCTAGAGACAGATGATAGCAGCTAAGGGCACAAATCAGGACTGACTGGCTGGCTGCTCTATGGGGCCAGGCATCCCTGCCCACAACACTCCGCTTCTCCCTTCCAGCTGTCATGCTTTCAGGCAGCAGACACAGACCATGCCTGCTGTTTTCTCAAGACAGTTGATTTCCCCTCCAAGAGATCACACTGGATCCTTACCCTTCTGGCACCAGGTGATGGACCTAGTTCTAGTGCAGGGTGGGTGAGTCTGGTTGGCGTTGGGTGCTGTTGGGTTGAGGTTAGGTACTGGCATTGGCTGCTGCCATAGGGATGGGGGCATAGGTGGAATTCACTCATGGTGGGAGCTATGTCTATCCTGTTTGGCTATGGGGGTTGATGGCATCTGGCAAATATAGGTCCTCATGATTGGACCTGGCTCCTTCAAACCCTCTGCCTTGCTATACCAAAACAGCATAGACAGGCCCCTACCAGGAATGAAGCCCCCTCTCACCCTCTACAGCATGGACAAGCTTTTCAGGTAGGGTCCGGATCTGGATCCAGTGGGGCAGAGTTGGGGACACCAGAAACAGTGGGGGCAGGCTGGGCCAGGTGCAGGGGAGTCCTGGTGGGTCAGAGGTCCAGTCAAAATCTGGTGCTAACAGGTCAGTTTTGGACTGTGTAGAAGTTCTGGCTTTCCCAGCTCTGAAGCTGATAGAAGGAGGGATTTGCATTGTGCTCAGCCAGCATAGTGGAGTCCAGCCAAGTCAAAGACTGTCTCTCTCTGGAGGGAAGGCAGGCGGACAGAGCAATGTATACTGGGATACTGGAGGACAGCTTCATTAAACAACTAAGTATAGAAGCATTCATTTCTCCAGTAGAAACTCTTCTGGAAGTTCTTATACCTCAACCTCTTTGGCAGTGGTAGACTTTTCTACCAGATCCACCATTTTTGGTCAAATAGAAACTGTTTGAATGCTTGTACACATACATCTGCGCTGCTGGAAGTGCAGATTCACCAGTAGAAATGTAACACTTCAACTTACTATTACATAATTCCACATATTACAACATAATACAACTTATCTCAAAAATTATTTTTTAATTTATATTTTCTTATTTCTTCTGGAAGGATTAACTACTCCAAATTAATGTCACCTCTTCTACATTTATTTCAATAAGAATCAACTACTGCTATATTGTTTTTAAAATGAGTTTTAAACTGAATGTAGAATTCTTTTTTGGGTGAAGGAAGTAGAGGGGTTGGCAATTTATTTGCTTTGCACTTCTAATAAAGGATTTATGAGAGAGCCTTCTTTAAATCAACTTTCCATTTTGTGTTCAGAATTACAATCTTTCATTCACTTTTGTAAGTCATTCTACTGTTGTTCCTTCACCGTGTCTCCTGCTCCTTCCTCTACATTCAGTCCATCAATCTTTCTGACTTCTGATGCTTTCAACCATTTCTTTTCCCAATGTGCCTCCTTTTTTCAGCTCCATGGTTCTTGCCCTCAGCTCCCTTTTTTTCCCTGGCAGGACTCTAAAAACAAACCTTAGGTTGCTTTGTTTGCATATTATGATCCCTATTCATATTCCTATCCCTATATCACCGAATGCTCTGAAAAAGATTTTGCCAATTTCTTTTCTTTTCCCATCCAGTGATGACCCAAGACTAATATATATTATAATCTCTATAAGAAAGTAGCTTTGTTAGTGATGAGGTATGTAGTATTGGTTCACTGTATGTCAGCTTTGGTGACCTTCAGGCTTGACATATGAAGCAGTTGTTCCCTAAGTGCTTTCTTTTTAATAAGACCCACACCTAATGGCTGGTGAGGTGTAGACCTTCTAACTGGTAGAGAGAGGCCAATTTGAGGTCTGTCTGTAGTTTTATAGTCTAGGAATGCTTGTGTGGTTTTGACCATTCAGTTGGTCTTTTTCTTAGTTTTTATACACAAGGCCCAAGAATACCTCACTAATACGTTATAATTAATTTAATTAGTATTTTCTTTACAGCATGTCTCTCATAGATGCTTGTGCTTGCAAGGGAATGGAGTGAATGACTGTCTAATGTAGTTACCTGTTTTCTCATTAAACATATACCTGCATACTCACGTACATGCATGTGTACACATACATATCTCCCACACAAAAGACTACCTCCCATCCCCAGTCCTTCCCCACAAATGCACATCATGATCAAAGACATAAACATGCAAATTATGAAATCTACTTTGCAGAAAACATTACTGCTTTTTGAATAGTCTGAGTTGCTAGTTATTTGTAGTTGCTCTTGAAAATAAGGTGAACTGTATGAAAAATGTTGGGAGCAGAGTGATAAATAAGGGAACAGAAATATGAAAGAAACCTCCCCCTTCCCCAAATCTTTGGATATAGCTGAGGCTAGCAATATCTCATGTGTGGGATGGTTTAGAACTAGATCTGTCTGAAACAGAGCATGAGGCTTTGTGCAGATATTCAGTTTCTTCTGGGGGAGTTGCTGCTATTCCAGGAGAAACCACGAGTATAGATGTTCAGCTTTTTTCTACCAGAGTAAAAATGCCACTCCAGGAGACAAATAGCTGGGGAATAACCAATATTAAATCTCTTCTCTGAGAGAGAAAATGTCTGTACATACTTTTAGAAAACCATGGTAAATGATCACCATATCTCTTGTATTACTAAAAGGTATATTCTGAAGTGTCTTTACAGCAGACTAGTATTACCTTAATTACTGCTGCCAGTGAGAATTATCCATACCCTAGTTAAATTGGCATAATATCAAACTGTTTTTACTCTACATTCAGGAAAAGTAGTCAAATAGGAATGGATGTGTATGTGGACATTTGCATTAGAGAGTGTGAATATATGTAATACAGTATAAATTTCTATTCACCAATCATGAAACAAAACATTATCCCATCTAGGTCTGGGTTTTTTTTTTCCTCCAAGTAATTAACTAATGGCTATTTTAAATGTAAAATTATTTCAGTTCATTACAATCACTTTTGTATAGCACTTAACAGAGAAAAGAATGACAGATTGATAGCTACAAGAAAAAAACAAAATATGCTTGCTAGGCACTGTCTTAAAACTCAGTGATAACAGCAAAGAACAGATTTATATTGTTTCCTATTATTTTAATTCACCACTTTAAATACATTAATTTGGGTGACTGTATTATTTATATGGAACTAAAAGTGTACTAAACACTTTTCAAGCAAAAAGGAAACAC
>NW_005842275.1:1158402-1167542 GCF_000455745.1 Alligator sinensis
CATTCCTGCCCCAAAGAATTGTAGTAACAACACATCACAGGACTGCAGATAAAGGAAAAGGGACTGAATGCAAAAACTAACTGCTTTCAAACTGGTTGAATACAATTTTTAAGATATAGAGAAGTAACATTTAACCTGTTGCTCTAAAGTAAGACATTTATGTTTATATATACATCTATGTTGGGGAAAAAATAGTGGTGCACATGTGTATTTATACATACATACACACAGCCCCACACACCACTGTGGAGACATACAAGCATAAATGCACACAACTTTTATGTCTTCGCATACCATCTTCTAATGGGATTTTTTTGTTGATTTTTAATGTACATTCATTCTATTTATATAATATGCTGTTAAAAGACACAAAGAGATACAAAATCAAAATCTGAAATGTCCATGGCTCCATCCAAAGGTGTACTCCTGATGTTTCATTCTTTTAGTCCTTTTGGAGTGAATATATACGTGTCTAACAATTAAGGGTCTGAAAACCCCAAAAGCTAAGACTTGTCTTTGTCTGCTTTGGTTTAGCAGAGACTTGAACTGTGATCTTCCTAATCAGACAACCAACCCTCACTTTGATGTAGCAGGATTGTCATTGGAAGGAGTGAAAGGTAAGTGAGCTTTGCCTTTTTTGAAAAATGTTTATTGTGCAGTAATCTAAAGTTTGATTGCTAGAGTCTGAACTGCCTATGCAAAGACCATGTCTTTCATTTTAAGACCTATGACACCATGAACTTCAATTAGAATACAACAAGTAAATGGATGTGTTGTCTGTTGTATGTTATTCAACATTAATCAAACATATCAATGTTATTCAACTAAGAGCAATGTTTTGATTTCTGTTATACAGAATGACTATTTGAAATATTTCACACTTAGTTTGTAGCTTAATGGTGCTGGAAAAGATGTAATACAAATGTGGACTATGTGTTTTCAGTGTTTTCTGATATTGAAAAAAAACCCAACAAAATTCCAGTTTTTATGCTCTTTTTCTGTAAAAGCATTTGATGATTATATTAAGTTCTAGATCGACGTTCTGTATACTTCTTAAAATACAAAATATTATCTTGAAACCAACAGCAGCTCCTGATATACAATTTCTGTAACACTGATTTTCACTTTGTTGCCTCGTGCATGGTATATTTCCTAATATCTGGCAGCCCTCCTCCCACCAGCCTCATTTTAAAGCCCTGCTGTTATGTTCTTGAACTTTGCCATAGCTATAACCCAGGGGCATCTGAACTGTCAGATATAAAAGAGGGAAGAAAGAAACAGCCTGTGAAAGTTGTAGAAGGCCAAAAGCTTAGTAACGTGGTGATGAATTTCTTACCAGCAGATAGTTTTCACTTTGCCTTCATTGCTGTCACATTTTCTTAAATAATAGGGAGACTTTTCCACTAATGGACAATGGAGGCTGTTTGCCTGATGAGAACTTGCAGAGGCAGCCTGCCATGTGCCTTTATCTTTTAAACTCAGGTGAAACAAGCTTGCCTGGCTGCAGATAAGCAGCTTAGAAGCAGTCCTATTCATATGTACCTGTCACTAATTTATCTGGGGTTTTTGTATTCATATATACTGTTCTGCGTGCAGTGGAGCATTAAATTGCTTTCCACTGGGAGCAGGTCACATTCAGGGGTCGACAGAACCATACTACTGGATGGAGCATACTTGATTCATACAGGCTGTTTCTGTCAAGCTCTTGGCAGCTGAATTCTCAGTCTAATTAGAGATTTTACACTAGTTTTTTTACTGTAAAAGCTCAAAAGGTTTTAATGTAATGTAGATGACCATTAAGAACATTTTCTGATGCATTGCATTTTTATATGTTTTTAAAAGCAAAAGGAGTGGCTGAGGAATATTAGAATGCCAGGATAAAGACAATTATTCATGTTCAGTTTCCTTTAGTAAGACCTTTTTGTGACAATTATTATATACTTAAATGTAGATTTCACTTCCTGTTGAACCATAGTAAGATTCTTTCTTACATTTCTTCAGGTATCATAAGTGTGTTTTCATGCATACGTTTAGCTAAGTCAAGAGGAACAGGACCCATGTACTTTCTAGAATATCAAAATATGGATCATACTAAAATCTCCACAAAAACTTTTCTCTCTCTATTTTATAATGATGTGTTTAATTTTTTTAAAATCCCTGTATGTACTATCTGTTTTGCACAAAAAGAATTTAAATTTCTATCAGCATGTGGGGTGGGTAAAGGGCACATTTATTCAAAGGACTTATATTTTTAGTGCAATACTTTTTAAGTATTGGGTATTGCTAAAAAAGTGAGAAATGTGAAACTGTTTCTTCTCAGCTTGTAAACAGTGCACAATTAACACAACAGAAGACAAAAGTGGTTAATATATTAAAACTATAAGAGCAATGATTCTGGCATGCTAGTATCTTGATGCATGCTTTAATTTAGGCGCAAGTATTATATACTGGGATACAATGCAAGACAAATTTGATCATTTCTTATGGTAGCACAAGGAGAGTGTAATATTAAGTAAAAGGAAGATTTTACTCTGAAACAGGATTCTTTTTTTTTTCTTGGCAGTTTTTTAAAACTTCCATAGAGATTTTTTTTTTCTTAAAGAATTAATTTTAGACAGGGCATCCCAAACAGGGACACTGTTAGCTCAATGGAGTTGGATTCTCAGTATTTAAATGAGATTCTTCACATCTTCCATTCTGTAAGTTAAACAGTGACCTTAAACCTTGTAAGTAATCTTATAAATAGTGGTTCCAAACACAACATGTACATTTCACAACATTAATTGGAGACATAACACTTCCTAAAATATATATATATATATTCCTCCATAGAACACTTTCTCAGTTAGAACATCATGCTAGTGAACGCTGAGAGGTTTAACCACTAAGCAGAAAATAGCTCCAGAGAAAGTCTAAGAGGCTTTAGTTAAAATTTTATTTTATAAATCTTTTATAAATCTTTTATTTTATAAATTTCTTCTGTTAAAGAAAGTAAATGTCTCGTGAAATGTAGTCAAGTTTTGCACATTCTGTGTAAATGAATTTCTTTCATGCATGTTGGAGTCACCTTATTCACAAGAAGTTAATTTTCAGGACTTGAAACGCAACCCTTAAAATGAATTACCTGTGTCACACGCATCATTTTTCGTATGTTGTTTGGATAAGCTTACCTTAGAACCTAATTTCTAGTGCATGTTCAAGGGAAAGAAATTAAAGGAAATAATGTTAGGGGTAAGGATTTTTGTGGGTGATATTTTTTATTGGAAAAACTGTATGGTTGGGATAAGCTTAGACAAGCTTTTGAATGTGAAGCATTCTTCTTCAGGTCTGAGGGGAAAAAGCAGCTTCACATTCAAAAACTGGTCTAAGTCTATTCCAACGATGCTGCTCGTCCAGTAAAAGATATCATCCGCACCAATCCTTGCTTCTCGCATATGCAACATTACTATGACACTATTAAAAAAATAAGTAATTCCTTAAATTAAAAAGTATACATAGGGTGTGTCTACACATGTATTAAGATGCTTCTCCTAATGCACTTTAAATTTAGTACCTCCAATGTGAGGTACTAAACAAATGCGCATTAGGCTGCTTTAATGTGCAGTAATGATTGTGCATGGTTTAGGAGATGCTCAATGCTCAGTAGCCTATTTTACTGTACATTAGCATAATAACAGATTTTTTTACATGGTGCTTTAATGCACAGTAAAATCTTTGATAATCCCCTGATGTTGAGGGTGATTGTTTTCCATGATTGTCTTATCTATGTGCCTGAAGGTGGCTGATGAGGCCTATCTGGGATCAACAGACTCCACTCCAGCTTGGACATGTGATTCCATTTGGGGTGGATGGTGCTGGATTTTTTATTTCATTTGTGATGTGCTGTTTCTGCCACTCCTGCTTTTCCATCTCCTATTGTTGTCATAAGATTTCAAAATACTGAGATCTCTGCAGCAGACTCTTCCTCCATTCAGGGCTGTCCTGGACAATAGTCTCCTATGAATTGACATCAATGTTGCATTTTTTTAAAATTAGCCTTGAGGGCATCTCTGAAGCACTTTCTCTGTCCTCCTCCTCTTGAGTGTACACTTTGGCTGAACTGGGAGAATAAACCTTGTTTTAGGAGTCTGGTGTCGGACACCTATATGACATGGCCGGCTTAACAAATTTGATGCCAGATGACCATTAACTCAGTACTCCTGGTGTTTGCTTGCAGAAGGATGCTAACATTGGTGCATTTCTGTTCCCATTGGATTCAGAGGATCTTCCACAGGCAGCATTGATGGTACTTTCCCAACAAATTTAGATGTCTCCTGTATGTTGTCCAGGTCTTGGTTCTATACAGCAAGGTGAGGACCACAACTGCTTAATAAATCATGAGCTTGGCTTTGAGTCTGATGCCATGATCTTCAAACACCTGTTTCTTCAGGCATCCAAAGGCTGCACTTGCACATTTGAGGCAATGTTGGATTTCTTCATTGATGTCAGCCTTCTGCAAGAGATGGCTTCTGAGGTATACTCAACGTTCTTCAGAGTCTCACCATGGATCTGGATTACCAGACCTGGGGACTGTTCATTAGGAACTTGTTGGTGGAAGACCTTGGTCTTCCAAATATTAAGCGTCAGTCCTATTTTCTTGTATGCCTTGGTAAGGATGTTGACAATTACCTGAAGGTTTGGAGAAGCGCAGGCGCAGGGGTGACTTGGTGGCAGCCTGTAAGTACATAAGGGGTGTGCATCAGGATCTGGAGGAATGCCTGTTCACCAGAGCACCCCAAGGGATGACAAAGTCCAGTGGTCACAAACTCCTGCGAGACTGTTTTAGGCTGGACATAAGGAAAAACTTCTTTACTGTCCTAGCCCCTGAGGCCTGAAATAGACTCCCTGAAGAGGTGGTGCAAACACCTACACTGGACACTTTTAAGAAACATTTGGATGCTTATCTTTCTGGGGTCCTTTGACCCTAGCTGACTTCCTGCCCTTTGGGCAGGGAGCTGGACCCGATGATCTTATGAGGTTCCTTCCAGCCCTAATGTCTATGAATCTGTGAATCTTAGTCTTCTGAATATTAAGCATCGGTCCCATTTTCTTGTATGTCTCAGTCAAGACATTGACAATTATCTGAAGGTTTGCTTCCGAGTAAGCGCACACTACACCATCATCAGCATACTAAAGCTCAATGGTTATGATCAGGGTGCTCTTGGTTTTGATTTGGAGTCAGCTGAGGTTAGACAGCTTGCCATCCATTCAGTAGTTTAGCTCCACTCTGGCTGGAAGGCTGTTGGTGGTCAGATGTAGCATTGCAGCAGAGTGTTGGAGTGATGACATAGCCTTACTTAACTCCCATTTTAACCTCAAAGGGATCTATGATAGATCCATTACAGAAAACCACCACTCACATACCATCATGGAGTAGGCAGAGAATGGTGACAAATTTCAGTGGGCATCCATACTTCATAAGGATCCTCCACAATGCTTCTTGGCTGACAGAGCTGAAAGCTTTTGTGAGGTCAAAGAACACCACGTAGAGAGGCTTATGTTGTTCCCAGCATTTCTCCAGCAGCCAGCAAGCTGTGAAGATCATGTCAGTTGTGTCTCATAGTAGTTTCATAGTAGTTAGGGGTCAGAAGGGACCTGAATAGATCATCTAGTCTAACCCCCAGCCACTGGTTGGAGCACATGCTGGGATCACATGACCCCAGACAGGTGTTCATCCAACCTCTTTTTGAATTTACCCAAGGTAGGAGCGAGGACCACTTCCCTAGGAAGTTGGTTCCAGATCCTAGCTACCCTGACAGTGAAATAGTGCCTCCTAATCTCTAACCTGAACCTATTCTCTAGCAGCTTCTGGCCATTGTTCCAGATTTTTTTTTTCTTAAAGAATTAATTTTAGACAGGGCATCCCAAACAGGGACACTGTTAGCTCAATGGAGTTGGATTCTCAGTATTTAAATGAGATTCTTCACATCTTCCATTCTGTAAGTTAAACAGTGACCTTAAACCTTGTAAGTAATCTTATAAATAGTGGTTCCAAACACAACATGTACATTTCACAACATTAATTGGAGACATAACACTTCCTAAAATATATATATATATATTCCTCCATAGAACACTTTCTCAGTTAGAACATCATGCTAGTGAACGCTGAGAGGTTTAACCACTAAGCAGAAAATAGCTCCAGAGAAAGTCTAAGAGGCTTTAGTTAAAATTTTATTTTATAAATCTTTTATAAATCTTTTATTTTATAAATTTCTTCTGTTAAAGAAAGTAAATGTCTCGTGAAATGTAGTCAAGTTTTGCACATTCTGTGTAAATGAATTTCTTTCATGCATGTTGGAGTCACCTTATTCACAAGAAGTTAATTTTCAGGACTTGAAACGCAACCCTTAAAATGAATTACCTGTGTCACACGCATCATTTTTCGTATGTTGTTTGGATAAGCTTACCTTAGAACCTAATTTCTAGTGCATGTTCAAGGGAAAGAAATTAAAGGAAATAATGTTAGGGGTAAGGATTTTTGTGGGTGATATTTTTTATTGGAAAAACTGTATGGTTGGGATAAGCTTAGACAAGCTTTTGAATGTGAAGCATTCTTCTTCAGGTCTGAGGGGAAAAAGCAGCTTCACATTCAAAAACTGGTCTAAGTCTATTCCAACGATGCTGCTCGTCCAGTAAAAGATATCATCCGCACCAATCCTTGCTTCTCGCATATGCAACATTACTATGACACTATTAAAAAAATAAGTAATTCCTTAAATTAAAAAGTATACATAGGGTGTGTCTACACATGTATTAAGATGCTTCTCCTAATGCACTTTAAATTTAGTACCTCCAATGTGAGGTACTAAACAAATGCGCATTAGGCTGCTTTAATGTGCAGTAATGATTGTGCATGGTTTAGGAGATGCTCAATGCTCAGTAGCCTATTTTACTGTACATTAGCATAATAACAGATTTTTTTACATGGTGCTTTAATGCACAGTAAAATCTTTGATAATCCCCTGATGTTGAGGGTGATTGTTTTCCATGATTGTCTTATCTATGTGCCTGAAGGTGGCTGATGAGGCCTATCTGGGATCAACAGACTCCACTCCAGCTTGGACATGTGATTCCATTTGGGGTGGATGGTGCTGGATTTTTTATTTCATTTGTGATGTGCTGTTTCTGCCACTCCTGCTTTTCCATCTCCTATTGTTGTCATAAGATTTCAAAATACTGAGATCTCTGCAGCAGACTCTTCCTCCATTCAGGGCTGTCCTGGACAATAGTCTCCTATGAATTGACATCAATGTTGCATTTTTTTAAAATTAGCCTTGAGGGCATCTCTGAAGCACTTTCTCTGTCCTCCTCCTCTTGAGTGTACACTTTGGCTGAACTGGGAGAATAAACCTTGTTTTAGGAGTCTGGTGTCGGACACCTATATGACATGGCCGGCTTAACAAATTTGATGCCAGATGACCATTAACTCAGTACTCCTGGTGTTTGCTTGCAGAAGGATGCTAACATTGGTGCATTTCTGTTCCCATTGGATTCAGAGGATCTTCCACAGGCAGCATTGATGGTACTTTCCCAACAAATTTAGATGTCTCCTGTATGTTGTCCAGGTCTTGGTTCTATACAGCAAGGTGAGGACCACAACTGCTTAATAAATCATGAGCTTGGCTTTGAGTCTGATGCCATGATCTTCAAACACCTGTTTCTTCAGGCATCCAAAGGCTGCACTTGCACATTTGAGGCAATGTTGGATTTCTTCATTGATGTCAGCCTTCTGCAAGAGATGGCTTCTGAGGTATACTCAACGTTCTTCAGAGTCTCACCATGGATCTGGATTACCAGACCTGGGGACTGTTCATTAGGAACTTGTTGGTGGAAGACCTTGGTCTTCCAAATATTAAGCGTCAGTCCTATTTTCTTGTATGCCTTGGTAAGGATGTTGACAATTACCTGAAGGTTTGGAGAAGCGCAGGCGCAGGGGTGACTTGGTGGCAGCCTGTAAGTACATAAGGGGTGTGCATCAGGATCTGGAGGAATGCCTGTTCACCAGAGCACCCCAAGGGATGACAAAGTCCAGTGGTCACAAACTCCTGCGAGACTGTTTTAGGCTGGACATAAGGAAAAACTTCTTTACTGTCCTAGCCCCTGAGGCCTGAAATAGACTCCCTGAAGAGGTGGTGCAAACACCTACACTGGACACTTTTAAGAAACATTTGGATGCTTATCTTTCTGGGGTCCTTTGACCCTAGCTGACTTCCTGCCCTTTGGGCAGGGAGCTGGACCCGATGATCTTATGAGGTTCCTTCCAGCCCTAATGTCTATGAATCTGTGAATCTTAGTCTTCTGAATATTAAGCATCGGTCCCATTTTCTTGTATGTCTCAGTCAAGACATTGACAATTATCTGAAGGTTTGCTTCCGAGTAAGCGCACACTACACCATCATCAGCATACTAAAGCTCAATGGTTATGATCAGGGTGCTCTTGGTTTTGATTTGGAGTCAGCTGAGGTTAGACAGCTTGCCATCCATTCAGTAGTTTAGCTCCACTCTGGCTGGAAGGCTGTTGGTGGTCAGATGTAGCATTGCAGCAGAGTGTTGGAGTGATGACATAGCCTTACTTAACTCCCATTTTAACCTCAAAGGGATCTATGATAGATCCATTACAGAAAACCACCACTCACATACCATCATGGAGTAGGCAGAGAATGGTGACAAATTTCAGTGGGCATCCATACTTCATAAGGATCCTCCACAATGCTTCTTGGCTGACAGAGCTGAAAGCTTTTGTGAGGTCAAAGAACACCACGTAGAGAGGCTTATGTTGTTCCCAGCATTTCTCCAGCAGCCAGCAAGCTGTGAAGATCATGTCAGTTGTGTCTCATAGTAGTTTCATAGTAGTTAGGGGTCAGAAGGGACCTGAATAGATCATCTAGTCTAACCCCCAGCCACTGGTTGGAGCACATGCTGGGATCACATGACCCCAGACAGGTGTTCATCCAACCTCTTTTTGAATTTACCCAAGGTAGGAGCGAGGACCACTTCCCTAGGAAGTTGGTTCCAGATCCTAGCTACCCTGACAGTGAAATAGTGCCTCCTAATCTCTAACCTGAACCTATTCTCTAGCAGCTTCTGGCCATTGTTCC
>NW_005842275.1:1167886-1180202 GCF_000455745.1 Alligator sinensis
TTGGATGCACGACAAGGTGTGGTTGGCTTTGCTGGCTGCAGTCTGGCATTGGCAGCTCATGTTCATCTTGGAGTCAATAATGACTCCAAGATCTCTTCCCGCCTCTGTGCTCACAAGTGGGGAGCTCCCCAGCTTGTATGTATGCTGTGTATTACTTCTCCCCAGGTACAGCACCCTGCATTTATCTACATTGAACCCCATCCTATTACCATCCTCCCACCTCTCTAGTCTAAGTCTAATTGCAGCCCCTCTCTCCCTTCGAGCGTGCCTACTTCTCCCCATATCTTGGTGTTATCGGCAAACTTGGAGAATGTGTTTTCCACCCCCTCGTCCAAGTCACTGATGAAGAAGTTGAACAGTGTAGGTCCCAGGACTGAGCGCTGGGGGACCCTGCTGTTCATATCCCACCAGGTCGAGTATGACCCATCCAACACCACTCTTTGGGTGCCCCCCATCAGCCAATTTTTGACCCATCCAACTGTGTAGGGATCAGTGCCACAGTCGCTCAGTTTATTAATGAGAATGGGGTGAGAGACAGTGTCAAAGGCCGCCTTAAAGTCCAGAAAGACTACATCCATGGTGACACCATCATCCAGGGATTTAGTTACCTGGTCATAAAAGGCCATCAGGTTGGTCTGGCAGGACCTGCCTTTGATGAATCCATGTTGATTTCCTCTGGGCATGATCTCCCCTGCTGGCCCCTCACAGATGTGCTCCTTAATGATTTTTTCAAGGATTTTCCCCAAGACTCTTGATGCCCTAAACTCACACTGAGATTCTAGGAGGAGCTCTTCAACAAGTGGAAGATGGTTCAGAAGGATTCTCACAATGATCTTTCTATGGTGGACAGCAAGACGATCCCTCTGTAGTTTCCAAAGTCAGAGTTGTCTCCTTTCTTGAGATTGTCCGTATAAGTCCTTTAGTCACTACAGTTAATATAATGTAAATCTCTTGTTCAGATTTATAAAATAAAATTTAGCCACTATCAATCATTTCTAGACCTGGATTAACTTTATCATAGCTACAATATGGCTTTTAGCCAGAACTCAAAACAGTCTGCAGGACTATGAAACAGAAGAGAAACATTACCAGGAATGACTTACAGACAGTTTAATGCAGAACAAAGGATAGAATGAATAGTGGAACATTAAAATGATTAAAAAGAATAGAGAGTCATTAACACATATGGAGTGGAGAGAAATTAGCAGGAATCAGGGAGAGTCATTAACAAGTATGGAGTGGAGAGAAATAAGCAGGCTATCAGTTGACTCTTAGCACTGCTTAAATAGAAATACTGCCACACTTCCCAGGCTGTTGGTTTTAAAGTTTGGGTGGAGAATGGATAAAAGGGGGTGCAACTACACTAGTGTACTCCCCCCTAATCCACCTCTGCTACATGGGCACCAGGCTGCTGCTTGCTCCTTGCTGTGGTCCATGGTGCAAGGAGTCCTCTGAGTGAGAAGGCCTCACCTGGAATGGGAGCAGTGGCACACCTACTGCTCTACACATTGCTCTACACACTTTCCCCAGAAAGGGTCTAAAGAAGGTGTGAGGAGCAGGGGAGATGAGGCAGTTGTTGTTCTCTCTCCTGGAAACAATTCTAGTGGTGGAAAATTTCCATTACTAGAAATAAATGCCTGTTTGTGGCCTTAGGGCATTTATACACAACACTGGGTTTAATTCTTCCTAAATTGAAGCATTGGTTTTCTAAAAACACCGCTTCAATTTAAGGTGAAGTAAACTCCCGTGTTGTGTACAGCATGTCTGTCTGATCCTTACCACCCTCTCCAGCAGCGGGAAGAGGAGAGAGAACTGCTGCTGGGCAGAGCAGGCCTTGAGCTGCAGGACAAGGGCTGGTGCTTCCCTCCACGGCAGCGGCGGCCCCACCCAAGGTGGCACCCAGTTTAGGCTGTCCCAGAGAGCACCACAGTTGCAGAGGGAAGCACTGGGGCTCCGCACATCTTAGGCAGGCAGGCAGGCTCCAAGGTGGGGTGGGGGTCAGGCTCGCCGCTTTTTTTTTTTTCCTTCTGTGGAGCCTGCCTTCCGAGGCTGCTGCTAGGCTGCCTGCAGGGGGTGCCTGCACATCCCCTGAGCCGCACAGAGCCCAATACTTCCCTCTGCAGCTGTAGGGTAGGAAACTAAAACTCCTCTGAGATGTTTGACTTCACAGCGCCCCAAAATCATTTGCTGCATCCCAAAGTCATTAAAGGTGCACTATGCTGCCAAATGTGCTACAGTGGCTGGAATTAACATGCAATACACCTCCTACTGTGGAAACAGCAATGCCATTAACGTGGTGCAGAAGGCATTTAAGCCACTTTAAACCCATTTAAAAGTGTCATCTACAAATGGCCTTAGTGTCACATAAATGAAATACACACTGAAATGTTTTATTGCATGAGACTTTTAAGGGCTGATCATTTGATATTCACCATGAGGTACATTTTCTAAAGCTGTGACCCAAACCTCTTCACATATCATGTGACATTTGTGCATCCAGGTGAAATAATTAAAACACAAATATTAAATCTGAGCACATAAATTTTGACTTTACACATGCATTTTAAAAGGCCTCTTCTGAAAATGTATCTTTATATGTTTGTTAAAATGTGGAGTACTCAGCATCTATGATCAATTTATGTCATCATATTGTTTGTGAGCTGCCTAAATCTGTGTAGGAAGCATGCTAGTCCAGACAATGGTTAAATCTGTGGGAAATTTTTTTGCCTGAACGTTTTTATTATTAATTACTATACATGTTTTTTATGCAAATACATCCATGAAGCCAGCTAAGAGACTATGCATAATAGACACAGTCCTAGCAGAGCAAACATAATGTGGGGCTATTAATTGGGGACCTACAGCTGTATGATATGGATCCAAGACAAAAATCTTATGGTGAATAGTAGGGTTACACACAAATTATGTGGAAATGTCACACATGAATCCTCCTTTTGGAAGATGGTGTTCCAGTAATTAGTTTAAAATGCAGGGTGTGGGACTGGTCTATGCTCCTTTTGTGATAAGGCCATAAGAGCTGCCAAAAAGCAGACTGTACATATTCCTGGTCAGCATAGGCCAAAACTGGAAATTAGGCAATAAGACTGATTTAGTGGAGGCCTCAGCACATGCTCACAAAAGGTCTTTAGCCAGCTTTTTTACTTGTCTTCAGGGTCACTTTCAGCTACCTGCTCTGCCTACATTCTTGGTAATGTTGTATGCTTCTCAATGACACACCTAGGCTTGCCACTAAGGCAGTGTGGACACACCCATAGGGACAATTACCACTTATATCTATGTTAACCTATTTTCTACTGGAGAGCTATAGCACGGTAAATTGGTAAATCTCTTATATTTTAATGGGGATTATAGTAATTTGGAGATTGCATCTTTTCTGTACGTTTGATCTTTTTTAGCAGTTTAAATATCTACACTTTCGGCATATCATAATGATTCTATATAAAAGTGACTGATTGTGATGGCTCAGCAAAAGATCCATTCTAAAAGAAAGGTTTGGCTTTTTCCTTCTCTATTTACAATCCAAATCAAATTCAGCTCTAGAAGCTAAAGGTTTCTAAGTTTTAAAAGATAACATACTTGGGACCAGGATTTGGCCTCTCATTGTTAAACACAAACATGGGAAACAGAAGTTTGAAGCTGCTTTATATTACAGCAAACCAGACAAAATCAAAAGAAAATTACATGTATCTGAGGCAATTTTAAGTAGGAGAGATTTGCTTCTGTAACCTGTGCCTAGGGCAAATTCTTATTTAGAAATAAGGTGTAAACTGAGAGATGTTTTGAATGATGTAACAGTGTTCTTTCCATGTCCTTTACAGTGTCCTATTCTTTGACAATATGACTGTTTATGGGTATATGTGTGTGTGTATATAACATGTACAACCAGCCCTATCTACATTTACATCTGTAATGAAGGATGTGGCACCTGCATCAAAACATTAAGTGAATGATCTACTTAAAAACCATACACTTGTAGCTTCCATAGGTAGACTAGCATCCTTAAAAACATGCCATTAAGCAATTCTTGGTTATGAATGCAATCTCAAAACGTGGCATATCCCTTTTCAATCAGATCTGCAATCTGTTCTTTTATCAATAGATATGGTTTGGTGTTGTGCTTCAGAAAAGCACATTTTTCACTCTCTGAAGCAAACATCTAAAAATACATCCATTGTGAATCTGTTTCTTGTATGCTACCTTTTAAACTTACAAAGTGCATCAGTATATCAATGAGCATGGGAGGAAACATTTTTTTTAATCTTCTCCCCATACTTAAGTCTATTCAGTCTCTCAGTTGTAGTAGCAGAAGTAGTAGTAGAAAAGATTCTGTGAAAAGCAGTATGTGATAAATCATTTTCACCTTGTTTCTTTTTAATCTTAGATGAGTCTTAAGGCCCAATGTAGAGCTTTCCACATTTTCTGCTTTTATTGATTCTGAGCAAGAAAAATGAGAAACAGAATTCTTTTGGACAATGTTAGCTGTGACAGATTCTACTGAGAATATATGACAATATTGATGCAGTGTATATCACATATGCAGTGATCACTTGCATAGTATTATTTATATAGTCTGTGATTGAGATGACTCCCTTTTCCTTTTTACTGTAGTTTGCTTCCTGAATTCCTGTACTTTTGTAGTTCTACCACAATAACTGCAATCTACTTGCGGGGTTTTTTTTTTCTTTTAAGTTGCATTTAAACTACACTCTCATAAATGAAGAACATTACCTAAACACTTTTTTTAAAAAGAGGGTTATGTGTTTGTTCTCAGTCTGGTAATCTGGTCTGCCATTTGTGATTGTAATTGATATTTAGGTTGCATACACATGGACTGTGTCAATTTAAAATAAGGTGACTTAACTAAGTCAATTTAAGCCACACTGGAGCATGCACACATATATCTCCTGGATATGGTGTCAGCCATTTTATGAGATTAGCTGGCTTAACTAATGTGACTACAGATAATATACCTCAGAGGTATTATCTTGCACCATATTTAAGTCGACTGCTTCGCATACATGTGTATGCTCTGACAGTTAAGTCAACTTAAAAAAGTTAAGTTGGCTTAACTGTCAGAAAGTTAGTATATGTGTACATACCCTATTATGTTATCTCTAGTGCTCCAGTCAGTTATCTTTTTTTTTTCCTCCCATGCACTCAAACGAATACATGTGCAAATGTCTAATATATGTCCTGCTGGGAAGGTTACCATAGAATGTTGTCCTTTTTTCAAGATGGTGTTGAGCAAATGCCTAATTCTGAATTTATATGAATATTACACATCCAGATTTATTACACATCAAATATTTCTTCCTTTGCTTTGTTTGTATTTTTCCATCTACTTGCTGAAGACAAAGATGATAGAACTGGCTACCTATTATAGTTTGTTCCAATTCCTCTCATATCTCAGTCCTTATAAGATCTCTTCTGTGTGTTTGACACTTTTCTTTACTAAAAAAGACTCAGCGCTGGAGATATGTTAGCATCACCATCTTTAGTTTCTTCTCTATTCTTTTTAGACTCTTGCAATAAATTTGCCTTTTCTGTTTCTGCTATGGCATTTCTCTGACCTTTAGAACATACTAGGGAACAGATGCATGATATATATTCACTTCATGCTATGGATTTAATTTGTAGGCTTCTTTACTTATCTGTAATTTACTCTCACTTGCCATCAATACAGTCGCTTCTCTTAGTCAATTGAAAGGGTGAAGTTGCATTGTGCCAATGCTGCAGCCCTAGAAAATGGAACAATAAACAAGGGGGAGTTCCCACTTCTATAGAAAATCATAGAGGTTAGGGTCACAAGGCAACAGGCCAGGGTAAATAACTTAGCACCTTGATTTTTCCCCCTGTACCTCTGTAGGTATCCCTAAGCAAGCCTTTGGTCCCAGAGTGCTCAAACAGCAGCCTGTAGCTGCCCCCAAGTCTGAGTCCAGCTCCTTCAGTCCACAGTCCTGGCTGACCTGAGACCTCCAGCTCCACTGTACACTCCCCTTGTATAGGCCTAACCAGGTTCCATGTGTGTACTATTCCTTCTTCTCCTTACTCTATCCTCAAGCCTCCTCTTCCTTTTTCCCCTGCCCCCTAGGACCTGACAGTTTCTGGGACTTATAGTCCAAATTAACAGTCATCACAGTTCTGCAGACTGCCCTGTGGTTCCACCTGCTGTTACACACATTACATTCATATTACAGCATGGCATAATATACCCTTGGGCCATACTAAATCTGTGGAATGCTAAACGGTATTAAAGGTAGAATGTGCTGCACATTAAGGGTTAAAACCTGCACAGCTCTGACTTGCCACTAGAGGGCTGGCAAGCAGGGGCTCAAATAGGAGCCAGGACACCTGGGCTCTATCCCTGCTCTGGGTTTGGGTTGGAGGGGAGTTAGGCATATGCATCTTGGGAAGCTGGAGGACTGGAAATTGCTCATTTTCTTTCCGTGGCACAGGCTGAAGTTACCTTAACACAGTCTAGGTAGCACAGCCCAGAGTTAACCCTTGCCTGAAGTGGCATAACTTTGAGATGGTCAGAGGGCACTTAGCATGAGTTAACAAAGTTTAACTGTGGACACTTGCATTTTATACGCCTTTATTGTGGTCTAAGTACAACATGTAACTTCACCCTAAGCCTTACCAGGAGTGTTAAGAAAGTATTTTTCACACCAAAAAACTGCAGATAAAAACTGTTTAAAATGAGGAACATCCCAGAATCAACTCTATGCTTACATTCTTTGCTTTTCATAGACTAACCCCTTAAAAGCAGCAAGGTTTTTTCTCAGCTGAAAATGCTTGTAAAACAAAATGACGAAAGTAATTCTATTGGGTACGTCATTCTTGTTTCTTTGTGTTTGTGAAAGATACAGCGTTTGTGAAAGATTTAGTATTGTGTGGGCATAAAAAGAAAAATGAAACATTAGTGTGAAATAAAATAAAAGATCAATGCTAGAAAGAAGAGGAACACAACGAATATATTTTAGGACTATAAAGCCCCAGATAGAATGGAGAAGAAGCCATAAATAAGTGTGAGTATTGAAGAGCTATATCTACTACTTTAAAATTCTGATTTGATAAGTCCTGGCCAAGCAGAACTTTTCTAATTGTCCTGAGGAATCAGTGAGTAGATGGAAGAGCACATACGAGTTTGCTCAATAGCTTAAAAATAGACACCATTGAACTTCAGTTTCTACAAATCAAGCTTCCAAACTCTTGTGGGTTCACTGATGCTTTAACATATATACTTCAGTCAAATACAACCCATTGCTTCATTCTTATCATAATTTTCATCCACAAGATGAGAGAGGCAAGTTGCTTGGGAGATTGTACCTGTGTGTGTATTTAATTTTGGCAAATTGTATTTTTTTCTCTTTTAGAGATGAGCCCAGACCCCATATATAATAAAATGGGGAATATTAATAATGAAGAACCAGTATCAGGTTGTATTGTATAAAATATTGTATACAATATGAAAAATATTGTATAAACAGGTACTAAATGACTTCACAGTAACTTGAGTTGCTGCTCAGTAGCGCCAATGAATGGCTTTTTTGTGATGCTGACTGTGCAGTAGCCTGAGACCACTGCGCAGTAGCATCACATCATGGTTGCTGCCACATGATGCTACTGCACAGGAGTCCCTTGCTACTGCGCAGTCAGTGTATCATGAAGACATGGCCTGGAAGATTGCAATGGGAAAGTGGTAACTCACTTTGAAATAGTATATATTGCGCAGAGAGAGAGTGAGAGAGTGAGTGAGTGAGTGTTTCAGGTGTTTTTAATGGTTTGAAGCAAACTGATACCAACATTAACATGAACAACATAAAAGCATAACATCAATAATGTAATTGTTATAAGTATGATTATTGTGTTATAATTGGTTCATATAATTAATATAATTATGACTTTAAGAATGTAATGACATTACATTAATATTAATGGATGCTATGTCACAATTTCTTACAGTGTCTGGGTGGGATTTGTCCTCTTTAGTCTCAGAATATTAGTCTCAGAATATTATTTCTTGTTGGCTTTGTGGTGTATATATAGTAAGTTATTACTTACCATCGACATTTTACTGTAATCAAAGATGAATTTCTGTGTATACTCCCATGACAGTAATACAGCTCAGAACATTTAAGAACTCAATAACTGGGGGGAAAAAGGTTCTATATAAGTTTTTAAAAAAATAGTTTCTTTGTAAACTGTTGACAGTATAAATCTTTGAAATAGTTTCTAGGTTTCATGCGAAATAAATGCTAGTAAATACATTAAAAGATAGATAAAGGTGTTTGTGTGTGTTTAGCATAGTATAGTTCAAATGTAGGCACTTCTCCTTCTCCGTCATCACTTTTTAATAAGATTTACAATTTTAAATAGTCTTTATCTGAAACTGTAAGAGAATTATCCAGTCATCAGTAATAACAATATACCACTGTAAAATAAATATTATTTTGCAACTTAATATGGCACAAAAATGTTTGAGTAAAAAGTACTTTTAATGGAATTTTGCATTTCATGAAATATGTATTTCAAGATCTAAATGAGAAATTCATAAGACTTTTGCAAAGCAATGCACCCTAAATCTAAAGGAAAAATAGGTATCTCATTCCATTTCATTTTGAACCAAACTTGGGCCAATAAAATGGTTTAGAATATTTGGATGTTCTTGGATTATCATCATTATTATTATTAATACATTGCTGCAGGGAAAGGTTCTTCAGGTGGAAAGCCCACAACTATCAGTATTGTAAAAATATCCTGAAATATGGGAATGATGGAGCGTGGTTATTAGTTACCTATTATGGGTACTATAACTTGAGTAGCTATGAGAGTCTTTACCATTCCAGCCTTCTTTTCTCTAGCATTTCTGTTATGACCATGATCAATCTGATCAGAGGTGAGGTGCTCCCTGTAGCAAGAAGCTTTCACATGGACAGTGACATCATTATGTTCAAACTAATATGTGGATAACTGGAAAATTCCTCACAAAAATTGCTCAATGAGCTAAATCCTGGTGTTTACATGCTATAGCAGATTCTTGCAAGAATGACAGACACAATGGGTTCGTGTAGACATTAAGTTTAGAGGAACCTAACTAGAATTAGGTCAGTTTAACTGCTGATCTGTGAAGTTGCTTGGGGAGATTTAAATTGAGCTAAAAATGGCAAGTCCTATCTAGATTAGTTCATCTGAGGAGATGAACTAACTTGGATGAGGAGCAGGTTAGCTCAATCTGCATATGTTCAGAGCACAGCCCTAGGGCTAAGAAAGCCCAGCCATTTGTCCCAGCCCTGAGGCTTCACTCCTCCCACTGCGCCCTCCCCACCGCACCCCCCGACTGAACTACTTTTAGCACCCTGACCTACTCACCCCTGGATGGACAGCCCCCCTTTTCCCACCAGACCCACCAGCCTCCCTCCAATCCCACCCACCACTTCTGTCAAGCCAAAGTACTTATTCCCAGTATGGCTCCCTACACTGGCAAATGTCTGCACACACCACACCTTATCTATGCTCACACAGTGTAAACAGTGTAACCATAGACAGGATGCAGCAAATGTCTGCATGTAACCTTTGTAGTTATATGATATATAGCTGCAAAAAAATAGCAAGCTATTCTGGACTCCCACAAACAGCTCAGCCTGGTTTGTATGCATGCAGTTAGTGACTGGGTGAATATTGGGCCAGCCACTTGGCTCTAGCACCAAGCAATACTTGTGTCAATCAAATTCTCAGTTTTCACAAGCTATACTGGGGCTTTCCTATCTACTTTAATAAGTGTACTTATTGGTGCTAATGTGGATGCCCAGGCTCTGCACATTTTTCCTGCCTTTCTGCTTGATGCATAATAGAAATTAAACAGATTTCAACAGCAAATGTCCTGAAGATCAGTTCTCCACTTCAGGTTCTGCAACTATGCCTGGCCCATTACCTTGCTTGACTTGGCTGAGTTCTCTGCAATACTTCTGGAGTCAAAGTCCATAGGCGGCACATTTCTCCCATTATGCTGCAGGGAGTTCAGAGCTTCCTTTTTTTTCTGACATCATTTGTTGTCTTTGTTTAGACTGCTCACAAAAATGGAAATCCGCATAGGGTAGGCAAAGCAAGTTTTTTTTTTTATTAACAATGCTTTTCAAATACACATCCTGGTTGCTGACAGTAAGGTCAACATGCATAGAACAAGGGAGTGGACAGGCAGTCATTTCTAGAGTTCCAATCTTCTGGGGAATTTGCATCACTTGAAATCTTTGTTAGAGAGGGAACGTGTAGGAACTTCAGCCTGCAGCCATTCTGCCTCCACTGCTCTCTGCAACCTCCCAAAAAGGGGATGATTTCTGATTTCTTCAAGTCCTGTGTGTATGTTAATGTGAACTATGGAGTTCTGGTTTATGGTGTTACTTAATCACTTCAATTTTGCTGTTGCCTTGTTCAGCATATTTGTTTATTATTACTCTGTCTCAATGGACAATTGACATGACGAATGGAATGAAAACAGAAGTGGCAGGGATACATTTGTCTTTATTTACATATTGAGAGACTGTTTCTTTAGTATATTACAGAATGTTCATGGCTACAAGAATACTTAATGCAGGGATTAAAAAGTATTAGTAGTTCCCATTATCTACACATTGGTGTAGGCTGCCTGCATTGTTTGGATTATTCCTTGTGGCACTTTGCATTGTTAATCAGTATGTTTCATGTCAGAAAAGTTGCTAATTTTAGTAATCCAGATAGATAGTTGTAATGCCCTTACTGTAAATAACTCCCTAGAGGAGTGCACAATAGTATCAGTGATGATAATAAACTATATATTATAGTTGAAAACAGTGTTTGGTGCAGAGTTTGCATGCAGATGATTCTTGCTAATATTGTTTATTCTTTATGAAGAAAACATACTAGCAAATAAAATCTTTAAAAAAATTAAATTATTTATGTAATACAGTTCATCTTCCCTTCCCTCCCCCTGCACCTCAAATGGACATTTCTGTCATATAGGTAGAAAATAAACACCACCAATTCGGTACATTTTTGAGAACCAAGGAAAGTGTAAACCTGGTTTAATTTTCATTTGAAATTGATTTCCAGTCACCCGAGAACTTTAATTCTGTAAATAATTGATAATGTATTTTGAGATTGCTGCATTTTGAAACTTCACACACTTTAAGAGATATCCCTGCCTTATAGCAGAGCTGCCTTAAATGGCTATATAATTTGAGGCAAGAAGCATATTCATTATCACACAACTTTGCACCTAAGCAAAATGAAGTTCATATCTACTGGCTATAAAGCTTCTAGGTACTTATATGAAATATCCAGTTTTGCAAGGTAGTCTATACATACTGCAATTGGGTGAGTAAATGGAATATTTTATTAAAGATGTACAAAAAAATCAGATTTGTTAATCTGTAAAGGTACACAAGTTAAGCTGAACATAGTTGTAGAAACACTGTTCTGTTAATGTATTTAGGGCTAAGAGTGAAACCCCAAAGAGAGGCTAGATTTTCAAGAACTTTTCTTATTTATTTACTCAGATACCTAAATGAAACAGCCATTTTTAAATGGACTCATGGCATGTTGAATACTTGAAAGTTTGGCCACTTCAGTTAGCGACACATTCAACTGAGCACCATTCAGTTTGAATTACACCTTATATGCACCACTTAGCAGGATATAGGCTTTCTCCATATTCAAAGTACAAAATCCCTGTTCAGATATTCATTAAATTATTTGTATTACTATGATCTCTGTTTTGCAAGGTTGAAGTTATTTACTCTTCAATACTTTAAGTGATGAGTCTCATGAACCATTTGTTATGAAAATCCATTGCATGCTTTGGATATAGACAAATGTACATTTGTAGCTGCTTCAAAGGGGTTGGGGGAGGAACTGTTATACTATAACTACTGTAAGAGTTGGTACCAAAACAAATTATCTAAATTATCCTAATAATGACTCTGTATGAAACAGCTGAACTGGTTTTGTTACACTTGACTCTAGGATACTACTGCTTCTTGGGGTATGGACAAGCATTACACTTCTAGTTGAAGTAAGGCAACCTGGGAGTTTACAGGCATTAATGCAGTTTCTCTTGCAGAAAAATATGCCAGATACAGGAGAAAACCTTCCTTTTTTTCAGAAAGGAAGATCTTGCTTGCTTGGGAGTATTTTATGTGGGAACTAATGCATATACGTTCCCTGCCACTCCACTCCTGAGGACCAAGATGCCTCAAACAGTGGTGAAAGGTTCTCCACTGGGTAACCCCAGGCTGGGAAAGATGAATGGAGTCTTTCC
>NW_005842275.1:1180212-1187909 GCF_000455745.1 Alligator sinensis
TGAGGGACCTGGAAGAGTTAAGCAGCTGCTCATCCCCATACCTGCCCAAGACTGAGGTGATCTCATTCCAGGAAAAGTGTGGGGGACCTTTTTCTACCACTCCACTCCTCCCAGGAACTAAAAGAAATTGAGCAATGACTGCTTTGAATGAATGGGTAAGACTTTATTTTATAAATAATACAAACAATCAGAACAGCATGAAGTCTGAACAATTAACACCACCTATTTATTACTCATTCCTGACTACCAGGGTATCAGTGATTAGTTAAGACATTCACCAGCACACTGTGTTGGGGAAAGTCAATCTACATGACTTGGAAAGAACTGAGGAATGCCATAGAGGTAGGAGGTTTAGGGGAGTTGTTGTAATTGGTCTAGTAATCAAGGTACATCTTCTCTTCCCAACTATTACTGGTAGATAGAGGGTACTGTTTTGTTTTATTTTTTTTAAGTCGATCAAATATATTCAATAAAAATGCAGTGATAATCAATCAATATATCCTGCACACCCTGTTAATATTTCTAGTGCACTAGCAGGAGCTTAGATTGTTTTTGACAGTTTAGGATGTAAGCAAGCATGCAGCATTTGTTTAAATTTGATAGTCCATCCACTTCCATTCTCAGTCCAAAACATTTTGTGTTATTGATCAGTGTACACTGAGTAGGATAAAAAAAATAAACCGTGATATCTTAAGACCAGAAAGATGTGTGACTTCTCTTCTAATATCCAATTTTATAACGATTTTAATGCCGGATTTTCCAAATGCCATTGATACTGAATATTTTTATTATATAATTACACAGGGTACACTTAAAAAATCGTACTTAGAATATTAGTGTGTCATGGAAGCAAAATAGCAAAAGACATGCAATGTTTTGATTTTAGAATAGTCATGTAGCATCTTTATGCATCTATATGCATGTAGCATAGTTGTAGCATCTATGTGCAGGTTTATTACAATAAATTATGCAACTTGATTAGAAAGAAGTTTAAAAGAACAGTGAAAAGATAAAAATCTTGCAGACAGCTTGAGAGCTGTTTTAAAAATACTGTATCTGAGGCTCAGGAAAAATGTACACCACAGATCAAAAAAAAGTAACTAACAAACCGGTAAAACCTCTGTGTGGTTTAACAGCAGAGTTCAAGAGGCCATTCAAGACAATAAGACATCCTTCAAAAATTGGAAGGGATGTCCAAAGGAAAAAAAACAGGAAATCCCACAAACTCTGGCAGCTGATGTGTAAAAGTGAAATAAGGCAGGCTAAAAAAGAATTTGAGGAGCATATAGGAAAAGATGCTAAAGTTAATAAAAACTTTTTTTAATACATCAAAGCAGAAAGCCAGTTAGAGAATCAGTGAGACCATTAGATGAACAAGGTGTAAAAGGTGCACTCTGGAATGGTAAGCCCACAGCAAAGGACAAATTCTTTGCATTAGAGAAATTCTTTGCATCAGAATTTACCATAAATAAAGGGGAAAATTACTGTCACAGAACATTTTTTTTCTGGTAGATGGATCTGTAGAGATGGACCACAGTCAAGTGACAAAAAAAGAAGTTTTAGAACAAGTCACTGAATTAAATACTAATAAGTTACTACTTACTAGGACCAGATGGCATTCATCCAAGTTTTCTGAAGGAACTCAAAAATGAAATTGCACAACTGCTGGCAATAATCATATGTAACCTATCATTACAGACAGCCTATTTAGCAGAGGACTGTCAGGTTGGCCAGATAACTCCCATCTTTAAAAAGAGCTTCAGAGTGGGTCTAGACCAGTGAGTCTCACTTCCATCCCTGGCAAGTTGGGAAAATCTATAATAAACAAAAAATGAGCAGTCACATGGACACACCTGATCTACTGGGGACAAGCCAATGTAGTTTTTGTAAAAAAAACAAAAAAAAATCCTGGCTCACAAATCTGCTGGACTTCTTTGAGAGTGTTAACAAGCACATGGACACAGGGGAGTTAGTCGATATAATATATGTGAGCTTTTGAAACTTATTAAAAAATGTCCCTCACCAGTGGCTTAAAAAAAACCAACTGTTGCCATAGGATTGGAGCAAAGGTTATTTTGTGGATTGAGAGCTGGTTAAAAAAACAGGAAACAAAGGGTAGGGATTAATAGTCATTTTTCAGAAATAAAAAATGGGGTCCCTCAGAGTTCTGTACTGGGCTCAATTTGTTCAAGATTTTCTTTGATGACCTGGGAATTGGGTGCACAGTGAAATCTCCAAGTCAGTAAACAATACCATATCATTCTGGGTAGTAAAGTCTCAAGCTGAAAGAGAGGAGCTGCAGAAAAGAGTCAACAAGCTAAGTGAGTAGGTAAAAAAAATAGTAGATGAATTTCAATGTCAAAAAGTGCAAGGTAATGCACTTGGGGAAAAATAACTTGAAATCTAAGGCTAGGGACAGACATTCAAAAAGCTGAAGCCTGAATTGATTCAACCTATGCAGGTTAGTCTAACCTGCCTAGGCTGAACTGGTATGTAACTGCACAGACATTTTCTCTGGACTGAGGCAATGTGGACACATGCCTGCAGTTGCTCAGGCCAGGCGCTGGGGGGTGCTAGAGCTCACCCTCAGCTGCGGGGAAGCTGTGCTGGGGGGCGTGACCAACCCGGGCTAAACTGGCCAGATACGGATTTAATTCCCCCCTCCCTGTGCCACCAGCAGGGACCAGAGCCAAGTCTGCTCGATGCTCCCCGCCTTCCCTCCCACTGCTGCAGCACCAGGCACCACCACCCCAAAGCAGAGGGGGACAGGGGGGAGAGTTAATTTCCCCTGTACCCCTACTGGCAGCCAGGTTTGCCAGCTGTCACCGCAGCACTCGCTTCATGCCCTTAATAGGCCCCTGGCTGTCCCCTTGTTGGAGACCAGAGGGAGAAGGAATAAGTCCTGTCCCTGCCCCCTGCCCTAGGGGCCCAGCCTGGCCATGCCCCCACAGCACCACCATGTTCCCCAGCAGTTCTGCCAGCCCCACAGCATGGCCCCCCCACCAGGATTGGGCTCACTCTCTGGGAAGCTGTGATGGGCTGGTGCCTGTCACCTCACTCACTGCTCCAGCTGCCAGGTGGGGGCAGGGGCAGAGCAGCCACCAGTTGGGAGCGGAGGGACTGCAAGTTAACCCCTTCAGGACTTACCCTGCATAGAACAAGCAGTGGGGGCTGGGCCCTGCTCCCGCCTGGCAGCTAGAGCGGCAAGCAGAGAGTGAGGTGATGGGCAGCAGCCTGTCACGGGCTGAGTGAGCCCCTTCCCAGAGTGAAAGTGAGCCCCTTCCTGGTGGGGTAGCCATGCTGTGGGGCTGACAAAGCTACTGTGAAGCACAGCGGTGCTGCAGGGGCATGACCAGGCAGGGCCCCTGGCAGAGGGGAGGGCAGGGACGGGGGTTATTCCTCCTCCTTCTGGCCTCCAGTGAGGGGACAACAAGTGGCCTATTCCGGGCAGGGAGTGAGTGCTGTGGCAACAGCTCCAGTGGGGGTACAGGGAAAATTAACTCTCCTCCCTGCCCCTCTCTTACTCAAGGGCCATTGTGTCCAGTGGTGCTGCAGAAGGAGGAGGGAGCAACCAGCAGACCCCACTCAGGTCCCTGCCGGTGGTACAAGGAGGAGAGAATTAAACCTTTCTCTGGACAGACCCATGCCCCTGCCTGTCTGTGCTCAGGCTGGGGAGCAGAGGGGTGGAGCCAGCCCAGCTGGGCTGAAGCAGAGAGCCCCTCCCAGCCCAGAGAGCATGCTGGGATGCTGGGGGTCTTTGGTTTATCTTAAACCAGCAAGGGGTCTGGGACAGACATTGTATAAACCGGTTTGAGCCAAACCAGTTTGAGGTTTACAACAAACTGGTTTCAGCCATTTTGAAACTGGTTTATGTGCACTGAATGTCTGTTCTGTTATAGGTTTAAACCAGTTTCTGATCACTTAAACTGGTTTGTGTGTAATGTCTATCCCTAGCCTAAGTACTCAGTGCTGGGTGCTAAACTAGCTGTTATAACTCAGGAAAGAGACCTTGGCAGAGGCAGGTTAAAAAGGGAACTACCTTAGATAAATTCATAAATCATAGATCCATTAAAAGCTATTGAACAGAATGGTTGGAGATGTTCCCTCTTCCATCTCTAAACTAAAAATGGTGGATATCAGGAATGGTATTGCATAGGAGGTAAATCACTGTATAGATATTTGGTTTAGTGCTCTCCCTCTATAGTATCCATTTCTGCCTCTGTTGGAGATAGGTTACTGGGCTAGATGGACCATTGGTCTGATACAGTATAGCATTTATTATATTCTTACGTAAATTACTGTAGTATAACTCTGATTTGTTTTTCAGATCTTAGGTTGACTACTGAGTAGCTGCCTGATAACTGAATCTATATCATCTCATGTTAAATGTTCACTGTGAACCAAGTCTCAAAGTTTATGTTTAGATGTTACTCAGTCCTGCTGTAGTTTCATTAGACACAATAGTTTCAAATGTTTTTGTGCTTTAATATCATTAAATTCCTTGCATAACAGAATATATTCCACTATGTGCTGAAAAAAAAAAATCCAGTGTGATCAATACTGATGTTAGAACTTCCTCTGTGTATTCCTCACTACCTAAGAGTGGTACTGTGAAGTGAAGTGAGCAAGTTTCTACATAGCCGCACAATATGCATGGTCACAATATCCGTCACGTAACAGTTGTTTTGCTTTCAGTACTATTTCTGAAAGAGCTTGTAGTGAAAGAATGATTCTCCATCTGCATCTCTCCCTAGAGTTTTCCCTCAGTGCATTAATATCAAATTTAAGCCTCCTCAAACAAATCATAATTTACCCCCCCTCATTTGCATCACTGTTCCCAGCAATATTTCTTGATCACGCAAAGGCAAAGAACCGTCTTGGCCAGATTAAGATGGACAGGTAGGGCTGTTTCTCATACACATATTTGATGACAACATGATCCACTTAAAATGTCTCTCCTTCTCTTGCCCTACGTATGTATTGATGAATAGGGGAGTCGAAATAAAATTTCACACAAAAGGGGTCTGAGTGTAAGTTAACAGTTGCTTTAACCATGTTTTGTACCTTTCAGAGAGGGAAGAATGAAATCAGTTGAGCTATGCATTCTACTAAGTTCTATTCAACCACTATATATTACAGAAAAATGGTCTGGTTACAGGGGCAGCAAATACAAAGAGACACTTATTGTTTCCTCATCAATGATCAGTGGTAGTACAGACTGTTTACCAAACAGGTAGAAACCTGAGTAGGTAGGATAAAAAAAAAAATAAAATCTGGTGATTCCATATAAAATCTACTCACCAACAGGGTCTTTATTATTTTCTCTTAGGAAAGGAAGATCATTGGTGAGGTTGATGAAAATTAGAGCTAGGCCACCTTTAAGTGGTGCTTATACATCTTTTAGATTATACTTAATCATTTACTCACATGGAGTGCATCTACATGTGCAATTAATTCAAAGTAATAAATTCCGGAGCAGTTTGAGCCACAGTAAACTACTCCCAAGCACAGCCTCTACATGTGAGCCTGGGCCAGGAGCAATTTGAGCTAGGGTGGAGCAGCTTATGCCAGAGCTGTTCCTGCCCTGCTCGGCCCCAAATTCCAGGTGATGATGTTTGGCAGAGGAGGGGCTGGCTGGGGTATGAGGGTGCTGAAAATGTAAAGCCACATGGCATGCAGGAGCAGTGGTGTATAGTAGGTCTCCAGCACCAGGGGGCCATTGCTTGCATTTATACCTCCCCCTACACAGCCGATTGCTGAGCTGGGGAGGGAACTCCCACGACCAATCGCCAAGCCTGAAAATGCAGGCAGCGAAACCAGAAGTGCCGCTGGGGGACTGAGTACCCCCTGGAGGGCCCGACTAATGCCCTGGGGCATGCCCCTCCGCCCCTCTCCCCCGTTGGTATACCATTGGGCAGGAGTTAGGACTCCTGTTGTGTCTGGGCTGACTGAGTATAATTTAAACCCATGGTCAATGTCTATACGTGTGTTTAACTGTAGTTACTCCACTGTAAGATAGTACTGTCTCTGACTGCATTATTTTATGGGAGTGCTAATTACTTTACTGTGGCCTAATACTGTCATATGTGTAGATGGTAACACTTTACAGCTAATTAGTCTACTCCACAGCAAAGCACACATGTAGATGTGACTTCTTCATCAATGATGAATGAGTACATCCATCCACTGAATACATCTAGTGTTTACAACAGACTGGCTATATAGCCGTGGTCATTTATTTCGATTCATAATACTTTAATACAAAGTAAATGCTCAAATGAGTAGGTTGTTAACAATATGGGTTAGAGGTAGGTACAACCAACCTATAAGAAAAATATTGAAGTACTGCAATGGGTAGAATAGGCCACAGAGTGTTATTTAAAAAACTTTGTTTTAGAAGGAATTAATGTACTCATTGTGGATTATGATTTTGATGTCATGTATGGGGTTAACAATGCATTTAACTATTCAAAATCTATTAGAAGATTGCTTTTTACATTCATTTTATTTTCTCTCAACAAGTATATTGCTCCCTGCTTAAGAAGAAAATCAGTTAAGTGGCATATTTTTCCCCATCACTGCTTTCAAGAAGTGTATACTATTAATTTTAGGTGATAGCATTAACTGGTGATGACACCTGTACAGCATTATAGATTTGGTTGAAAATGAAACACTCCTTTTATGAGCATTATAGAACAGAAGCATGCAGCTTAGCCTAGACAGAGAAGTAATGCTTTTCCATGCAAAATATTCAAGTGTACACTCTTCTCTTTGAATAACTAATCAGAAATTAATTTTCTCTAGGAACCTTCATCTTCAACCTTATTCTTTAGAAAAATGTTCAGCAAAGGAAGCAAACAATACAAGATAAAAGCCATGATATTCCATGACCAAGGTTTTTTGGGGTGGGGGGGGGGTTGTTTGTTTGGTTTGGGGTTTTTTGGAAATACTGCCAAGAACTGCAGCAGAACTTTAACACTTCTAAACTAATTATACTCAGTGTTTGCAAAACTTTTATCTGCAGCATGTTGATTAAAAAAAAAAAAGGGGGCTACTAGTGGAATACCTTGGTTAGGTTACTAAGATGCCATTAGTTGCAATTTAATGTACTCTGTTTTGAAACATTATGAGAAGGAAAACTAAATGTCATTCAGTGAAATGAAACACGTTTTTATGTATCACTTTATATTTACCTGCCTGTCTGTAGATCTAATATATATTTGTCTTTTTTGTGCCACTTAATAGCATATTGGTGAAAACCATTTCTTTATACGACAATTGCTAGAAGCATTGACCTTTAAAATATATTATTTACCTGCACTTTAAAATTTCCACTGTATAAATATGTAGTGGACAATCAAAACAGTATTTTTTTGCTACATAGTTATCCTTTGAATTTTGCAATACAGACAACAGAAGTCTTTTCAAAGACCTAACTTTAACAAATTTCAACCTACTGCACTTACTCAAATATAAGATGACTTTGAATACAAGATGACTCCCAAATAAGTAGATTCTATATATGAAGAGTTCCTAATTTGTTATACTTTTCCAGGTATAGAATCTAATTATTGCAGGTTTACCTCAAATTTGTCCCCTTCCCACTGCTACATTAATGAAAATAAATCTGGAGAGTGAGGTAGCCCCCTAACTTCTTCCCCCTGCAGCCTCTTTCACTAGTACCACCCTTCCCTCCC
>NW_005842275.1:1187940-1195397 GCF_000455745.1 Alligator sinensis
TATCAGACCCTACTCTCCCTGAGCACATAGCAGTGAGGGTCAAAGTCAAAAACACTGACCTTGAAATAACCATACCTATAGTAATTTGCATATACCAAACTATTACAGATACCCATAGACTTTGTTCATCCAGAATTGATGCATTTCCCCTTTTTTTTTTTAAACTGCTACAGGTTTTTAGCACAGGTACTCCATAAACACCCTTTTAGCAGCACGTTTGTACTTATGTATATATATAGTACAAATTATGCATGCTATCAGTCCAAAACCAAAGGTGCATGATTTACCATATAGTTCATTGAGCTGGGCCCCAACAAAGTCAACAGCATTTCAAGCCACAGTGATCCAACAGCTCAGCACCTCTCAGTATGTGTGTATACTCTGGATACCCCTGACAAAGGATCCATGTGCTAATTAGCCCCACTCATAACTGGAACCAGGTATTCTTGTCTTGAGTCCTGGGATTGTCCAAAAATTTATGCAGCTGAGGTCTAGGCCAACCTGGTCTAGCTTAACCTGGTGGAGCGTGGAGCCACAGCCATAATGTGTGTCAGGGAAGAGTTGACACAGGGATTCATGGTGAACCTTACTCCCCACCCCAATCAGCCCTTCAAATTTGGGCAGGGAGGTTGGTTTTCTGCCTGTGGTTGGAACAACCTAGGCATGTCTACCTGTGCAGTTATGGAACCTGAACAAAATGTGGAGTTTATTGCTCCTGGGTGTGGTGTTTGAATGTGTGCCCAGGAGTAATTAACTCCAGAGCAACCAGCTCTGCAGTTTATTTAGGCATAGCACACGGAGCCTGGGTGACGCAGCCCCAGCTGGCAGGGGACCCAGAGGGTCATCCTGGGGTTGCTCCCACTGAGCTTGCTGTGCTGTGGAGGGGCTGGCTGTGGCATGAGGCTGGTTCATTGTGGGGCTAAGTAGCAGGCAGCTTGTGCCAAAGCACCTCCGTGCCCCAGCCAGCTGGGTCAGCATCTACACATGCACTGCTGCACATGGAAAAGCTCTGCAACAGGGTAGTACTTTTACTACTGAGACATTTACTGCAGGGCTAATTAGTCAGCTCTGCAGTAAATATCTCATGTAGACCCTTCCCCTGATTATCTTCCTGCTCCCCAGTGCAGCAGCTGTGATATTATTGTTTTGGCACCTGAAGGAGTCAGTTGACTTAATAGCGGATTGTTCTTCACTATACAGGTGTTAACAATCATCTCTCCTTTTTAATAGTCTTGATAGTCCACTAATTCAACTACTCTTTCATGGGGCAAATTTGTTGTCTGTTGGTTGTTTGTGGTCTGTCTCACTGCCTCTTCAGGTAAAACTCCTAGATCTTTTCAAAAGCTTAGGTCCACCTATGGAAGCCTGTCTTCAGCAACAGGTAAGTATGCAAGAAAGGGAGGCTTTATATTTGAAGGCATGTTGTATGCAAGAAAATGTAGTATATTTTACTTCTTTCTGTCCTAATTTCAGTTTGTCAATAGATGTCAGTCAAGCCAATAATTTCTGCAGGAAGCTAACATCTATATGCTATTGTAGTAAAAGAGCAAACAGACCTGCTTTTGTTGTCCCGAATTTTCTCTCTCAAACTATTGTGTGATTTTAGTGCATTGGAATCGGAACTCTGCTTTTGTATACCTCTGAGTATACAAGATTTTTTCTCTCACTTTGTTGAAGAAGATTAAGTTTTTATATGTTTACTAACCACTGTTGCCAGGTCTTAAATCTGAAATTATCGTACTGGAAGCTAAAATTATTGTATTTTCTGCAAAACTATAGTACACTGAAAAAAGTATGCAAATAAGTCATCTTCTTTTTTAAGTAACATTATGTTGCTTTATAGTTTATACTGTTATCATCCCATCCTCCATCACTCTAATTTACACTGCCCACTATGATCTTTCATTTAACTCTTTCTCCAACTGGTTACACTGAATTTATTACTATGATTATACTTTTCTCTTTGTTTTGTGGTTCAGGTATGTATTATAAATCTTCTACACTTTATTTTGCAACTTACTGTCTTATGTACATGCCTGGAATTTACACAAGGCAAGCACAAAACCTCTTTGACTTTCTATTGATTTAAGACAGTATATAGCATTTAAAATAAAGGTCTTAGTATTATTACAAGAGATTTAGTTATATGATCACTATGCAGTTACTTTATATTGATCACTGTAAATCTCCAGTTAAAGATAAATGGAAAATATTATTCATCCTCATTTTATTCCCTGTCAAATTCCAGTTCAATGCGAGTGAGAACTGGGTCAAATGACATGAAAAAATGATTGTACATTTTGAACACTTAGTATTATTTATCATACAAGGGTTGAAATTATTGTGCATCTGGCAACACTGTTACTAACCCTTAGGCAGTTTGCTATAAATATAATACTTCATGTGCAAAAATGCTTTTATTTTTCTTTTAGTTCTTTGAAAAGTTAGTACTTTTCTTTACAAATAATATACTTTGCCATCAGTAGCGAAATCAGGATATCTCCAATCTGGACCAACACTGAAATATGATCCACTCATCCTAGTTTATCTCCTCAGTATTAAAATGAATGAATAATAATGGAGTGGTGATTTTACTGATCAGTCTCAGGGCAAGCAGTTAACCATCCACATACTTCTCTTGGAAACACTGAGTTTCTGCACCCAAGACATCTTGAATTTGTCTGCTTTCTATTTAAAGTCTTTTTGCAGCCACGTTGTTAATTTCTGTATCTGAGAGGCAGAGGTCTTACTTTATCCTTTGAATAAGTTCCTTGGCAGCCAAGACTCTGAAGTGGTAAATGTGTGTCCATTAGTTAAATTAAGGCAGTCTATCATGGCCTAAATACCAATCTCTTAATGGAAGGTAGGAGATCCACTTTTGTGTCTAGTGATCACTCTTAACCAAAATGAATATACTTTTGGAATAAGGCCACAAGAGATAAAGTGTTCTATTAGGAAACACTACTATTTTTTAAATGGTGGCTAGATATGATCTATGGGTACCAGGCAGGTCATGCCACCTAACAATATGACTTTATGGAACTGGAAATTATTTTTCCAAGTAAATATTTTAATAGTAAGTTTCTCAAGTTGTACAGATAAATATTAGCTGAAGAATGAAATACAATTTAATATCATATGCATTTCAGCACATATTGCCTCATAGTGAAGGGTGGGGCCTCAGCTGGTGGAAGTCCCTCCATCAATGTCAATTTAGAATCAGCCTTATCATCAATTCCAGCTGGGAGACTATCCATGTGCCCAGTGCATAATGCTGTGTCTGCAAATCTGCACGGCGTTTCACATGGCCTGTTTTCTTGGTCCTGAAAATTGGATAGAATAACTATCCACACATTTGGAGTCTAATTCCCAGAGGTCTCGCATACATATTTGAAGTCAGAGGCCCAATTGGCTGGACCTTTCTTTTCAGTTATGCTAGTGCTGTTTATGCCCTAATCCCAGAAGTTAGGACCAAATCACTATCAGGGAATCTTTTTTAGGACTGGTACAAAGTCCCATTTTTCAGGTATCTCCTCCCTTCATGATAAAAATTAGTCTTTCCTAACATATATTTGTCCTATACCTTCCGTAAAACCATGATTGGGCAAAACATTAGCTTTCCACCCTGGTGTAGTAATCTGACTTTACCTTGCTCTCTCTGCTTTGCTTAGACATTCTCAGAGTTGAGATGACCTGTTTGGCATTTAGGAGCTTAAGATGGGGTGTTCAAAGTCCTATTTGAAGTACTAGCTTCCTACCAAAGTCCCAGTTCTTTGATCCCAAATGCTCAAACTGCTACCAGGAATATAAGCTTAAAGAACATGAACTCCTGGCCACAAAAATATAATTCCAGAAAAGCAATGAGTTGGCCCTTGTCTTCACATACAGAAGTACTTCAAGAGTAGTCCAAACTTGTATCTAAAGAAGATAAAGTCCCCTAGGACCTCTATCATATACTTTGAATGCTCCTAGTATTATTGACCTTTGCACTAATTGGAGAGTAGTTATATGCCAAGGCTTCTTGTTAGGTGCCAGTACCAAGTCCCAAAATCTTTCCACCTCTTAAGTAAATAAAGCACTGGGATGAAGCCCTGGGTATGCCATATTAATCATTTGTTTAGCAGCAAAACAAGTGTTTAGGATAAGTTAAATACTTCAGGACAAATGCCTGAACCAACCTCATCACTCTGAGTGATCTAAAGGACTAGTGTTGATGGTCTGTACCATTGCCAAATTGTCACTCAAAAACCATGCTTTTTTTTTTTTTTTTTTAAAAACTTTCTGTTCCTGCATTCCAACTGAAATTAGAAATAATTCCAGGGATATTACGTATATTAATTTTATTAAATAAATAAGCCACATCTAAATAATCTTTTAATTTCTTTATTCATTTTGATAAAATAGTTGATCCCCATTTCCTAAGACGTAGCAGCTGTCAGCTATGTAGAGTCCTGGAACCATTGCCTGGCATATAAAAGTGATATTACCAATAATAGCCTGGATTTCACTAGCATACCCTTCTTGGGTGGCTTAGGTCTTTTGATCAGTTCCAAAGTTTCTGTTGCTTTATTTCCAGGGAGCATCTACACAAATATTTAACTGCAGAGTGGACTAATTTGCAGTGATGTAAAGTGTCACATTCTACATGTACAACACTCTTAGATTGCAGCAAACTAATTTTCACCACCATATGTGAAAATAACTGCACCCTATGCACTTGTGAATGCTGACCAGGTGTACATTCTGCCTGGTCAGCCCAGGCAGCAGGGGGCCAGATTCCTGTCTGTCACCTAGCCACATCCACTGCCCAATGCCATCCCCTCAAGCCTGGGGCTGCCTCCCTGAGCCTGCTGCCAGCCCAGGGCTGCTCTGCACTGACTCAAACTGCTGCTGCCCCAAGTGCATGTGTAAACACTGCTCCTGGGAGCAGATAATTCCAGCGTGAACTGCACTGAAGTTTATCATATCACCTTAGTGGAACATGTAGATGCACCCAGGGAGTGTAGAAATATACGGCTTTGTATCTATATTGAACCCTAGCTAGGTCAGAGTACTGGAGGACACTTCTGTCTTTTCATTCTGGTAAAGATGCTCCCACCCTACCACCAAGTGCCAAAGAATGAGGTCAGGAGGCTGACTTTTTAGAGTCTGCACAGCAGCAAATTAACCATCCTAGTAGTTTATTGTTTTTGTAGCCAAGATTCCACTGCCTGTTTCAGCACTATGCCAAACTTTTAAAATGCTAGTAATATTGCTGTTAATAGAGGCACGCATGTAAAGTGTAGAGGGAATCTCAGTGTCACATTTTGTTAACAGGACCTTGAGATCACAGGTCCTGAGCATATTAATGGCCATTTCAGAGATGAGAAACTTGGTGAACATGATTGGAAATGTGTAGCATCGTTCTGTGAGCTGCCTCAAAGGTATAAGTGATGTTGAGTCAAGCAATACTTCCAAAGCAACTGTGTAGGAACCAATTTAAAAGAAAAGCCAAAACAAAACCATCAAACAAAAAACATTTGAGGTCTTTAAGAGATAAGTGCCAGTGTGGTTCTCTGGTTCTGCTTGTGATGAATTTTTATGAAATGTTTCTTTTTGTTATTTGCATTATGCTTTGATGTAATTTTTTAAAAAGATGGAATTACTATTATTTCCATTTTTCCTGTATGTTTGAGACTAATGTAAATGGCACGTGTATATAGCTGTATATTATCTGTTAAAATGGTAGACACCACCCATAAAGTTAGTAATTTTGCAGCAAAAAAAAAATCTTAGTACATCAAGATGGACGCTTCTGAGAAATATTATGGCAGGTTAAAGATGATGATGTGACTTGTGTAGGGAGCAGAGATCTATATAAAGTATGGTATAAAAGTTATACTTCATGAAAATGTCTTATCTAGTATATATGTTATGATAGATAGATATACACCAGCTAAAGTATTTTCATGCATTCTGCATTTGTTTTTCTAGTTTTCCTCCCTACTCCTCTTGGTCCTTCAATAGTCCTTTGACAAACTCCAAAAATATATTTTATCATTGTTTTTTTTTTTTTTACTAGGCCTACAAATGTTATGGGGATTTTCTTGTTTGTTCTCTTTCTTTCTTTTTTATGTAATATGTAGTCTGTGAGCTCATAGCAAACAATAGTGGATTCAATAGGTGAGGTTTAAATGATGTTTCATTCTGATCCTTTCATTTTCTTTTTAGTTGCTTATTAATGCATCTGGGCAAATAAGGCTAAGAATGTTTTTAAGATTAGTTGTTGGAATTTCATAATTAGTTTGCCTTCGTTGTATTAATGCCTTCCTATATCTCTGCCTTCTGAAGTCACCTGAGGTTTTAACCAAATAGCTATTGCCGAGAGAGATATTCACTGAGAATGCTTTCTTCCTCACACTTCAAGTCATATTAAATGCTTATTTTCTTTACATGAGATTTCATGTGTTTAAATACCAAAAGGAATTTAAAGCAATCAGAAAGCTCAATACCCTTGTGAATATTTGGTCAATCTTCATATCTTTACAATTTATTTATTAAGCAATTGATAATATAATAAAAATTAAAATGAATTAAAAATGTCATAGAAATCAGAATATCTGATGCAACTCTAGATATAACAAACTGCATGTAATGATTTTAGACTTTCACAAACTTGTATTAAATATCATTGATAATATTTATATTTTTAAAAATCTTGTGTCTATTGTAAGGAGCCGTGGCATTCTAGTAAGAATTTAGTTTAGAAATATGAAACAGATATAATCTAAGAGTTAGTGTTGTACATAATAATACCACATGTATTGCTGTGTTAAATAAGATGCACTAAGCAGTGGATCCTTGGGAAAAACATAAAATATTTTGCTTTTTGAAGATTCTCACTGAAGTGGCACTAATAAAGCAAGTCTCTTGAGAATGATGAGGAACAAGTAAATGTTCAAACATGAATTTGGAGCATGGGGTACATATTACTTGGAAATAACCATTGATTATTTTGCTACCAAACATACAGAAGAATAAACATATCACTGATGATTTACCATAAAATAGCATCACCTCTGTCACGGCAGGGTCCTCACGGAGGGCCGTGTGCTCCTCGAGGTCCCTCGCTCCGTGTCAGGCCGGGCCAAGGCACCCCCTAATTCTTGCCCACCACGTCTTGCTGGAATATATATATATAGTTGGGAGGCTGCCTATGACTCCCTGGGCACGGCTACTCGGGACCTCTGTCCCCGCGGTTCTCCCGGACTCCTGTGGTCACCCGGTATGATGGGTGCTCCCCAAGCACCCTAGCCTTATGGGCTATGTGTGGCTCCTACCAGCCCCTGATACCACGCCCCAAGCCTCGCTGATGTGATAGATGTTGTTGGGTCTCCCAGCCCGCTTCCCGGGCCTCCTCAATAGTGTAGCCCACTCTGGGCTCTCTGTAATCCCCAGCCTCTTACTGGGATCTGCTG
>NW_005842275.1:1195641-1196513 GCF_000455745.1 Alligator sinensis
TACTGCCCCACTCTGGGGCTGGGGTCTATGTACCCCGCATACAACCCGGGGTCTGTTCCCTGCCTGCAACCCACTGGTTGCGCTCAGGGGCCCCACACCTCTGGGGTCCCTATGAGGCCTCCTCCAACCCCTACAGCCTCACCCAAGCCTCCGGTCAAATATGCAAGCCTGAACATAAACTAGGGCCTCCTGGCTAAACCATAGTGCCCAATCCTGTCCGGGCTATCGTGAGCTATACTTGCAAGTCAGGCTTCTTGCTATATCTCAGCCAAGGGAGCTCCTGCCTCTCCAGTTGCTGGCAGAGAACTGCCCGCCTGGTCTCAGCCCTGGGCTTTATAAGGGCCAGGCCCTGCCTCCTACAGGCAGCTGGCTCCCCTTAGCTGCCCCGGCAACCCGCAGCTGGGCTCGTTACCCTGGCAACACTCAGCTGGGCTTGTTATGACCTGCCAGGGCTCTGTCTCTCTCCCTGGCAGTTTCTCCCCTCTAGGAGCAGAGCACCTCGGTGCTCTGCGACAACCTCTTTCCTGTACAAATTGTAAACCAGTATTTTCTAATAAACGTGAGAATGTCTTTATTCTGAAATGCTCAGCATCAGACCCAGAAGTGGACCAGAAGCACTTCTGGTCCACTTCTGAGTCTGCCAGGAAGTGCACTGGAGGGCCCCCCTGCACCCCTTCGGCTTGGCGACTGGTGCCTCTTGGGTCTGGTGGGGGCACCCAAGGTCCCTCTGTGGCTGATCACTGAGCCAGGGAGGTGTGTGGGGGGGTGGGGGGTCCCTGCGTGCTCAGTGGCAGACCCAGAAGTGGACTGGAAGTGCTTCTGGTTTACTTCCGGGGTTGCTGCCAAGCACACGGGGGGGGGGGGGGGGGCGC
>NW_005842275.1:1196544-1208699 GCF_000455745.1 Alligator sinensis
GTGAGATGCTGCACTGGTACCTCAAGGTATGTAGAAAAAACATTTAATGCTGTGTCTATGGCCGAATCGCTGATTCTCTGAATCAGCACTAAATCTTCAGATTGGGATTCAGCCGAATTGAATCGGGGACAGTGATCTGAATCAACAAATCAAATCACTGTGTCTGATTTGGGCTGAATCCAAATTGAATATGGCCTGTTTTGCACACCCTTAATAGACAGAAGTTACAGACTGTTATTAAACTATGTACCAATACACCTTGCTCCTCAACACTCTCCTGGTAAAGCTTCCCGATAGTACTGAGAAAAGTGATCTTTTGATCCTGATTTTGAAACTTCCTTTCAAATTAAAAGTAAGTCATTCTAAGGAGATGGAGCATGGTTAAAGGCAGTTATCTGTGAATGCAGGGGATAGGGCAAGAAGCAATGGTCTTAAATGTCAAAGGAAATTTAACTTGTATATTTGGAAGAAATTTTTTACTAGGAGGATGATTAAGTGTTGGAGCAGGCTACTGAGAGAGATTATGGTATCTCCATTCTTGGAATTTAAGAGCAGGTTAGATAGAAATTTAGCAGCAATGGGTTAGTCAGGGATAATCCTGCCTACCTTGACTAAGGGATTGTACTAGATGACCTCCTAAGGTCCCCAACCCTACTGTTCTATGATTTTATGTAAGGGTGAATAAACTACATAGATGAGACACACAAATGCTATGCTGATACAGAGAAGCAAAGGATTTAAAGGATTTTTTTGGGGGGTGATATCTTTTATTGGTGCAACAGTATAGTTGGGAGAGATGATGGACAAACTTTCAAATATAAAGTGTCCTTGGTCAGGTGTCTAAAATATTTATCCCAACTATAGAGTTGATCTAAAAAAATATCACCAAAGCGACATATGCTCCTTGCACATTTCCATGACTAAAACACACCAACCATACTATGGTAATAAAGGTCACATATATGTTTAAATAAGAAGACAAATACTGAGCTTTGGTGTCCACCTGAAATTTAATTTCAGCTTGGCTATCTTAAGTTAAATTAGAAAAAAGTTTTGTAATGTAAAATGTATATCTTTATATAAATACATTTTTGTATGTCTTCTCTTGCTCCTACCAGGGTAGAATGTTGAAATGGAGAGGGAAGAAAATCAGAACAAAATACTAAGAACAAGTTTACAGGAAGTATTAGAAATCTCACATGAATATATTCACTCAAGAAGTTTTTAGAATATATTCACTCAAACCCTTTTTTCTATAGCCAAGGTCTTCAGATATTTGCTTGCATCCTATATTAGTTGTTGTTTCATCAATATGAAGCAAGACCAGATTGTGTGTGTATTCTCCTGTGGATAGAGTCTAACTCTACCTACTCACAGTAAAGTATATTAATGTAACCCAGATTTTCTGGGCAGTAAGGGCTAGGTTTTCCCCTTACGCAAGCATAAGTTCCAAGACAATGAGGGCCCAGGATACTGCTTCTCTATTCTGTTCTTTTACTTCTTTGATCAGGACATAGGATGAATGAAAAGTCATTTCAGACTTATACCAGTAGCTATTTGCAATGTAAACTTTACCGTCTATTGCCTTGAGAATGGTGACACCAAAGCCATACCTGTTTCTGTTCTTCCACCTTATGTTTTGACACACTTCCTGTGGTGCAGGTGTGGGAGGAAGGGGAAGGCGAATGGGAAGAAAGAAACACAATGTGTGATAATCATATGGGCTTAATCCAGGTGCCCTATGCAGAGGTGGTACAAGGGAAGTTACTTATTTAACTATAATGAGCGTATAATTCAAACACCAATCTAGCCTTGAGCACTGTGGTATCACGTACTGAAATCATGGTGCACAACATATAAAATTGACTGAAATAAGTTGTCTGTGACAAACAACTGTATTTAGTCTAGAATTTCTAATCACTATTTCTTTCATTCAGTGACTCCTATTTGTATTCTACTAATCAAGAAAAATGATTTAACAGCACTTAAAATACACATCAATAATGAAAAACAAGTGTCAAACAGATGTTAATGAGAGACTATTGCAGTCTATTTACAGTTTCAGTTTATAGTTCAAGAAATTTTAGTGGAGGAGAAAAACTTGCATTAACTCATGGGTCATTTACAATTGATTTTTGAGTCTTTATGCACTGATCCACAACAATAAAGACAGTGAAACTTAGTTCCACATTGTGATTTCTATAAAGCCCTTGAGCCTTTTTTTGGAGCCTTGCCAAGTTGACACTAACGGAGTTTGTGTTTAAAACGTCTGATAGTTTTGTTTTCAAACATAAATACTTTCCAACTTTTAAAACATTTTTCCAGTTGATCAATGTATTTTAACTTTACATGTTTACACTTATTTATATTTAGAAACACTGTTTCACTAGCAAAGGGTCTTATCCTGCCATTGGTACTACTGGGGGGAATTGAGAGCTATCCCTGCAGAACTATAGAACCAAACAAATATTCTAATCATTCTGGTGTAGTTGAATGTCCTTTGTAACAAATGGAGACCTCAACAAATTGAAAGACTGGACTAAAAGAAATCTCATGAGGTGCAATAAGGACAAATATAAAGTTCTACACTTAGGATGGAACAATTCCATACACCAATATAGGCTTGGGACCAACTAGCTAAACAGCAGCTCTGCAGAAAAGGGCCTGGGGGTTACAATGGACAATAATCTGAATATGAGCCAACAGTGTGCCCTTGTTGCAAAGACTAACAGCATACTGAACTGCATTAGTAGGAGCATTGCCAGCAGATTGAGGAAAGTAATTCTTCTCTATTCAGCACTGGTGAGGCCACATCTGGATAACTGTGTCCAGTTTTGAGCGCCCACCTTTAGAAAGTATGTAGACAAATTGGAGAGATTCTAGCAGAGGGCAAAGAAAATGGTTATTGGTCTGGGGCACATGACTTGAGGAGAGGCTGAGGGAGCTGGACTTATTTAGTTTGGAGGGCTAAGTACAGACAGTCAAAAAATCTGAGGCTGAATCAATTCAATGTTTGCAGGTTTCTGTAAACTGCACAGGGTGAACTAATGTTAACTTTTCAAACAGGAAAGGCAGCCAGACCCTTGCAGTGGCCCATACTAATAGCTGGGGGGCACAAGAGAACACATCCCAGACTGCTGGCCACTGCAGGACGCCCTCTGATTCCCCAAGCTACACCCCCTCCTCAGCCTACTGTCTGACTGAGCAAAGGGTGGGGGAAAAAACCCACCCCTCCATCCCGGCACCAGACCCTGGCTGGAAACAGCCCGGGAGGGGGGAGCTGGAACTGGGGGCTTTACTCTGTCCCCACCCCCGCTATGAGTAGGGCTGGAGTCTCTTAGTCACATCCCTTCTCAGCCTCCCAGCCAGCTGAGGCAGTGGCAGAAGGAAGCCTACACCTGGGCTTGGCTTCACCCCCAGAGCCAGGAGTAATGCCCCCACGTTAGTCTGTGTCTGGCTGAGGGTAGGGGGGAAGAGAAGCCCACACCAAGGGTCTTGGCTCCATCTCTCAAAGCTGGGAGCAGGGCTGGAGTCCCCTAGTCACACCCCACTAGCAGCCTCCAACTGGCTGGGGGGAGTGTAAGTCCCCATGGAGGCTTGGCTCGTACCCCAGAGCTAGGAGCCATACCCACTGCTCAGCCTCCAGGCTGGTTGGGGGGAAGCCCTTGGTGGGTATGGCTCCACCCCCACCTCCAGAGCTGGAAGTGGGGCTGGAGTCCCTAGCCATACCCCCTTCTCAGCCTAGGTCAGGCTGAGGGGAGAGGAGCAGAGAAGTGCGTGTGTGGGGGGAGGGTTGGCTTTGATCCACCAGAGCTGGGAGCTAGTAACCACGCCCTTGCCTCAGCCTCTGGGCTCGCCTGAAGGCAGGGGTGGAGAAGGCTACAATGGGGCTTGGCTTGGCTCCAGAACCAGGAGTCATGCCCATTCTCAGTCTGCAGGCCAGCTGAGGGGTGGGGGATGGAGAAGGCTGCATTCAGGCCTTATCTGTGCCTCACAGAGCCAGGAGCCACACCCCCATCTCAGCCAGCCTGCAGACTAAAAAGAGGACATAGCTTGGGGACTCCAGCCCCAGTCCCAGCTCTGGGGTGTGGAACCAAGCCTTAGTGCATGCTTCTGCCTCCTCACAGACAGCCAGGAGGCTGAGAAGGGGTTGTGGCTCCTGGTTCCTAACTCTGGGGGTAGAGCCAAGCCCCCATGCAAACTTCTTTTCCCCCTCCTCCCTGCCCCCCCAACCAGCCTGAAGGCTGAGAAGGGGGCTTGGCTCCAGCTTTGGGGACTGAGCCAAGCCCCAGTGATGGCTTCCCTTTCCCCCCCCCCACCCCACCCCACCCTGTCCCAGTCATTCCGGAGGCTGAGAAAGTGACATGGCTCCTGGTTCTGGTGGTGGAGCCAAGCCCCAGTGCAGGTTCCCTCCCCCCTTCCCAGTTGGCAGCCCCAGCTGCAGGTTTCCCCTCCCCAGGCCAGCATCTGTTAAGTCTGATACTACATCCAACCAGGTTTATCTTAAACCATTTTCAGCCATTTTCAAATTGGTTTAAATGCACTGAACTTCGGTTGTGTTACAGGTTGAAACTGGTTTCTGATCACTTAAAGGGCATCTATACACATGTTGGACATGTGCTTCAATGTGTGCCTATACCAAGGTGGGCATTCCCGCTAGCCACAGTGAGCACCCCACCTGCCTCTGGGCATGCTGCCCACCTGTCTCACCCAGCACGCCTTGTTGGTATATAATAAGCTGTTAAATAAGGTGGAAGGCTGCCCATTATTGCACCCCAATATTTGGGGGTGTCCATGGCTCCGTACCTCCACTACACCATGGCCCAAGCCTCACATATGGCATCCAGATGTTACAGTGCCCCCAGCCTACAGCCGGAGCATGCTTAGGCCATGTCGTCAGGCCTCAGTCACAGGCACATTCATACCGCCCACCTTTCACTTGGGTCTCACTCACTCCACCCTCTCTCACAGGGTCTTTTTCGCATGTCGACAACTTATGCCGCCTTGCTCCCTCTTGGAGCAGGCACCCTTTGGCCATAGGCTTAGCTAGCCCATTCCTTGGGTGGCAGATGTACCATCTATTGGGCCTCTCCTGCGACCCTCACTGGGGTAGTGGCCAGCTAATTACCCGACCGAGTATAAGCATACTCTGGACCCTTTTGGGGTAACACTACATTTATGTATATGTACTGGGCCGTCAGCCCCCTGGTTCTTCTTCCTCTTCACTGGGGCTCCCCATCTCTGCCCCCTTCACTCAGGGTTTCACACCTCTGCCTCCTTCACTCCCTGGTGGGCTCAGGTGGGTGTAGCTGTGCCTGGCCCTAACTCTCCCTCCTTGGGGTCTTGTACCCCATAGGGCTCAGGTGGCTGCAGCTGTGCCTAGCTCCACTACCTCTGGTGTTACCTGACCCACCCAATGGTGGGAGCTGGGGTTAAGGCACCCTGACCCACCTTTCACCGGGGTGGTAGCTGGCCTGGCATTTTGTGGGGGCTCCTGCGCCACTGAGAGCCACCCACTCCACCAGGCCACCCACTCCTGGCAGGGTGCAGTTTTAGGTCATACCCAGGACCAGGAGCCTCCTAAACCATCCCCTAGAGCTCCTCCCTTACCTCCAGGTGATACCAGCAGCCTTGAAGCCAGGAGATGTTGTTGCCTGCCTTCCAGCATCAAAATACCTTGCTTATATAGGCAGCCCTGACTCTAAAATGGCTGCCCTAATCAGGCATCTGCTGGCTGCTAGATTCAGGCCTTTGAAGTGGCAGGCACAAACAGTGCCCTGCCACAGTGCCCATTAGCACATGTTGGAACTTATTCAATCGAGCCTGCTGTGAGTCTGCTGGAGCATGCTAATTAGCGTGCTTAAGCAGCTTCCATGTCGCATGTATTCAGTGTCCCCATGTTTCAAAATGGCAGCAGGGGCACTTTAACTAAAGTTCATTGAATGAGCTTTAGTTAAAGTGCCCCTGCCACCATTTTGAAGTGCAGGATGCTGAGTACACATGATGCTATTGGCTCTTTAATTAGAGTGACTCTCAGCTGCTGTAGTTAAAGTGCCCCTCTTTCCACCCAAGAGCATGTGTATAGATGCCCTTAACCCGGTTTATGTGTAACTTCTGTCCCTAGCTGAGAAAAGAAACTGAGAGGGGATTTAATAGAACCCCTCAACTACCTAAAGAGTAGTCCCACAGAGGATGGAGCTAGATTGTTCTCAGTGGTGGCAGATGACAGAACAAGGAGCAACGGTTTCAAGTTGCAGCAGTGGAAGTTTAGGCTAGATATTAGAAAAAAACCTTCTTGTGAGGGTAGTAACGGGTTACCCAGAGAGGTGGTTGAATCTCCATCCTTGGAGGTTTTTAAGACCAGGTTAGACAAAGCCTTGGCTGGGATGATATAGTTGGGGTGGTCCTGCTTTGAGCAGAGGGTTGTACTAGATGACCTGTTGAGGTCCCATCCAATTCTAATTTTCTATGATTCTGTATGTTAGCAGCTGCAGCATTCTTTCAGTTGCCAAGAACAACATTTCTTAACTTAATATTTAAATTGTATTAATGCTTATCTAATTATCTATCCATTTAATCATTTCTTTAACACAGCAAATGGTAACCCTGTATTCCAAACATGCAAGCCTTTATGTAACTTCAGTGGAGTTCATGAATAAAAAACCATAGTAGAACTCTATAAATATTGCTGCTGTTATTCACAGTTCTCTGTTTAAGCTGAATCTTGTTCCTGGTGAAGCTTTGAATCTCCTCCATGGAAAGAGAATAAAACATTTTGAAATAAATGTTTCCTCTCCTCCCCCACCCCACTTTTTTTTTATAGAACCAAAGAATTCTTTGGCCATTTTGATGTGGTTGCATTTCCCCTATAACAAAGAAATATTAACAATAAATGTAAGGTTAGTACTAAGAAGTAAAAGTTTCCATGCCTAGGGAATGACCTGCTGGGTGGCACGGAAGTGGAAAGGGATCTTGGAGTCCTAGTGGACTCCAAGATGAACATGAGTCAGCAGTGTGACGAAGCCATCAAAAAAGCCAATGGCACTTTATCGTGCATCAGCAGATGCATGACGAATAGGTCCAAGGAGGTGATACTTCCCCTCTATCGGGCACTGGTCAGACCGCAGTTGGAGTACTGCGTGCAATTCTGGGTGCCACAATTCAAGAGGGATGCAGATAACCTGGAGAGGGTCCAGAGAAGGGCCACTCGTATGGTTAAGGGCCTGCAGACCAAGCCCTACGAGGAGAGACTAGAGAAACTGGACCTTTTCAGCCTCTGCAAGAGAAGGTTGAGAGGTGACCTTGTGGCTGCCTATAAGTTCATCACGGGGGCACAGAAGGGAATTGGTGAGTATTTATTCCCCAAGGCACCCCCGGGGGTTACAAGAAATAATGGCCACAAGCTAGCAGAGAGCAGATTTAGATTGGACATTAGGAAGAACTTCTTCACAGTTAGAGTGGCCAGGGTCTGGAACGGGCTCCCAGGGAGGTGGTGCTCTCCCCTACCCTGGGGGTCTTCAAGAGAAGGTTAGATGAGTATCTAGCTGGGGTCATCTAGACCCAGCACTCTCTCCTGCTTATGCAGGGGACTCTTTCCTGCTTATGCAGGGGGTCGGACTCGATGATCTATAGAGGTCCCTTCCGACCCTAACATCTATGAATCTATGCCTCAGTGTTATTAATTTCAAGAGCTATAAAAATTATACTACTTTATCTTTTCTGTCTGGTTCAGAGATATTACAGACTCTTATTGAAAATATGAGTCAAAATGGCTTTCTCTGTGCCCAAGGTGAAGGCTGTATTAATGGAAGAACCAGAAGAAACGCTATGTGACTTTAACTTTGAGATTAAATCCAGCCAACCCTCATCAAATTATGTACCTTGAAAATAAAATGCACCATTTTTTTAGCAGCATCTTTGTGCAGAAAGAACCAATAGCATATCTGAGGTATGGCAGGGAGGGTGGGGGAGACCAGTGTGGTAGCCCTTAGTGATGATTTGTGGGAGGACAGAAGAATAGCCAACATTGTAGGAGTGGCTTAACACACTTCAACAATCGGCATGGCAGCAACCAACACTGCTCCATGGGGTATGGATGCTCTGGACATATTGCTGCCCTGCAACTCCTTTGGAAAGAACAACCAAAAACATCTTCATCTTCACTGATGAAAATAATTTTCAGGAAAACACAGCGGTTTTGCATAAATACCTGAAATAGAAAACGGGCAAATGCAATGTCCTGTTTAAACTGAGTGTTTTATTTATTCATTTATGTTTGGTATACAGCATATAAAATTAATGTTTATATTAAAGATTGTCTGTTCAAGGCAGTTGATATACAGTGCCATGCAAAAATGTTACCAAATTTTTAGGAAAAATCTTTTCAACACTAGCTCACTGAACACTTTAGCTCAGTGGTGCTCAACCTCTGGCCTGTGGAGATTCAGAAATTTGGCAGTGACAGCATTACTTACTGTGACTTCCACAGCTATAGGGAGCCCTATGGGGATGAAATGGCTCTATGTGGCTTGCTTTGCATCTAGATCTGGCATGAGGAGTCAGGCCAGTGCAAGGGAGTGGTTCCAGTGCAAACTGACCCTGTATGTGAGCCTCATGCTGGATTAAGCCCATGGACTGATTTTGTTGCAGACTAGCCCTGTACTACTCATCCAGTGGGCTGGAAGTTTAAGCACCACTGCCTTAGACATTGGAAAAAGAGGAATTGTATTCTGTTAAAATTACTTTATGTTAAGAAAGTATATTGCCTCATTTACATGTTGGCATTGGATGATATGGTGCATATAATTCTGTTCTATTGATGTGTGCGTTCTAATGGGATAGTTTTCCCAGTATGGATGAATCAAGTTTCAAATTTACTGGCATTTTCAAAGAGTAGGACATAATGGATTGCACTTTATTCTAATTTCAGATGCATGGTAGTACATCACAGAGTACTTTGAAAAATCCTCTTAGAGTACTATATTTAATAATATTTTCATAAGATACAAAGTGATATGGACATTTATGTATCCAAAATTAGAACAGATCTCTTAAGCTATTTCTATCATTTGTTACTATAGATTAGAGTTTGCCATACTTGATTCTCAAGCAGAAGAAACCTCAGAAATTGTCTAAATAAATACCTGTCTTGCCGTTTTAATTTTTTTTTAATCTGAAGAATTTTTAAAAAATCTTATCCTTTCTTTATTGCCTATAATATCCCTAGAGAATTATAGGCAGGATATTATCTTTTCTAGGGAGAAGTCTATCTTTTCTGTTTTCCTAGAACAAAGGCTAATGTAGATGTGAAATACGTCAAATAAAAGGGAATAATTCTTTTCTAATGAAAATAAATACTATTGGTGCTGCTCTAGTATATCAGGACTGCACTCACAGAGAATGTAACTAGTTGGTTTTTTTTTAATATAGATAAATATAATCCAAGTTCAAGTTGTTGTTTTTTTTAAGTTTAGGCTTCAAAGGAAATTAATTACTTTGAGGAAAAATGAAAACTTGAAAATCTTACGCATAATGCAATGGTAAATGCAGAGGGTAGATCTAGAAAATGTAAGAGTTATGTTGCTCATTTTGTAAGTATAAAGACAAAAATGTAAATTTCTTTAATTGATTCACAACATTATATTAACCTGACAAGTAAAAACTATCCCCACTTCCCATCACCCCACCCTTCAAATAAACCACCTTGTGGTCTAGTTACTAGAGAGGGACAGAAAACCATACATTATAAATACAGTAGTAACAATGAAAAAAACATTTGGGAAGATGGTGTGTTCAGCTGCTTATTTCACTAATGAAAAAAAAAAAAACCCTCAGTGTTACAGTGTTTTCAAAGTGTAGTAAGAAGATGTATGATCTCCATACAAAATATTTCTTTTTACTAAATTTCTTTTACATGTTTTAGTTGGTTTCAAGAACAAAAAAATATAGTGAAAGTGACAGATGGATCAAGGAAACATGCTCAATAATTTAACTGATGAACAAATGCAAAACAATATTTTTTTAGCTTGGCTGCTTGCAAAGGTTGTTCTAACAAGACAACAGAATTACCAAGTAATTTACAATGTATAGTCTTTTCCTTTATATACTTCAAAAATAAAGTGTATTTCTTATATTTTCTAAATCTAGCATCTGCATTTACCAGTGTTTTGATATGGGCGAGTTTTTCAAGTTTTGATTTCTTCTTTGATTTCACAATTGGATTTAAAATAACAAAAGAACAGATCTCAGTTTCTGAGCACACATTCAAACTTGTTACAAATCCTAATTTCAAATGGGAGTAAGCAAGCTTATTCAGATGTTTACGCTAGATAAACAAATATATTTGGTTATTGTACCAGCACTAAGCTTATGGCTATCCATTATGCTTAGAAAGTGCAAGTTTGTAAGGCATATATTTTAAAACTTTTATTTTTATAGTGCTTAGATAGCATGTAAGAGAGATTTAAGAACAAATTCTGCACAAAAAAATATTAAGCAAATAAGTGTAACCTGTCTTCTTTCTCAGGGTAACATGGCAGAGTGATCAAGTCTTCTTGCTAAAAATCCAGAAGCATGAGGTCGAGCCCTGGCCAGTCAGTCCAGTTATAAATAGGTATCTGCTCAGTAGAATAAAGTGAGTTCAGATAAATGGGCCACATGGCCCAACTGCCACGTAAAGGTAGGGGCACCAGAAAGGTGGGGTTGGGATAGGATGGGATGGGGTGGGGAGGTCTCACCCTCCTGTCCCATGTTTCACCTGCACAGAGGGTTGCAGGAAGCAGTCGTCATAGGCAATGTGTGCCATGGAGTAAAACACATTTTTGGGAATCATAGTTTTGTAAAGAAGTAGTAGAGTTTGCTGCTGCTGGAGAACACACCCTATTTTTTGCTGCCACAATCAGAACTTTTTCTCCCTCTTGATATGAGAGGGATCTCATATGCATATGGCATGCTGTCTTATGATGAAGCCAGGAGGAGGTCAGGGAAGTGTGACAAAGGACTGCCCTGGGTTCATTCTTCAGATGTCACACCTCTGTACCTGCTTATTCAGTCAAAGGCACTTGGACATGCCTTTGTATAGTTAGCATCATGTTTTTATGATGTATCATCTATAGCAGGTCTCCAGCCTTTTTAACAAGATCACCTTGTGCATTTAAACACTGGAGTCAGAAACAGACTGGCCAAGTTCGCCACTGACACCAAACTTTGGGGCAAAGCATCCACACCTGAAGACAGGGGGGGGCAATACAGGCTGACCTGGACAAGCTCAGCAAATGGGCGGACAAGAACCTGATGGTGTTTAACACTGAAAAATGCAAGGTTCTCCACCTTGGGAGGAAAAACCTGCAGCATCCTGATAGGCTCGGCAGTGCTATGCTAGCTAGTACTACAGAAGAAAGAGACTTGGGGGTCATCATTGACCACAAGTTGAACATGAGCCTGCAATGCGATGCTGTGGCTAGTAAAGCGACCAAAACACTGGCTTGCATCCATAGATGTTTCTCAAGCAAATCCTGGGATGTCATTCTCCCCTTGTACTCGGCCTTGGTGAGGCTACAGCTGGAGCACTGCATCCAGTTTTGGGCTCCACAATTCAAAAAGGATGTGGAGAAGCTTGAAAGAGTCCAGAGAAGAGCCACACACATGATCAGAGGTCAGGAAAACAGACCTTACGACGGCAGGCTGAGAGCCCTGGGACTCTTTAGCCTGGAAAAGCGCAGGCTCAGGGGTGATCTGATGGCTACCTGTAAGTTTATCAGGGGTGACCACCAGTATCTGGGGGAACATTTGTTCACCAGAGTGCCCCAAGGGATGATGAGGTTGAACGGTTATAAACTACTGCAAGACCATTTCAGGCTGGACATAAGGAAGAATTTCTTTACTGTCCGAGCCCCCAAAATCTGGAACAGCCTGCCATCGGAGGTGGTTCAAGCACCTACATTGAACACCTTCAAGAGTAAATTGGATGCTTATCTTGCTGGGATCCTATGACCCCAGCTGACTTCCTGCCCTTTGGGCAGGGGACTGGACTCGATGATCTTCCAAGGTTCCTTCCAGCCCTAATGTCTATGAAATCTATAAAAGCAATCCAAGATCTACTGTGCGCCATTGCCATTCCTTCCCCACAGCAGGTAAGTCTGTGGGGAAGGAAGAGC
>NW_005842275.1:1208709-1211084 GCF_000455745.1 Alligator sinensis
GGGTGACTACTGCCTCCTGAGTTAGGGGGGGGCACCAGTGGGGCATGATCGGTGGGGGCAGTGGCCAGCCAGCAACTGGGGTGGGGGGTGTCCCCTAGTGGCCAGTTGCCAAATGTGGTGGTGGAAATGCCAGCACTGAAAAGTTAGTTCTTGTTATCCAGCCATCAAAAGAAATTAAACATATAGAGCCACATGGAATGGCTTCAGAAATGTAGGCTGTTAACTTCTAAACAGTAAGAGAGGAGGACAGTAGGCACAAAATGGTTGTCCATGGGAAAACAGATTAGAGCATTTGAGAAATGTTCGTATTTTTCCATAAGCATTCTGCCAGTTTTGTTGGATGTGAGGAAGCAGCTGCATAACATAATAATTAAAGGTTTGTATATGAAAGAACAAATGGGGCCTTTCATGTTTTGCTTTTTGGTGTTTTAAGACTTCTAAGAAACTTGTAGGTGATCAGAATGTACGAAAGGGATATTTATTACTAAAATTATGCAAAACAGGAAATCCTCTACCCACTAATGATCTTTATATATATATATATAAAAACTCCAAAATGGAATGCTATTATCTGCCTGCCACCATGAGTTTTTAGTCCATAAAATCATATTTAAGCAAGAACTCCAAGCCTCTCAAAGTACAGTTAAACTGTTGTTATGGGCTTGGTTGATTTCATCATAAATTTCCTGCACACAAAGTCAAATAATTTTGGCATTACTGCATATCTTTGTAGTTTATGGAAGCAAAGTCTAGATAATACAAATAAAGTTTATGGATGCCATTGCTATCAACAAAAATTGGTACAGCTGTCAACTCAATCAGAATTGTCTTTGGTCAATACATTTGATATTAATAGTCTAAAAGATGCGTAGTATGTGATCTATATGATAGAGCATTTTTTTCTGGTTGTTGAGAGAACTGATAGGATATGGTTCTTAGATAAAATGTTTAGCTAGCTCCCAAGAAGCCTATAGTCAAAGCAATTCAGTCTGCATTCTTGTTGTGTTGTGAGTGGTCATTTCCCCAATGCTATCAACTAAGTGTCAGTAGTGACAGCTTTACAAATCATGAGCTCCTGAGGAAAAGAGCAGTTATTTACTTAGTTTCATCACTGTGCATTTAAGAAGAGAGTGGTAAATCATGGTTTTCAAAATTGTCTATGTTCACACAGATGAATCCAAGAGAACCTTGCTGCTCTTGTTCTCCTGTTTCTCTCTCCCTCCCCTCATACACACACAATGCATTGTCCCTTTTGGGTTCAGATCCCTCACATATTTACACCAATTTGCAAACTAGTTTGTATACTGATGTATACTAGTGTCCAGACTGGACAAAAAACCATCTCTCTGGAGACAGATGCCTACACTATTCATTGTTTTTTAGTATAGATATGAAGAGGTATTTGTTTCTAGTGGTGGAATTTTTTGAGAGAATTTTACTGCTAGAAATATTTCCAGGAGAGAGAGCATAGAGGTGTTCAGCCTGCAGCTGCTCCTGTTCCCTGCCTGTGGCACCTTTCCCAGCCCAGAGTGGTCCTGGTCTGGGGAAAGGATAGGGAGTAATGGCTGTTCCACTTTTCTTGATCCTTAGAGGGGAGGTAGGCAGGGGGAGGGAATAGAATTAAAGTAAACACATCCTGTGCCTTATCCAAACCAAGGGACCTCCAATCAGAGAACAGGCACTCCCACCCCGACACCTGGTCTCCAGAGCAGAATGGAGGGAGCAGTAGGTCAAAGCCCCCACTTGTTCCACAGACTGGTCAGTCTGTGATCTGAGAAAGAGACAGGAGCTGCAGTTGCTGCACCACTCCTCTCCCAAACCAGTCCAGGAAGGGAGTAAAGCAGCAGGGCAAATCTCCCAGCCCATTTCTTAGATCAGACAGTCCTTTCATCTGGAAAAGGTGATGAGCAGAAGTAGCACCCCCATCCCAGACCAGTCCTAGAAGGGACTGGAGTAGCAAGGCAAATCCCATCCTGTCTGTTCCCCAGATTAAGCAGTCCCCCATCCAGGGAAGAGATGGGGGAGCAGCTGGTAGGTACTCCACTCTCCTCCCAGGACAGACTCCTGGACATGCATATGTTCATTTTGGTGAAAGAAACTCTCTCTCTAGGGAGATCTTCCAGGAGTTAACTGATGCCTTGGAGTGGGGGGCATGTTTCCTTTGGGAGAAACTGAATGAATTTTTATACTCTCCTACTTTCTACTGGGTGCACGTCAGTGATGATTCTAGTATAAACATAACACCTTTGTGGCATATGACACATGATCTCACTTTGAGCCTTTCACAAGCTCTGTAGACTTTTGAAAGCATAGGAGACTGGTAGGGAGTACATGTGCCCCCCTTGAAGGGGCCAGTGCCCCCCCCCCCCCCCGCT
>NW_005842275.1:1211127-1267696 GCF_000455745.1 Alligator sinensis
AGTGGGGCTGGTGCCCGCTCTGACAGGGATGCTGCCATTGGTGGCTTCTGTGGGTCCCCCCTCCCCCCAGTTTCAGGAGGCACCAGTCACTCATGGTTGAAAGTGTGTAGTTTATTTCATCATCTAAGAGGACATCATATAACATGCTTTGTTCTCAATATTCTTGAAATTACCTGGTGGTAAAAAAAAAAAAAAAGGATCAGTAATTCCTCTGCCTTCTCTAAACCCACATTAATTATCAAGCAAAGGATTTAAAGCTTTACTGTCAATATCAAGCACAGAAATTCCTCTGTGATTATCTGCCTGCTCTCTTTCTATTTAGATAGAAAGACCAGAACTCCAAATGAGGCTGAGAGCTAAGCAGGAGAAGTGGTGGCATGGTAAAGCAAAGGAAATCCAGGTTTATGTTGATAAGCATGTTATGAAAGCTGGCACTGTTTATTGCCTCCTATTGTGGTAGAGGTACTCCAATAAGGAGTAGTGCTGGTTCTGCATTACTGACTAATGATCAAAATCCTGGATAGGGTAGTTAATTATATTAGGAATCTTCTGAATCTCAGGTCCTGAATAGGAAATAATAACATATTCCAGTTATCACAAGCCACAATTGAGAGTCTCTTGATGAAGAATATTTGTTGCCAGAGACTTTTAAGGTTACAAATTTTGTCCCCAGTAGCAGAGTGCCAGCTCTCATTATGGTTTCTTAGTGAGATAAACCAACTAGATGACTTGGCTTTAATTCCCCTGATGTGGCAGAAAGAAATCATCCAATATGCTAGTGGAAGTTTCCAGATCACAGGCCCCATTTCTCATGGGGGACTTCAGTCACCTTGACATCTGCTGAGCATGCAATACAGCAGTGCACCGGCAGTCAAGGAAGCTTTTGGAGAGTGTTGGGGATGAATTCCTGGTGCAGGTCAACTACGGGCCATAATATTTTGATCCTCTGCTCACAAATAGAGAAGAAATGGTGGGAAATATAAAAATGGATACCTTGGGCAGCAGAGACCGCAAGATGATTGAGTTCAGGATCTTGAGGAAAGGAAGGAAGGAAGGAGTGCATTAGAGTAAGGACCCTGGACTTCAGAAAAGCAGACTTGGCCTCACTCAGGGCAGGATCCCCTGGAAGGCCAGTCTGAGGGGGATGGGAGTCAAGGAGAGCTGGCTGTACTTTAAAGAAACCTTGCTGTGGGTACAGGAATTAACCATCCTAATGTTCATGAAGACTAGCAAGTATGGCAGAAGACCAGTTTAGCTTAGCAGGGAGCTCTTCAGTGAACTAAAACACAAAAAGGAAGCTTGCAAGAAGTGAAAACTTGGAAAAAATGACTACAGAGGAGCATAAGGGTATTGCTTAGAAATTCAGGGATGACATCAGGAAGGCCAAAGTGCAATTGGAGTTGCAGCTAGCAAGGGACATGAAGGGTAACAAGAAGGATTTCTAAAGATATGTCAGCAACAACAGGAAGATCAGGGGAAGTGTGGGTCCCTTAATGAATGGGGAAGGCAACTTAGTGACAGATGATGTGGAAAAGGCTGAAGTCCTCAAGGTCTTTTTAACCTCAGCCTTCATAAGCAAGGTCAGTTCTCAGACTACTGTACCTGGAAGCACAGCTTAGGGAGAAGAAAAGCAGCCAACAGTGGCAAAAGAACAGGTTAGGAACTATTTAGAAAAGCTGGATGTGTACAAGTCTATGCGGCCAGATGCAATGCCTCTGAGGTTTCTGAAGGAGATGGCCAATGTGATTGCAGAGGCACTGGCCATTATCTTTGAAAACTTGTGGGATTTGGGAGAGTTCCTGGATGATAGGGAAAGGGCAAATATAGTGCCCACCTTTAAGAAGGAGATTCTGGGGAACTATAGGCTGGTTACCTCAGTCCCTGGAAAGATCATGGATCAGGTCCTCGGGGAATCCATTCTAAGTAATTGGAGGAGAAGAAATTGGTTAGGAACAGTCAGCATGGATTCACCAAGGGCAAGTCATGCCTGACCAATCTGATTCCTTTCTATGATGAGATCACTCACTCTGTGGATGCAAAGGGTGCAGTGGACATGATATACCTTGTCTTTGGCAAAGCTTTTGATACAGTCTCCCACAACATTCTCTCAAGCAAGCTAAGAAAGTATGGGTTGAATGAATGGACTGTAAGGTGGATAGAAAACTGCCTGGATGCTCATCTCAAAGGGTAGTAATCAATGGCTCAGTGTCTACTTGGCAGCCAATACCAAGTGGAGTGCTCCAGGGGTCAGTCCTGGGCCCAGTTTTTTCAATATCTTTAGCAATGATCTGAAAGATAGGATGGAGTATACCCGCAAGACGTTTGCAGATGTCACCAAAGTGTGTGGAGTAGTAGATATACAGGAGGGTAAGATTCAGAGCAGGGGTGGCCAAAGTCTGACCCGTGAACCGAATCCAGCTGGCAGCGGACTTTCCCAGCAGCCCCTGCCAGCTCAGGACTGGGCTGTCACTGCTGCAAGGAGCCAGGGTAGAGGTGTGATCTGCAACCTGCACACCCCTAGGGGCATGCAGGCAGCAGACCATGGCTGTGCCCCTGCTCTGGACCAGGCTGCCACCACTGCAAGGAGCTGGGGCATAGCCATGATCTGCTACGTGCGTACCACTGCCTGGAGCATGCAGGCTGCAGCTCTCAGCTCTGCCCTGGCCCCAGACCAAGCTGCCTCCATTGCAAGATCCCAGTGGCTCCAGAGCAGCTCCCTACCCTGCCCTGGCACATGCCCTGCCAGCATGGCTGGAGCCAGTCTCCATGGCAACCCCAGCCTTGTGCTGTCAAAGCATAGCTGTGGCTGGGGTCTCTGTGGAGACTGGCCCCTCCACAGGGGCTGCTGGGAAATGGAGTCCAGCTACCAGATGGATCTGCCATTTTGCCTATCCCTGATTCAGAGAGATCTCAACAAATTGGAGGATTGATTCAAAAGAAATCTCATGAAGTTCAATAAGGCCAAGAGCAAAGTCCTGCACTTAGGATGGAACAGTTCCATGCACTATAGGGTAGGTGCGGACTGGGTAAGAAGCAGCTCTGCAGAAAAGGACCTGGGTGTTACAGTGGACAATAAGCTGAATATGAGCCAACAGTATGTCCTTGTTGTAAAGAGGGCTAACAGTATACTGGGCTGAATTAGTAGGAGTGTTGCCAGCAGATTGAGGAAGTGATTTTCCCCCTCTATTTGGCACTGGTGAGATCACATCTGGAGTACTGTCTCCAGTTTTGCGCCTCCCAACTATAGAAAGAATGCCAGTGAAGGGCAATAAAAATGGTTAGGGGGCTGAAGCACATGACTTCTGAGTAGAGGATGAAGGAACTGATATGAAGGAGAGAAGACGGAGGGAGGATTTAATAGTAGCCTTCAACTACCTGAAGTAGGGGTTGAAAGAGGATGGAGCTAGACTGTTCTCAGTGGTGACAGATGACAGAACAAGGAGCAATGGTCTCAAGTTGCAGGAAGGAACGTTTAGGTTAGATATTAGGAAGAATCCTCTCACTAGGAGGATAGCAAAACTCTTGAAAAGGTTACCCAGCAAGGTGGTAGAAGCTCCATCCTTGGATATTTTCAAAACCCAGATAGACAAAGCTTTGGCTGGGATGATCTAGTTGGGGCTGGTCCTGCTTTGAGCTGGGGGTTGGACTAGATGACCTCCTGGGGTCCTTTCCAACTCTAATTTTCTATGATTCTATGATGTAGTTTGGGATGGTCCTGATTTGAACAGAGGGTTGGACTAGATGATTTCCTGAGGTTCCTTCTGACCCTAATTTTCTATGGTTCTGTGAATTCAGACAGTCATGGTAAATGCATTTACCTCATGAGGTCATCTAGCTTAACTCCCTTCTCAAAGCAGGATCCTGATCTTGATAATGGAGTCACTTACACAGATGCATAAGTCTATATCATATGTCCACTCTGTTGGCTTAGAAATAGTATTTAAAGGTATGCTTTTGGGGAATTGGTGTATAGGTATAAGTATATATATTAGAATGGTTAAGGATGGGCAGCAGGAGTTAACTGATTTCTTAAGAGCTCTGGTCTCAAGTCACACAAGATCATAGCCTTTAAGGCAGACAGGCTGTCTACCACAACAAGGACAATGGATGGACACATAGCCTGAGAAATGAGGGGGCATCTACCCTACTGTTCTATAACATAAGATAAAGTGACACTAGCTAACAAGGCCCCAGAGCAGGGGGGCACTGAGTCTCAGTTTGGGGGGAACAGACTAAATTAGGAAAAGGCCTGGAAAGACCAAATTAGTATGTGTGCATGTGATAAGCTACATGGACTGTGACAACCACAGAGAGACAACCAACCAGTGTAGCCACAGATTAAGAGTCATCAGGAGGGACAGAGAATACAAAATCAGAGACTTGAGAATAGCAAAGGGTTGCTCCCTTTCTCCCATCACATCCTAGGCCCCTCTTCCTCCTCCTCCTCCTTATCCCTCCCTCCTCCCTCATCCATCCTCCTCATCCTGCCTGAGTCCCTCCTCCTCATTGTCCTCCTCCTTGGAAAGGTCCCTGTTCCCATCCCCATCCCCCAGAAAGGGTCCCCGAGGCCTCCATGGAGAGGAGGCATACCACCAGCCCGTCTCATCCATCCCACTGTGGGAGTGTGGGCCTCAGCACCCCACCTCCAGATGGCTGACGTCTGACACCTAATAGAGTGCCTCAGAGTGAAGCCTGTGTCCTGGCCAAATGTATTTTGACTAATGACAGACCCAGGATTTGGTAGATATATAGAATTGCTTGATTGTTTTTGTTGCTTCTTTTCTGTTATCACTGTGTATCAATAAATTTGTCTATTATCAAATGCAGAGGTCATGGTCTGTCTGAAGGACAAGGTGTCTGGATCCTAAATCCAGAGCCAACACACTCCACGGTTGTGCTGCTGTAAATGTGTCATGTACCTGTTCCCTAAAGTTTCTAGACTATAGTCAGATGGTAAAACTCATTTTTTTTTATATACACTTCAAAATAGCAGTGAGTTGAAGGGGTTAGCATTTAAGTGTTTTTCTTTTTGTTTGCTTGCTGTTTTTAGCAAAAATGAACTAGCTGAAAAAGATAATACAATGGCTACATTTTTACAAAAATTAAATAAAAAAAGATTAAATGCCAAGATACAAAAAACAGGGATTTCAGTGTCACAGTTTGGAACACATACCAGGTGCAGTTTCAAGCTTTAAAAAGGGAGCATCTTTTGTTACTGTTACTGTAGTTTATACAAATTGCTCAATTTTCAGTTAATTATTTGATTGCATACAAACTGTGAATAATGGATGGTTATGATCTACAGTTACAATCACACAATGTTTTGATTTTCAATGTTAAGAGCAGGCAGTTGCAATTCACATTCCAAGCCAATGGCACAAACAATAAGCCATAAAGATATAAATAAGCATGTGGATATTTGATTATGATGGGTGCAGCAATGTTTTTATCATCTTCATGCGTTTATTTCAAGATTGCATTTATTTCAATTTGTACAGTTTTTATATGACTCTTTTCCCTTACTTACAACAAAGTTAAAAAACAAGTCATGGCCCAGAAATTTGATAAGTGACTAAAAATATTGCATGCCTTAAGCTTATGTAATGTGCTATATAACATTGGCCATAGAAACTCAGACAGTGATTCCTGTATCAGTCATAACTTCTAATTTGAGAATGTACATACCTTTAATTAAAGTAAATAGAAGAAGTATTATGTATTGCTCTTGACAAGTATTTCCACACATACAGGATAATCCATTTTTTTCTTTTCAATTGTATTCTAATTGTTTTCCCTCTGGAGGAGTATTTCAACAAAATCAGAATATTCAATACTATTCTGTAATGTCTTTGAATGCACACATTTTCATTCAATTTCATTACAGATGACAGGTATATACAAAGTTTGCCAAGTCTAGTTTGTTCTTAGATATTTTTATGAGTCTTGTTAAGGTGTGCATCAATTAAGGGTAAATGGAACATCTGAAAAAGATAACTGTCTACACTAAGGCCTTGTACAGATATTTAGTTTCTCCTGGGAGAGTCACTCATCTCCCAGGAGAAATCACAAGTGTACAGAAGTTCAAACTTTTTCTGTCAGAGTAAAAATGGCTTGTCCAGGGGAAAAATAGCCTGGGAACAACAAGGTTAACTCATTCTTAGAAAGAAAATGTCTATACATGCTGTGGCTTCTCCCAGAAAAGAACATCCCCACCCCCTCTCCCTGCTTCTTTCCTCCCCCAACAGGGAGGCAGTATGTCACTCACTGTACTCTTCTTCTCCAGTATGGAGCAGAACATGCCCCTTCACAATCTCCACATTGTTCTGCAGGGAAACATAGGTTGACCATGGGAATCTAGATTAGTCGATTAGGATTGCCCCATGCACTACTGCCGTATGTCACCAGGCAGACTAACAGTGACTGCAGAGCACTTTGTGGATACTGGTCCCTCATCCTTGGCTGCACAGTTTCAGCATTGCAAGTTCTCCACTCTTCAGGGACTCAGAATTTCAATGTCTATACACATCCTTTTGGGTAAGATTTTCTACTGGGAGAACAAACCTAGGAGAACTCTCGCAATGTATTTGGCAGTGTGTGTATAGCCTTAGTCTAATGGAGCTAATCAGTATACACGGTATCAGAAAAGATACATTCCATGAAATCTGTTACACGTGGTGAAGGTTGGCAGAGGGGTGGGGGGGAGGAAAGATGCATTCTGTGAAATCTGTTACACATGAGGTGGGGAGAAAGAAAAGGGTAGACAGGACTCGTTTTTAAAAATCATCATATTTATTTTTCTGTTGAGAATCCTCTGATTCCCCACCTATTTTAATGCAGCCATTTTTGAGTTTTCAGTTACTGTTAAGCTTAATGCTTGCAGAGCAACTTTAGTCTATCTTAGATAATGGGATCTGTTTCAAACCTACAAAAGCATATTTGTATAATCATTAACCCTTAAGTAGAATGCAATGCAATTAAGTCCATGTAACTGGAAAAGACAGAGGGAGGGGAAGAAACTCAGCATGTTAACTCAGTGGAGATATTTTTCTGTCTTGCAATGTGTTACAGGTGCTAAAAATGGGTTATACCAAATATATCCAACCTCAACTAATTCTTTGAAGATGATCTGCTAAAAATTGTATGCATTTAAAGCAAAATGTTGTTGGGTGTGTTTTAAGCCAGAAACCTAACTAAACTGATCAATTTGCTCTTTATTTATAAGACTGAGACACTTTTGCTTTGTAATAGTTAATACTGAATGTACTAGGGAAGGAAAGACTTTCACATTCAGTAAGTTTGAAACTCATCTATAGAATGGAACCTTCTAATATGCATTCCCTTTAGACTGATCTCATTTGGATGCATCTATCAATCTATACTTTCTCTGTTAAGGATTCTGTTTCCCATCTTCCTCCTCTTCCTAGCCCTTTCTTTTCAAATGTCTTCCTTACTACTCTTCTCTCAGCATTTTTGTAACTTCTTTTGGATCATCTACCTGTTTGTATCTGATTTTGGGCTGGTTTATTCAGACTTCTGTTGTAGATCGGCTGACTACTGAGGTACCATGAATACTTTCCTCTTGTTCATCTCAGCAAATATGGCACTGAGTCGGAGGGCACATCTACAAAAGATTCCTTAATGTGCCTTAGCCTAGTTTACTGTGCAGTCCAGGCACATGTCTACACATGCATGCCCTTACTGTACAGTAAAAATGGCTAATCATGCCTAAATTTGATACCTGCAGGTGCACGTATCAAATTTAGGCACACTTAATGTGATTAGTTAATGCTTAGTAATGCACATGTAAATGTGACCTGGCACTAATTTTAGTGGTTGTCTGCCCCTCTTGCTCCAGGGCTGCGCTGCTTTCTGGAAGCATGTGACTGCAGGGTATAAAAGCCTGCATCCATTTTGTGCCAGGAGGCACTTAGACCAGGAAGCCTGAGGGAGCCTGTTCTGTGTCCAGGAGTCTGGCAGGCCTCATTTGCCCCCCTCAACAGGCCACAGGCTGCCTCTTCCTGGCCTGTCCCCTCTGCAGAGCTGCTGCTTGGCCCCAGCAGTGTTGCAAAGGGCTGCAGCTTGCTTCATCCCTTGCCCAGCCTTAAGATCCCCCCAGGGCTGCTAGCCAGCTTTTTCTGGCAGCAGGGCTAGCACTTGCTCCCTGCTGCTTCTCACCCACAGTAGTGTCTCTTCACAGATGCTGTGGTGAAGTGCCTCTGCTGCATGTCTCCCAATCCTTGGCTGTGCCCCTCTACTGAGTGCTCCTGAGTACTGTCCAGGGCCAAACACACAGGGACAAGGGCCTAGAGAACTGGAAGAGTGTCATCCTCATCCTCTTCCTCAAGCCCCAGCCCCACCCATGTGGGCACACCCATGCAGACTACCAGGTTCCCCAACTGGACCTGGGAGGAGGTTGGTGACCTCGTGGCACTCTGGGGCTGTGCCAACATGCAGAGGTAGTTTGCACAGGGTGTGTACTCAAACGCTCACATTTCTGAGGCCCTGTCAGGTAGGATGCAGGAGCAAGGGCACTCCTGGTTGGTACAGCAGTGCTGCATTAAGGGCAAGGTCTTGCAGGCATACTGGATGGCCATGACTGACTACAGTCATCAGTCTGGTCATGCCTACAAGACCATGGCTTTATGTGGGAGCTGACCCCATACTTTTGTACCCCGGGACCCAGCCACACCCCTGTGAGTGGCATCAACAGGGACAACCTGCCCAAGCCCCTGCTCTGCCCTGACCTCTCTGGTGGTGATACCACCCCAGAGGAGGGGCCCTCTGGCCTTCTGCACCTTGCCCCACCCTCCTCCCTAGCTGCTGCACTCAGTGGCAACTTGAGGAGCCCTGGATAGCAGCTTCCTTGCCCTTGGCACAACCCCAGATCCTGCCATGAGGAGCAGCCAGCAACATCACTACCAGCAGACAGCAGTGCCAGCTTTTCCCTAGGGGAGGCCTCTGACCGGGTGCCAGCCCACTGCACACTGGAGGCCACAGACATCAGGCTCAGCCAATCATCCATGCTAACAGGGAGGCACCTGCCCAGCCACCAGCCTCAGCAACCCTGGACACATGGTAAGGCCTGCACTGGGGGGGGGGGGGGACGACAACCCTTCTGGTCCTCACCCCTGCCCCTGTCTCCAGCCCCAGCTCCTGCCCCCACTCCTTGCCTGGCCTGTCCACACTACCCTGGCCCTGGGTTATCCCCCTCCACAGCATGCAGAGAGGCAGGACAAAGTTCAGAACTTTATTGGGTAGCCTGTGTCCCCACAGCTGGGTGAGTACAGGTCTCTCACACCCCGAGAATGGCATTGATGCTGGCAGAGATGTCCTCCTTGGCAGCAAGCAGCAGGAGCATGTAGCACTTTCACAGGTAGCCTTCAGGTGGTGGCAGAGGTTGTCGGGCAGAGCTTGCCCCCCATGCCATCATAGTTCAGGGTCCCAAACTAGGAGTGCAGGTATGTTCAGGGCACCAGGAGGATAAGCAGCAGCAGGGCACAGTGGCTTGTGCACCTCTTTGCCTGCACAAACAGCTTATCATGCACCTCTAAGAACACACGCAGCTCAAGCACACTTGGGGAACAGTGGTGGCATGGGGTGAGGGCTGGCCCCAGGGTACCAACCCAGAGAGGCCCCAGTTGTCCAGAAGCTCTGCATGCCCTAAACCCAGGTGTCATGGTCTGGGTGGCAGTGCATCAGAGCAGGTGGCCTGCAGGGAGAGAGAGGGTAGAGCAGGGTCTGGGGACCCTGGCCTGTCCCACCCTGGGAAGTAGGTGGGGGAGGCAGGCTGCCTGTGGCCAGCACTCATCAGCCCACCGGCCCCAGGGAAGCAAGCAGGATGGGAGACTCACCTGGCAGCCACCTGGGCCCAGGCCTGCCTGGTCTACTTACCATGGTCTGTGGCCACCCGTGCATAGCCAACCCTCAGTCTAAGGCTGGGCAGCACACAGCCCCCTTGTATAAAGTAATTTATTTCTGAAATGTTGCAAACTCTCACAAAAGGCTTCTGTCTTTGGCCTCTGCAGGGCCAACATCTGGGCACAGGGGTGAGCCCACGATCCCCAGTGGAGAGGTGGGCTCCAGGTCAACACCACCCACTGCTGGAGCCATCCAGATGTTAACTGTGCCAACAGCATACCATGGACTGGATTTTCTTGGTGGCAGTGGCAGAGGAGTGGGAGGTGTGGGAGCAGGCCTGGTGGGCAAAGTATGTCACCCAGGTGGAAGTGCAGGACCAGGCACTGTAGAACTGGTGGGCCCAAATGGAAGCCCTGGAGTGAGAGTACCTAGAGCTGTTCTAGCAGCAGGGAGATGCCAACTGCCAAGCCCTGGACACCCTCCTGGATCTGGTGGCTGTGTCCATGACCCTGCTGCCCACCCCCGGCCCATGGCTCTTCAGGGCCCCTGGGTCCCACCTGTCACCTCACAGCAGGCCCCTACCCCAGCCTAAGAGGAGTTCCTCAGGTGCCTCATGATCACCATACCTTCTGATTTGGCCTCTGCCCCAGACCTGCTGCAACCTGCCTGGCTCTGGCCCCGCTGCTTCCCTTGCACCATGCACCTGAAGACCCAGATGTGCTTGAGGCTGCCACCTGCTGGGGCCACCATGGCTCCTAGAACCACAGGGAAACATCTTAAGGCTGGGGTGTTAGATACTTGCCCCAGGGCTCTACCCCCTAGTCATCCCCCCCTCCACAGTCCCCCATACTTGGCTCAAATTCCAGAAATATTGTAAACAGTTTTCCATTTGTAAATACTTTTCCAATGGTAAGTGTGTTTTTTATTGTTGGTGAATGGGGAGGGTGGTGGAGGGGCTCTGGCTCTCGTGGCTGAGGAGGGAGGGGGAAGGGATAGGGTGGGTATCGTTAGGGAAATAAGTGCGGGGGGATTGTTTCAACCGTGTGTGTCCTAAGAATAGCGCTGGGGGTGGGCAGAGGGTAGGGAGTGTTTGGGCAGCAGGGCAAGTGGGCTGGAGCAGGGAATGCAGGAGGAGGGGGTTGGCCAGGGCCTTCCACAGCTGGTGTCTTGGCCGCTGCTGGTTCATGCACAGCTCTCCTGGGGCCTGGGCAGGGGGACACCTGCTGGGGTGAGTAGGAGCACAGGGTGCTGGTCATCACTGGCAGGGGCAAGGCTGGAGTAGCAGTGTGCTGGTATCACTGGCAGGGGCACAGGCTGGGGCAGCCGTGGTGTGGAGAGGCAGGGGTGGCAAGGAGGGAGCTGTTGTGTGCTGCCTCTGTGCTAGGCACCTGGCTCCTGGGCAGGAAAAGGCTTGCCAGGGATCAAAGTTTTCAAGATGGATGCCAAGTGCTGACAGCTGTCTCTGGCTTCAATGTGGCTGCCAAGTGCTGGAAGCCAAGTGGCTGGTAGCTGGAGCTCCCCTTAGTGGCCACAGGTGGACATGGCGGGGCTGGAGGGACTTGGCACTAGATTTAGCACTAGATTTTATGCCAATTTAGATGTAGATGTGTGGACACCTGCCAAAAATTGCTTATCGCACAGTAGCTTAATGCATAGTAAATTTAGTTGCATTTAATAGCACATGTAGACGTGCCCCGAAAAAGCTAATAAAAAGTAGACTCAATTTAGAATATATTTATAGACTATACCGATGGGAAGCTGGTTTTTGAGGCATAAAGGATACCACTCAGAGGGGTGACACTGGGGGAGGCATGCAATAGCAGGGTCAGAATTAGTATTTTAAGAAACAAGTCAATAGCATATTTAGAGCAAATACATGTCTGCCTTAGCCTATGTAATGTATATTTGCAGCAGAAATTAGGTTTAAGAGGAAACATAATTAGAAAAGGGACTACATGATAAAAAATCCAAAGACATTTGTAAGGCAATGATATCCTACTGTACCTAGGGTGGCATTATTAGAATGAAGAGTAATGGACCTCAATGGTGTATTACCTTTGGAAAGTTTTCTTTTGCTTCAGCAGCATAAAGGAGATGTATCTAGAAGAGACCTGTACAATGAAGGAATATACTTAGTGAAGAGGGTGTTCCTGAACTATGACTATAGTGCTGCCATATACTGGCTGTTCTCATCTAGAGCAAAGTTTAGCTACAATAGAGCTATTATAATTTAGGGTAAATGAAGGTCTCAATTATTGTTTCATAAATGCTTCAAAATTACAAATATTCTTGTATGTGTGTCCCATTTGCAGTTGGCAGAGTCAGAAAGAATGTTTCTTTAAGACATAGGGGAATAAAATAGTTTAACTTTTTGGCACAAAGAACTCTGTCTTCACCTGTCATTGTTTTAAAGGGCCTGTGATTACTTGCGAGTAGTAAACATTTCCCCTCACATAAACTTAATTACCTGTTTGAAAAAAAACCCCAAAGTGTATTTATACTTGTCACCACTGGAACTCAGAAAAGAATGGAAGGTAAACCACATTATGCATCTACATAATTTTATGGCGGTAGAAGAGTACCAGAGAAAAAGAATGTATACTGATATGCAGGCAGCATTAAGATGTATGGGAGAAAAATACCTTAACAAACTGTTGCATGGAAATGTATAGTTTGAAGATGCATCACTTGCTGAAAATATTTATTGTAGGGTTCTATCTTTTTTCAAAGGACTGTCAGATTTCTGTGTTGTGTTTGCATTTAGATGTGGTTCGTTAATTCAGTTGGGAGATTGCTGGCAGATATATCTATCAATTTAAAGTCTTCTTTGGTCATGTGTATCATTCCAGACCAGTCCAGTTCCATATGGGTGCCCAATAGGCTCTTAATGATCTTTTCTGCCATTGACTAAGTCAAATTTTAACCCTTTATTCTATGTAGAGAAGAGTTGGGGAAAAATAAAACTCTAGTGACATTTGAAAAGCCTTCATTATGAAAATTTGTATGAGAATCAGTGTTACGGCTTTGTCGTTTGAGCAGGGGAAGGTTATTTATTTATTCTCTCCTGAACCATTTAAATAGGTGCCTAGAGCACAGTACCTACACTGGTGATTGCAGTAGTTAAATTCTTTGTTGTCCTTTTAACATGATATTTACTTGCCCTGGTAAGAAATCTTTGATGTGGAAACCCTGACACATCCGTTTATAAGGCAATTCTACATTCTCTTCTTCCTCTGAAATTATAGTAGCTCAAACAGCTAATAAAAAGTGCTTGAAACTAGCGCCCTGTACTTCAAGCAGATGATAATTCTAGTAATCCTAGTAATGCATCTCATCTTTGAAGCTGCCTGCCTTCTGGTTTTTTAGTAAATCACATTTTTTCCTTTTAATTCCTGTCCATATATGTGTGTAATTTGAAGATTTTTGTAGTTTAATAGCAAATCTACAATTATTCTTTACATATTACTGGTTATTTTTTAAAAGAGATACTAATCTCCTTCTTTCCAGATTATTTATAAATCATATAATCACTCATTATTTCATTCATTGTGCCCTTGGATTCATATTCAGTAGCAACATTGGCACCTGTCCCTCTTTTCATATTTAATTGAGAATAATTTTTATTGAAGTCAATTTTTTCATGGTTTGTATTCCTAAATTTTCTATAGTGCATTTTAGGACAGGAGTAAATGGTTGGGTTTTTATAAAAGAATGTAAAAATTGGACCTCACAGAGTGATTTTTTTTTTTAAGTACTAATCAATGGTCCATCATTATATACAATGGTATAGAACTATTTGAAATCTAGATTAATGTTAGTCATTAGATCATAATACACACATTTCAACCCTATGTATTATGTTTATACTTCCTAGGACCAGACCAAGAATAACGTCTCTTCATGGAAGCTGTTCAATATGCTGTGTTTATAAGAGCCATGCTGTTGTACCTTTAGAAACACCTTTAAATTGAATGGTTATGCATATTTATATGAGAATAGCTGTAGCTCAGGTTGTGATCTCCTGCAGGCCTCTTTCACTTATATGGCTTGATTTATGTTTCTGTAGCTGTCAGAGATTTTTTTAAATATTCAGGACTGCTCTGCTACCTACTGTTTGCAATTCCTTTGTAAACTTTATTTTTTTTCTGAATTGCCAGCTACATATATATATCCTCAACATTTTTCATAACACTCTAGGTTCTAATTGATTGGGCAGCCAGTTTTGGGAATAGCTGTTGAAATATGTTGTTCATATGAAGAACAAGTGCTATCTTTATGCCTAGACTTGACCCCTACAACTCATACAGTACTGAGGGTCTTGTTTGAGTTGCTGAAGCTGTGCAAGGAAAATATTTAGTTTCTATAAACTAGTGTTTGTCCTGTGTGATTGACCTATAGAAGAAGTGGGAGGTGAGGCAGGTGACTGAGGGGTCAGTAAATGATCTATGTTATCAGAAAAATCTGTTAAAACTTTTTCCTGTGTGGCAAAAAGTGCTTGGAGGTGTTTGGCTATGGGGAAAACCACCTATGAAGTGGCCCAGCCCCATCATACATCTGCTTGTTGTAAGCCTCCAGTTCTGAAAGTATTCACTTAAATTGCTGGCCACGGCAGAAACACGTTATGATAGCATGTGTTAGGGACTGGAGCATGAACAGTTGGAAAAGGGCAGCTGATAATCAGTTGAAACCAGGAGTCAAGGCTGGGGTCATGGTAAGCCAAGAGGTGAGACCCGGGTTCCAGGCAAGCCAGGAGTTAAAGCCAAAGTTTTAGGTGAGCAAGTCAAGAAATAGCAGAGGGGTCAGAAGCACCGACCAGATTATTTTCCCAGACATTTTAATGATGTCTGGGATTAGCTTTTTAAGGTTAGAGCAGGTAGGTCCTGTTTTCTGAGACCTCAATAGATTGGTTGTTCTGTTTGCTCTGTTCAAACTAGCTGAGCCCAAGGCACTGATTTGAGCTTGTTGTAGGTGGAGCCTGTTTCCATGAAACCTCAGGGGATTGATTGCCCTGATTATTCATTCATTTGGGACCAGCTGGGCCCTGTTCTGAACTCATTACAGCATATTGATTATAGTAACGTTTAGAGGTCCCCTTGTGCTAGGCACTGTACAAAAACAACTGCAAGACAAGGTAAGAGACATGCTAAGTACCCATTTCAAACATCTACAGTTTTAATCCCCTTTCTCCCTATGTGAATTACTACAACAAATATTAATTAAATGTTGTTCTTGGTGGAACCTACAATGTGCTTGACAGTTTCCAAATGTGAAAGGAAACATGACCCCTTGCAGAAAAATTTACATTGTGAATAATGTAAAATGTGCTTTCTATTCACTGTGCTCATTTATAGAAATATAAATTTTTAAAAATCCAGTAGTAAAATATTTTGTAGTGAGGGCCAAAAAGTGTCCAATGGCTAGATTTTTACCCAAGTGAGCAACATGCTTAATGTTGGGGCTTTGTTTACTATAAATAAGTAAAAAATAGTTGGATTTTGCAGAATAGACTGAACCAAAGTAAAAGCTTTGAGGTTAAAACACTGATTGTCCTCCTTATATCACTTATATTTCGTGATTTCAGTTAACTACTTTTGTTCTTATTAGCTTCATTCATTCAGACTGCATTTATAGTGGCATGAATCAGGGAAACTGTGGTGAAGTCTAGGTAGAGCTGAACAAAAAAATAGTACTCAGTCTCCACATCCAATAAATATATTCATTCAAACCTAAAATGAATGATTTCCAGTTAGGTAGACAGTAATATTCCTTTTTCTTCATATTTAAAAAAACTGAGCTTCTCTGCCTGAGTAATACCTCTCATGCTGTAATGAGTTGAGATTCTGTCTGACTTCCAGATTCAAACACACAAGGTCTTCTCAGAAATCCATTATCAACAAATAGCCACATCATTTCCTTCTACAAAGCTCTTTTAGTCCCAATTCAGTAGTGTTGAAACTTGCATTTGTGAGCTGTTGAGTAGAGGTCAGAGGTCCTATGGAAAAAAACCCCAGTGTGTTACCTTGTAGTTAAAGATTGAACTATAATGCATATACAGAGAGGCTGTGTCCAGACGAGCGTGGCTGTGTGGTATGTGGCGCCACAGACCCGTCTACAGTGCCACATGTCACATATCCAGGTGTTCTCCGCACTGCAAAGTAGCAGTAGGGGAGTGGTTTTTGACCCTGGGAGATCCTGGGGTCAAAAAAACCCATGCAGACAAAGTGAGACAGCACACGTGGGTGCAGTGTGCACTGCCCAAACTTGAGCCTGGCTGGAGCCATGCCCTGGCTGCCAGCCAGGCTCTGAGAAGCAGGGTCATCATGGCTGCAGCCCAGGGAGACCCCCCCAGGACCCCAGGTAAGACTGCTGGCCCCAGGCTCCCCTACCCCACCCGGGGTAACCTGCCACATGCCAGAGGGCTCATGGCACAGGCATTCCCCAGGGACAAGTAGCAGCAGCACAAAGTGTGCCATTGCTTCTTGTCCCCAAGGAAAAACATATCTACATTCATGTGGATGCAGTCAGAGAGTCCAAAATTGAGTTGCATGGGCAGCTTTTGAGCTCTGTGCTTGACTTTACAACCTTAATAGTATTATTTTAATGTAGTTGTGTGCGTGTACATGTGCTCATGTGTACGTACATACATGCATGTATGTATCATTACTTTATGGATCATCATGGGAAATATACAGAGTAATTTAAGGAGGTCAATCATCTGAAAACAAAATCTATATAATGAAATAATTAGAAAGCCCTTGAATCTTAGAATTCAGATTTCAAATTGACACAAAAAATTAAATATGACTTAGGATATTTTAGCTCGTTCTCCAGAAATAAACAAACACTGCGTATGGCTACAGGCAAAAATTGGAGATGTTGTCTTCAGCTTAACAAGCAACTAGATTGGAGACTGGTCAACCCAGTTCATTTAAGATCTTGTTAATTTTGGCTAGAAAGAGACATAGCTAAATGCAGTGGATTAGCTGTGTCAAGATGTGTGCCATGACGTCTGATCTGCTTCTCTGGCAAACCACATGCTGCCCGTTGTCCTGTCAGCTGATGCTGTGGGACAAGAGACAATGTGTTCTCTTGGTGTCTGAGGGGCCTGGCCCTTTGCATCCCAGGAATTCCCATGCAGGATCAGGCCCTTCAAGTCTTGGCAGCAACTGCCTGGCTTTCCCCACATACAGAGATGTGCCGCCAGAATATCTACATGGGAGCACTATATGGGAATTCGCAAGTTATGTAGGATCGGGCCTCTCAAACCCTCAGAGCACCTGCTCAGGGCAGCTGTGCAGTGTGGGCTGCTCCAAACTGCTGGTTCTCTTATGCCACAAAGTAAACAGATGTCTCTTATATAGTGGCACAAATATATACCGCCTTCATTGCAACCACAGATTTGCAGTATTTGTGGCTCAACACAGGGTATTGATGCCTGTTTTCTTGGCTTTTGTGCTGCCATATTTTTTTTTTTTTATGGTGGCGCAAAGGTGACGAAAGGCAATGTCTTTTCCCTCCTTTGTTAACGTGTAAAATCAAGCTCAACATTTTTGTGAATCTGTTGCTGCTCTACATGAAATCTATTCTGTTTTCAAGACAGAACAATTGTAAAAATGATTTAGAACCAAAGACATTATGAACCTTATGAACAACAAAGATAACAAAGAAGATATGAAGCTGTTTTTCTATAAAAGGACCATCCAAGTAACTATGTATTAATGATGTTTTTAGATTGAGTGCCTTTTGGACTGTACCGGAAATAAAAAAAGTATCGTGTATATCTGATGTATAAAAGCATGTGAACACCAGTCTAATATTTTAAGTGCATGCCTCAGGTTCATATAGCGATATATTTTTAATTGCATGAAAGGTGAACATATCAGAGCTAGCAGTATCATGTTTGCAGGGATCTATTACAAGCAATACATGGAAAGAACAGAGGTATAGGGCTGTGAGGAGCTCAGCAACATCAGGACTAGAGCTGGGAGGTATTTGCTGAAAAAAAATGCAGTGGTAGGCTGATAAAACCATTTACTGTTTCAGGTTAAATTCAGGGCACATACATAAGTACAGCTCCTAAGTCTAACTCATGGCAATTCATAGAAATTGCCATACATTAGACCAATCCTCCTGATCCAACAGACGTTAGCTTTTGGATCAGGAGGGTGGAGGACCAGAGCCACTCCAGGGAAAGAAGCTGCATCTTTCCCAGCTTTCCCATGCATCTCTTCCCCTGGCTTCACCTTTACTGTCAGAGCTCCATTGCTCTATCTGGGTGGGAGGGAAGAGAAGGAAGGGCAAGGAGGTCTGTTGGGGTTTTCTCAGCCCCGCTGGAGTGGGAGGGTGAGCACATTGGAGGCCACCGCCCCACCCAGCAGGTGAGGTGTTCCAAACCACTCGCACCCTGACTCCAGTGGGGCTGGGAAAACTCCAGAGGGGACCTCCCCCTCTTCTTTCTTCCCCTCCTATCCAGAGACAGTAGCTGAGCTGGGTTGCTCTTGCAGCCAGAACAGACAGAAATTAAGTCATTCTGCTTAGGAACAGCTTCATTTGAACCCTCATAAAATGAGGGAAAATTTGTCATGCAGTCAAAGCACTCTGCAGCTGTTCTTCTGTTTGGCCATGGCTTTAGAGCATTTTAAGGGGCTGACTGCCTGACAAATGTCATTTCTGTCTGTGCCCTCCATGAATAGTTTTGGCTAAAAATTGAGGAGGAAATCATAAAAATTAAAAAAAAAAATTAAAAAAAAATACTTTCTAGAATTTCATAATGGAAAAAAAACCCTTGCATTAGGAATACAGTTTTTTTCTTTTTTAATAAAAGATAAAACCATCACAAAATTAATGTTTCTTTTGATCCAAATAAAGCCTTTTCTCTCCCTCCCTCCCCTCACTCTCTTTCTCTTTCTCAGTTTCCCCCACTCCCTCCCCCACACTTTTGGCAAAGAAAGAATATTGACTTTGAGTATTTATAGATGTGCTCCAGAAGGTGGTGGGGGGGTCACTTTAATTAGTGCAGTTCTGAGAACTACATTAATTAAAGCACTCGGAGCATCATGTGTATCAGTGTACCTGCACTAAAAAATGGTGGCAGGTAGCAGGGTGGTTTGAACAAGCTTTAAAGTGCCCCACTGCCATTTTTCAGCAAGGGGACACTGATACACGTGATGCTGGACACTGCTGGAGCACGGTAATTACCATTCTCCAGCAGGCCTGATTAATTAAGTCTTCTCTGACACACTTAATTACAATGTGTCAGAGCAGCCTCCCTCCACGTGTATAGGAGCCCATTGAGTCTCTTTTAGTTTAGGTGTAAACCAAGCCAGAGAGTACTTATAGAGAACTTGGGTAATTTTTTGTAAGTCCACTGCTGGAAACATTGCAATTAGAGTTTAGGCACTGGCAGTGATAGTTTACAGCTGAACAGACTAAGAATGTTAATGGCATTTATATGTTGGATGTAGGTGCCTACCATGACATTTAGACAGTCTGATCATTCTTAGAGTTCAGTGATATTCATTTGATTCATTTTATGTTCACTTTACACTCTATAACAAAATATATGGGGTAAGTAATCTATCCAGCAGCCCCCAAAGAGATTGGAAATGGATGAGGCATGTGTGCCTTCCTTGAAGATAACAACAATAAACAAAAGCCGTAGCAGAATAGAATGTGTTTGGTTAGGACAGGGTAGGGAACGGCTGCCTTTTATGCTTTTTCACTTGTACAGTAATGGGCTTTTCCTAATTTCTAAATCACCTAAATTAGGTTTCCTGAAACTAATGACCCCATAGAAATATGAAGCAAAACACTCTTTATTATTTCAGGTACATCTTGTCTCTCAAAATAATACGGATGCTCAAAATAGCCATCTCACTTCTTTCCTTCCCCATCTACAGAATATGTGTCAGTAGGTACAATAAAATAAACAATAATTCCAGAGAAAAAGAAAAGAAATCCATCAGAGGAGTATGACAGAAAAGGAGACAAAAGCCTGAGTCTTGTTTTTTTTTTCTATAGAAAGTAAAAAAAGTCATGTTGAAATGGGGTGGTACCCATAGGAGTTATACATCCTTATAAGTAAAATGAATACAGATAGTTACAAAAAATAAATTGCATCACTATAGACAGTGTAAATTGTAATTAAGGTTAATGTTTCAGCAGAGCAAAAACAAAGTGTCAAGCCATACCCATCATTTCTGTGCAGAATGAGAAGAAAGATAGGTTGATTTATGCAACCTCATTCAAGGAAGTTTCAGTTATTAGACCCATTTTCTCAATCTAACAGAAGCATGTTAAGAAACAGAAGAAACGAATACGGAGAAAATTTCACATGATAAATATTAGAATTCTGAGCACTGGCAGTAGCAGAGCAACATTGTACTAATGTATATATCCCACATCCAAAGACTTAAATTTTTTTTATATATTTTGGTTTTCATTCTGTTTTTAACAGTGGTGGGGAGGAGGATCCTTGTTCTCTGAAACCACTTTCTCCACAATAGTAAATTGAAAAAGTTTTCTTTCCATTTCAAATGGCTTATCTTCCCTCTAAGATGTTAAATTACAGCTCTAGACATTTTCAACCTCTCTTCCTGAAAATATGTTCATGTTCTCTCTCCCGTTTTCTTTTTTTTTGTTTGTTTTTCTTTTTGTTTTGTTTTTTGTCAGAATAGCAATTTGAAATGGCTCAGCAGCATTTTGGTAGTTTACATGTGTAATGCCAAAGTAAAATTCAATCTTCATATTAAACAAATGAACATTAATTTAATTTGCTTTCTACCAGTGCTAAGTGGCATGCAAAAATGGAGAATCTCACAAATGCTTCCAATTTTGCAAACCTGCAAGACTACAGTGGAATGCAAGAATGGAGGAACTGGAAAATGCTGCCAGTTTGCAACGCCATGATGCATGAGTGGGTCAAACTGAAGCAAAATTAATGGAATAAATTAATTCATGTTTAACATATTTAGACATAGAGGTCTCGAGCATGAAGAATGTGAAGGTTCATCAAAATGATGAGTAGCTTTCATGCAAAGTCTATTAAAAGAAGGGAGATAATTCTTCAAAAGATTTATGTAGAAACTGAGTTTAGGCTATAATAACTTGGAAAGGAATGATTAGATATCTTTTGCCAAAACATAAGCTGTGCTTGAGGGTGAAAACCTCATAGAGACCAACCATAGATAGGTTTCATGGATACTGAATGCAAGGACAAAATTAATTACTTTAAAGCCCTTTGCTTAATACAACTAAATGGTATGTTAAATCCAAAATAGAACTTAATACTAGTTTTGAAAAGTCTTATGAATCAAGAAGATATTTTGTCTAACCTTAGTACCTATGAGGTACTTTAAAACAGAACTATTCCAAAGAATAGTAAGCCTAATCTTCTGTTAAAGTGCCCACCCAAGCATCCAAGGGTATTTGTATATGTGCTCCAATGTGTTCTGGTCAGAACACATCAGGGCATAGAATCATAGAATCAAAGGACTGGAAGGGACCTACCTGTAAGATCATTAAGTCCGGTCCCCTGCCATGGGCAGGAGGTTATTGGGCTCAAACATGATCAATGAAGTGCTTGTCCGGCCTCATCTTGAACACCTCCAAGGATGGTGACTGCACTACCCCTACTGCGAATGTGTTCCAGATTCTAGATATCCTTACAGAAAACAATTTTTTCCTGATATTCAACTTAAATCTTCCCTTAATTAGCTTGTGCCCATTGGTCCTCATCCTCCCTGGAGCTGTCTTTCTGAAGAGTTGCTCCCCTAGATCTTGGTGTTCACCCTTGACATACTTGTACGCTGCTATCAAGTCACCTCTCAGTCTTCTCTTGCTCAGACTGAACAAATACAGTTTCCAAAGTCTCTCCTCATAGGGCCTATCCTCCAGGCCCCTGATCATCCAGGTTGCCCTTCTCTGCACCCTTTCCACTCCTTCCTGGAGTGCAGTGCCAAGAACTGGACACAGTACTGTAGCTGTGGCCTCACCAATGCCAAATAGAGGGGGTGGAGCACCTCTCTGGATCTGTTCACAACACATCAGCTGATATATGTCAGAGTACTATTTGCCCTGCTGGTGAATTCATTGCATTGTTGGCTCATATTCATATTCCGGTTGATTGTCACCCCCAGGTCCCTTTCAGATACAGTGCCATCCAGTGGACCACCACCCATCATATACACATGGTGAAGGTTCTTTCTACCTAGATGAAGGACCCAGCACTTGTCCCTATTAAACCTCATCTGATTCTGTTCAGCCCATAGACCCAGTGCGTTGAGGTCATCTTGGATCCTTACCCTATCCTCAGATGTGTCTGCATTTCTCCACAGCTTGGTGCCATCCACAAACTTAATCATTGTACTTTCTACCTTCTCATCCCAGTCACTGATAAAGATGTTGAAGAGCACAAGCCAAACCACTGATCCCTGGGGGACACCAATGGAGATGGCCCTCCAAGATGAGGCCATCCCATCGATTACAACTCTCTGGGATCAGCCTCTGAGCCAATTGCCAACCCATCTCACTGTAGACTGGTCTAGGCCAGTACCCTCCAGCTTAATCGATAGGATCTCATGGGAAACAGTATCAAAGGCCTTGCTGAAGTCTAGGTAAATGATGTCACCCTCATGCCCCTTGTCCAGCTGATTAGTTACGTGGTCATAAAAAGACATCAGGTTTGTTAGGCACGACCTGCCCTTGACAAACTCATGCTGGTTGCTTCTTATACCCCACCAGTTACAAGCTTGTGGTTGATGGCCTCCTTGACAATTTTTTCAAAGCTTTTTCCCAGGACTGAAGTCAAACTGACCAGCCTATAGTTAGCAGGGTCATCCCTCTTTTCTTTTTTAAAGGTGGGTACCATGTTAGCCCTCTTCAAGTCATTCAGGACCACTTCTGAGTTCCATGACTCTTCAAACAGCTTCACCAGAGGCATGACTATGAGCTCGGCCAGTTCCTTTAGCACACTCGTATGCAGGTCATTTGGCCCAGCCAGCTTGAAAATGTCCATATCATCTAAGAGTATCGTCACCTGTTTGGGACTGATTTTATATGAACTGCTGTCATCAACATTTTCTCTGCACCTCTGGACAGATGAACAGCTCCCATCTGATTTTAGGAATACCAATGGGAAGTAATCATTTAGAATCTCTGCCTTTTTATGGGGGTCAACTGAAGGGCTGCCTGAATTCAGTAGGGGTCCCACAATGGAGCTTGATCTTTTTTCTTGCTCCCTATTTACCTATAGAAAGACTTTTGGTTGTCCTTTATTTTGGATGCCAGCTTGATCTCGATGCCTGCCTTGGCTTTCTGAATCTCATACCTATAGACCCTTGCCATGTGATTGTACTCCTCTCTGGATGCTGCACCATTTTCCCATTGCTTATATATATATTTTTTTCTTTTTGAAAAGTTCTCTGGTGTCCCTGTTAAGCCAAGCAAGTCTCTTGGAGCCTTTCCTGCTTCTTTGTTGTGGGGGGATGGCCTCTTTTGGCCAGTGAGAATTGCCCCCTTAAGGAAGCTCAACCGATCCTGAACACCCAAGTCATCCAGTTGATGGTCAGACGGCCTTTCTAACTATACTCCTGAGCTTACCAAAGTCTGCCCTTCTGAAATATAGGACTTCTGTTCTAGTGACTGAGTTCACAGCCTTTTGGTGGATGGTGAACCGAATCAAGTCATGGTCACTGTTGCCCAGAGCACCTCCAATCTTAGGTCACCTACCATGTTTTCCCCTTTGGTCAGCACTAAGTCCAGAGTGGCTTTACCCCTAGTTGGTCCTTCCACAGCCTGTGTCAAGAACAGGTTGTTGATAGCTGCCAGGAAGTTGGTTGAGCTGCTGGAGCTGGCTGACTATGCTTTCTCACCGATGTAAGGGTAGTTGAAGTCACCCATGACACAGATGTAAGGGTAGTTGAAGTCACCCATGACAATCAGGTCTTTTTTCTCTAGCATGCAGACCAGTACCGTTGAACTGCATACTAAGGTCAAGGAATCCAAAACCAACATGGTAGCACCATCTCTGAAGACTCTGGTTGACTTTGTTGATGCACTCCTCCCTTGGACAACCACGGCCTCTAACTGGGAGGATTAAGGAGAAGACCACTTGTGCTCCTCATTCCTTGAGTTTTGCCCCCATCAACTTGCAGTCTCTCATGATTCTCTCAGGGTTGTTTCTCACCGTGTTGTTGGTGCCTAGGTGGACAAGGAGCATGGGGTAGTGGTTTGTAGGATGGACCAGCTTTGGGATCCTCACTGTTACATCTTGGATCCTGACTCCTGGAAGGCAGCAGACCTCTCAAGCAAAGGGGTCTGGATGACAAATGGCACCTTCTGTTCCCTGCAGCAAGGAGTCTCCCACCACAATCACTTTTTGTTGCTTCCTTGGTGGGGGTGGCTGTTCCTGTCCTGTCTTTGGTGCAGAGGATGTGGTTGCCTCATCCTTCAGTGGTGTGAGGGCTACATAGTTGTTGTGCAGGGCTATTGGTGGAGCAACTGATGCACATTGTGGTTTTGGGCCTGATGTGACCAGTTTCCATGTGCCGTCAGTTGGGGCATCTTGCTCAAGCCCGCTCTTCTGCCTGGTCTCCAGCACCCTTGAGTAGACTTGACTCTGTTGGAACATTCTAATCAGAATGCTCCAGCATGCTGCAGCAGCTCATGTATTCAGCATCCCTGCATTTTAAAATGGTGGTGGGGACATTTTAACTAAAGCTAATCAAACAAACTTTAGTTAAAGCACCCCCCACTGCCATTTTGAAATGTGGGATGCTGAATACATTTGATGTGGCAGGCATTTTAATTGAAGTGACTCCTGAGAGCCACTCTAATTAAGATGAGTCCCCCAACACCACCCGGAGCATGAATATACATGTCCCTAATAACTACATTTTGTCCATATCAGGAGCTAAATTTGATTTCTGAATCAATGTATTGGTTGTTGGAGGGATTTTTTCTTGGTATACGTTTCTACCTCTACTGCATGTGGCAAAGTGTTCTCCTCACTGTTCAAGAACCATTCAAAATTTAGTCTGGGTGACACCTTAAGAATATATTTTATTATTGTTATTTTATATCATGTATTACTAAAATCCCTACATCTAACTGCCCCTATATTGGTAGTTTAACTTTATTTCCAAAATCTTCAACTTCAGCCAAAAAAACCAGCTTCTATTATATTCCAGATGAATTCCTTCTCCTGAGACTTAAGCATATTTTAAATATGTTGTTTGAACCAAGGAGATTAGTACCCCTTCTTTATATGCAGTCCAGGAGCTATGGTTTACTTTCTCATTTAAGTTTATGAGACTATGGGGAAGGGCAGTACTCTGCAATATTGTACTGATGAACCAAAGACAAAGGATTTGTATTTAACTGAAGTGAATTAGAACTAAGAAAAAGTTGAAGAGTAATCCAAGACAAGTAATCATAATGTTTTGTAAACTTTTCTACATAAAAGACTTGTTCAAGTGAAGAAAGGAAGTAATGACAACTCTTTGACTGTATTATAATGAATGCAGCAAAGAATTGTAGCTATTAGTAGTTACTAATTACAAATTTAATTCAGGTTAAAAAATGGGGTGAAAGGGGTGGTGGGGAAGAGTGAGAACAAGAAATACAACTAGTATGGCTAGTTGTCAAGTGAAACAGGCTAAGTCAAACTTTATAATTTGGATGTCAAACTTAAAGGTCTGAAAGGAAACAATACATTCCTTAAGTAGATCAGAGCTGTGATGCTTCATTGGGGTGAAAGAGAACTTTTAAAAAAGATAAAGATATTGATGAGAAACCTATAAGATTTCTTGCAGCAATTTTAATTACTGATGATGTTTCAGAGATACTTACTTCAAACCAAACTCTCATAATAAAGATGAGACTGTTTCTTCTAATAAACCTTAATCTCTGGAGCTGTCTGGAGTTAATTGGTAGCTTAAAAAACCTAGTAAGCCACCAGTGCAGATGGTCTACATCCAAGAGTCAAAGGCATTTAAGTATTAAGGTATCCCCAATGATTAAGCTGTTAATAAAAATATATAATCTCTTATTATAATCAGCTACTGATCCAAAGGGTTTTTTTTATTATTATACATAGAAGTTTTTTATAATATATAAAATAAGCCTATATGTCTAGGATGACCATATTATGATTAAGGGAATCCAGGATGGTGTATGGGAATCTGGGATGGGGGGTATCCACACATATATGCGTGCACACACACCCACACACGCACACATACCCAACCCTGAGGTTCCGAGGAGCCCTGATGGTGGGGTGGGGCTGGGGAGCATGGAGGTCCACAGTTGGACTTCATCCCCTGCATTCAGGGGCTGGATCTGGCTGGGAGTGGCCCCTCCCCCTTACTACTGGCAGCCCCCCAGGGCTGCCATGCACAGCCCAGGCCTTGGTAGTAGCCACAGCAACAGGGCATGAGGCTTCCAGTGTGGGGCAGCCATCCTGGGTCACCCACCCTGGCTGATCCCCACCCCAAGCAGGAGAAGCAGTGCCCAGAGCAGTCAACACCCAATTTCCAGCCACTGCTCATCAGTAGCCTCTGCCTGCACTAGCTGAATCCAGGATTTTTGCCTCAATTCACAGCAACGGGCCAGGATGCTAGGACCGCCTATGAAATCCAGGACTGTCCCAGCCAGTTCAAGACATATGGTCACCCTATCTGTGACTGATCGCGGGAAGCAGGCACCAATAAACTGTACATCTCTGCAGGGTGAATCATTTAATATGTGATAACTAGAAACGGAGTAACAACACCTGGAATATCATTGTGTAGTGGGATTTAATCAGCACAGCATCTGCAGAAGATTTTTTTTTTCTCACGCAGTTCTTCACATTCACAGCAACATAGTGAATAAAGGAAAACTGGCTGATATAATTTATTTATACTCCAAAAAGGTCTTTGAAAAGGTCCTGAAGAAGAGGCTACAAAGGAAACTAAGCAGTAATGGAATGGGAGACAATATAGAGTTGTATGACCTTGCAGGCTCCTTCTTGATGCTTTAGCTCAAGCAGGCAGAGTTCTTGGAATTTTGGCCAGGCTTGAGCACAGTAAAAAAAGAACATATTTATTACTGAAAAAGGTACTAAGGCAGCTCTTCTCAGCTGCTAGTACTGGTGAATCCAAAATATGTTTTCCTTCCCCTCAAAATTGCATGAGTTAGGTCCTTTGCATGTACAAGTGACTATGAAATCCTTATAAAATTTATGTGGATGAGACCCAGGAAGAGACTTAGTTGGCATAGGAACTTTGCCACATTTTTGTCAAGGATTGAAAACTAGGAGATGAAAAACAAAGATTAGAATGACATGGTCAGTTTTCATTTTGGCAACAAGTTAAGAGTGGGGTGCCTCAATGGTGTCAGTGCTTTTTAATAACTTTTACGAGTGGCCAGAAAAGGTTGGTGAATAGGAAGGGAACAGAATTAGCAGAGAACACAAACTTACTTAGGCTAGGACCAGAAATGAATTTAGAAACTTTAAGAAAATATCTAAATTAGCTGTATCAATTTAGAAAAGTGAGCCTATTCATTACTTGGCCCAAGATTCATCTACTTCTTCCTTAGGCCTGAAGAAGAGTACTTTGGGCTAAAATGTTTTTTTTCTAAAAATCTGTTCCCACCATGTGTGTGTTTGTCCAATAAAAGATATCACCCCTCACCATATGCTTACCTCGTGCATATTTCCTGTATGTTCACAGCTACAAGATGTCTCCAGTAGTACCACATTCTAGACAAGTGGCAGGCAAAGTCCAGCTGACAGACTGTATTTGGCCCATGGCAGACTCCATTTTCCAGCAGCACCTGCCCACATCGCTGCAGCCAGTTTCCATGTAGATCCCAGGAGTGGCAGGCTTTAACAACACAGAGTCAGGGTTTCCATGGAGATGGGCTCAAGCGGTGCTGGCAGAGCACATGGCTGGGCAGGGAGCCAGGACCAGGGTCCTTTGGCAGTGACAGCATGGGCCAGAGCCAGGGAAGAGCTGCAATTCACTGCCTATACGCCACAGGCAGGGGCATAGAGGCAATGGATCATGGTTCTGGCCCAGCAGAGTGTGCAGGCAGTAGATCGTAGCCCTGCCCCAGCTCTGAATCATGCTGTCACCACCGCAAAATCCCGACCCAAAGCAGTTCTTTGCCCAGCTGCGCTCCCTGCCAGTACTGCTTGGGCCAGCTGCCATGGAAACCTTGGCCCTGCACTGTCATGGTCCCGCTGCTCCTGGGGCCTCCCTAGAAACTAGCTGCAGCAACACAAGCAGAGGCTGCTGGGAAATGGACTCCAGCCACCAGCCAGATCTACCATTTTGCCCACTCCTGTTCCAGACCAAGTATCACGTGGATTCAATAGGGACACAAAATTAAAAAAAAAAAAAAAAAATCATTGCTTCTAATGGATGATTTCATTTTGGCATCCTTTTATCTTTCTTGCCCTCTCTTGCATTGTTTTATGGTTTTTGACTATGAGAAACTGCTGCCACATCTGAAGGAAGGTTCATGGATCTAGGACAGGGGTGTCCAATCTTTTTGAATGCGGGGCTGGATCATGAACTTTTTATCACCCAGTGGGCTGGCGAGCCATATTCAAAGATCTCTCAGGAAGCGGTATCACATCATCGACATGAAAGTACAGTGTCATCAGAATGAAAGTACAGTGTTTTCTTTCATTTCCTGACAGAGCACCTCGGGCCTCAGAAAACAGCTTGGAGGGCCACATAGCAGCCCATGGGCCATATGTTGGACAAGCCTGATCTAGGATAATACTGAAAGTTGGTTTGAGTCTTTTCTGGTGGATTGCATCTCTGAGTGGTAAGAAGAAACTCCACCATGACTATTTGGCAACTCACCTGAGGAGTCTATGAAGATCCTCTCTCACTCTCTCTTTCATTCATTTCAACATCTATATGTAATGCTAGGTACAGAGTTAAGTGCAAGAAGCATGCAAATGATAGAGAGCTCTGTTCTTCACCACATAATCATTCTACTCGTAAGGTGGTGGCTCACTGCTTGAACAGGATAATCCCATGGATGAAGATCAGCTGTCCTAGGTTGAACCTAAGAAAGGCAGAGGTGATGCTGATGGGCCAAGGAAAACATTTTGAAGAGTCAGCAATCACAGCAATCTCTTTTCTTGAACGTACACATCCATAACTGTTTGTGGAGGTTTAAAAGCTGGGCTCCATTTTTTTTCTGAAAAGGAGTAAAACTTGTCAAAATGCACTGGAGTCATGAACTTGAAAATACAGTCATAAAGAGAATAAGCTTTTCTGTTAAAGAGAATACGTTTTGGGTCCCACACTTCAAGAAGGACAGGGACAGTTTGAAGAGAGTCCAGCACAGGGCAACAATAATGATGAGGGGCCTGGGAGATGAGACTTCTGAGGAACTATTGAAAGAACTAGGGTTATTTAGCCTGGAGAAGAGAAGACTGAGTGGGGATTTGATAACCATCTTCAAATACCTGAAGGGCAATTATAGAGAGGATGGAGACTAGCTTTTCTCTGTGGCTGCAGGGGACAGGACTAGGAGCAAAGGCCTTAAATTGCAGCAGGGGAAATTTGGGTTGGAAATTAGGAGGAACTTTCTGACTATGAGGATGGTCAAGCCTTGGAAAAGCCTACTTGGAGAAGTTGTGGTATCTCCATCCTTGGAACTTTCAAAAGCAGGTTTATTCAGGGGTGATCACTTGGCAGGGATACCTTAGTCAGGGATGATCCTGCCTTGAGAATGGGTCTGGGCCAGATGACCCTGTGAAGTCTGTTCCAGCCCTACTTTCCTATGATCTTATATAAAGAACTTTCCCTGTAATGCCCCATATCATAGTTCATATTTCTGTCAATCATTGTACTAAAATAGGAAAGTGAATTGAAAAACATAAAGAAATGAAAGTCAAGAGCTGCATGTTTTGTTTACACCTAAGGGTTTTAACATTCATATTGCCAATATGAAGGTACCGTAAGTATTTTAAAGACATACTTGAAAAATTAATTTCCTGAAAGCTTTCTTCCCCTTCCCATATTTATTGCCACTGTTGGTATGACTTTTTCCCCGAAGAAAAGCCTCTGAAAATGTTTGATTCAGAAATGTTGAAAAATTTCATTTGGTTCAGTTCAGCAAAAAAGTATTCTTTAACTGAATATTTTAATATGGCTTGCTCCAACATTGAATTGTATCTTATTAAGATACCACAGTGCCTCGAAAGAGTTGTAATCCGGGTGCTTCCCATCCTTGTTCTCCTCTAAAATTTGGACTACAATCCCAAAGGTGAACCTTAGGACTCCTATGATGTAGTGCAGTGGTTCAGTCATGAAAGAGCCTGAAGTGCATCCTCAGAGATGTAATCTGACCAAAACAGCTGGGTCATAGAAGACTGAGAATTGTTAGTGCTCAGTTATTATTTCCATAAGATACTGGGGCAATTAAGGGACAAATTAATATTGAACTTACTTGAAGTAAGACACATTTCAACAACATTTTGGCAAAATCAAATTTTCCTGTGGAAAATTTAAATAGAAATCATTTTTTTCCACAAAGCATATTTTAATAGGAAGTCTTTGGCAACTCTGTATTTGTATGGCAATAATGGTATAAATTCTAATCATCATGTAGTCCCTACTGTGCTAAGCAAATTGCTTGCCTTGAAATTTAATGTTTTAACCAATGTGTCTATTAGAAACAAGAACAGGGAAATGGGAGAACAGGAATGTTGATCATCAGTATACACTTGCTAGGATATAAGCATTGGATTGGGCTCTGTGGACGAAATCATATTTCACAGTATGTGATGAAGTGATGTATACACAGCTGAATAACTGCAGTTTTTGGTGCTTCCACACAGCTTGCTATTAAGAACTGCTCATGCTAGGCTACTGAGCTTGCTTATGGGTGCATAGGGAAACAGAATGCATGTGTAAGGCTGGACAAGGTTCTAAAATTTTAGTTGGGCAAAAAACATGCTAGAGCAGGGGTGGAGGAAGGTGAGAAGAGGATCAGGCCCTACCATCATTTAACCCAATAATTTAGTGGTAAAAGTATTTACCCAGTGGGTGGGAGAATCAGGTTCTAGGACTCCCTGACCCAAAGGAGGTTTGAATTTCTTCTGCTTCCTAACAAAGTGTTCTAACCACTAGTCTTGGTCCAGGCCCCTCTCCAATCCTCCTGTTGAAATTAGTTCACTTAGCAGCAAGAGCAAGTGATACATATGTGACAGAAGCACTTATATAAACCAGATATTATGTTGTTAAGTGAAATGGATAATGTCCTAGAAGGGAAGGGACCTTAGGTTCTAGCTTGGGCCCCTGTTCACAATGAGGCAAGAATTTGCCTACTGTTGTTTATCCAGTGAACATTAAATGAAAGGTGCTCACAGCTAGTTTAAAGAGTAGGGCTGCAAAGGAGTGTGGAATTTCTAAAATATTCACAGGTGAACATAGGAAGTGAATGACCTCCCGTGCAACAGAGGAAAACAGGCAACCAAACCACACAAAACAGTAATCCTTAACACCCTGACTTGGTAGACAATTCCTTCCTAATCAGGCATTTGGTTTGACCATGAGTGTATGAACAAATTCCAGACCCAGATACCTGAAAGTTTTCTTAATATCTAATTGCAGAATTTTGCCTGCATTGGACCTACAGACCATAGAGTGGTCACTAAGATTAGTTCCTTCCTGCATCTTTATAATTCTAAAAGAAAAACTGGAAATTCAGGATTACTTAGAGAGTCTGTATCCTAAAGCTACCTGCTATCCCTCTAAGTAAAACACTAGAAATTAAGTCTATCTGATTACTTTTGTCTGGGAAGCTCCATAAAGCCCCTGTGCTATCTCTCCATGCTAAAAACCTTCCAACACAGTTCCACACTTCGCAAATCTTATACAAGAGACAACATCCTTTATTCTATTATGCAGGGCAAAGGAGATCATATATAATGATCTAATATGAGTCTCAGGGACATGATTTGGGCCTCATGATAACATTTTTTAAAGGTCTCAAATTCACCTTTGAAAATAATGTAGGCATTTAGAGGTGTAAGTTTGAATGTAAGTCAATAAGATTCAACTTCTAAGCCATAAAAGTGCTTTTGGAAAAATTAACATAAATCCGTAAGTATATAAATAGACTAAAATGACAATGCAAGTAGAGTGCATATAAAAAATCTAAAACAAGTAGTAGAATATTCATAGAATCATAGTATCGTGCAATCAGTTCTACGTAATCATAGAAGTAGGTCTGGAAGGGACCTCCAGAAGTGATCTAGACCAATTCCCTGCCTGAGACAGGATCACCCCTATCCAAACCATCTCATTCAAATAATAAACTAAACTCTACACAAGACTACAGCTAATCCTGACAAAATACTGACGTAACACCCTAACCTGCCACAAGTAAAGCAGGGGAACCACAGCAGCCAATGCCCTGGTTCTATGAAATGTCAGTATATGCTCAAGAGATCCCAGATAGAGGGCCACACCCCACTACAAAGGAAAGCAACCCTCCCACCCTGCCCCCATCTGTACTAGTGTGACTAAGGGGTGACATTCTTTCCTGATCCCAAATATGGTGATCGGTCTGATCCTGAGTGGAAGGACAAGAGGGGCAAGATCTTCTAGTGAGAAACCTCCACCTAAGGTCCCAGAAGCAGCATTGGCACACCCCAGTCAAAGTCCCCAGCCTTGGCTGTAGCCAACACCCAATGCCTCTGAAGAAGGCTTAAAAAAACCCCCTGCCACATTTTGCAGAATGGGTCGAAGGGGGTGCAACCAGCAAAGCCCAGAAGCATGGGAAATACTCATAGTAGATCATACCTGACCAGAGGCTATCCAGCCTCTTCTTGAATACCTCCTTCCAGTCATGGAGAGTCCACAACTCCCTTCATCAGTCTATTCCACTGACTCAGTATTTTACAAGTGAGTTTTTTTCTAGATATCCAATCTAAACGTACCTTGCTGCAACTTCAAACCTTTGGTCTGCATCCCTCCTCTCTGCAGCCAGAGGCAGCCTTACTTTATGGCAGCCCTTCAAGTATTTAAAGACTGTTATCATGTCCTCTCTTAAGCACCTTTTCCACAATCTGCACATGTCTAGCTCCTTCAGCATCTTCTCATATGACTTGCCTTCCATGCCCTTTATCATCTTTGTTTCTTGCTTTTGGACTCTCTCTAACTTCTCCACATCCTTTTTAAAATGTGCAGCCCAGAGCTACAAAGTAGTCCAGATAAGGCCCAACCAATGCTGAATAGAGAGGCAATATCACCTCCCATGTCTTACACCTAATTTTTCTATTGATGCAGCCCAAAAATCACATTTGCCCTTTGTGTGTCTGCATCATACTGAAGACTCACACTGCGTCTGTGGTCTACCATAACTTCCAAGTCCTTTTTCATAATACTTCTATCCAGCCAAGTGTCACTCATTTTATATTTGTGTTTTGATTATTTCCCCTGAGGTGTAGAACCTTGCATTTGTCCACATTGAACTTCATGTTAATTATTGTAGCTCAACTTTCCAATCTGTTGAGATCCTTTTGAATTGTGCTAGCATCCTCCATCATGTTCACAGTCCTTCCCAGTTTCATGTCATCTGCAAACTTGCTCAAGAAGATTTCTATGCCAATATCCAAATCATTAATGAACACATTGAACAACACCAGGCCCAGGACAGACCCCAGTGGGACATCAGTCAAAACTTCTTGCCATTCTAATACGGACCCATTAATAATTACCCTTTGCTTGTTGCTATTGAGGCAGTTATCTATCTACTTTGTAGTAGTTTAGTCTAGCCCACATTTCTCTCATTTGTTTCTGAACAGGTCATGTGGGACTGTAACAAGGCACTGGGTTGCACCTACTCTTTTAAAGCAACAAGCAGCTGGAGAAGGCAGCTCGCAGGTGGTGAAAGGGGGTTAATTAGGGACTCATCTGACCAGCAGCAGCCCAGGCTGGAGCTATGTAAGTCCTGCACCTAAGCTGGTCAGGCAGCCTAGCCCTGGGAGCCACAAAATGAGGGGCGCCTAGCAGCAAGGTTCCCAAATGCTGAAAGAAAGCAATTCTGCAATGCAGGAAACAAGGGAAGGTATCTGGGGCAGAGAGGGGGCTTGTTTATGTGGGCAGCTGGCCCTAGTTTATGTCAAGTCCAGAGAAGGCTTGAGGATCTCTGCCAGAGGGAGCAGGTGCTTGTTATTAAGTTGTAGTGACAGTTTAGCATTGAGCCTTGTTAAAGGCAGGCTCAAGGCCCACTTAAAGAGCTAGTAGCACAAGATGGGCTGAGACTTGGGCCCAGCAGTGAGTGCAGGAGCCCAGGGAGTGGGGATCAGAAGATCTATGAGCCCACATCTTCAATGGAGCCTGGGAGGGGGATCAGAGGACACAGTAACCCAGAGAAGGGCTGAGAGAGAGTGGGACCAAAGGGTCAAAGCCAGAGAGTTCTGTAAAATTTGATTATCCAGGCATCAAAAAACCTAGACAAAAAAAAAAAAAGAGCGTGGCCAGGCTCTGCATGGCAGGATCATCACTGCTGTAGACCTAGGAAGTCCCCCAGGATCCCAGGTAATGCTGCTGGGCCCAGCCCAGTGATGACCCCAGACTTTGCAACCTCACCTGGGGTAACCTACCGCTTGCCAGAGCATGCGTGGTTCCCTGGTAACTAGTGGTGGCACAAGGTGTCCCGCTGCTAGTTGTCCCTGAGAAACCAAACGTCCCTGCTTATGTGAACACAGCCTGACTGTCCACTTTGTTATCTCTTCCCTCTCGTGCCTTTTCTTATCTGGATAATCCTTATTAGGTGTCTGGCTGCAGATTAATATTTTGTGAAGACTGTGGTAAATTTGCTGTTAAGTAGCAATGCCTTCTTCGCATCTTTGATTAGGCGTTCCCCCTGTTATGTTAACAAAGCTTCCTTGGTCTTTCTTTTCTGTTCAGCATACTTATAGAACCTCTTGTTGTCCTTGGCCTCCTTTACCTTTGCCTTCCTGCTTTTGTTCCTGCATGTTCTTGATATTTCCTGGGGCATGCCCTTGGTGACTTAACATTCTTCCATTGTCTGTATGTTTTCCTTTTGGATGTGAGGCATTTTAGAAGTCCCTTTTGTAGCCACGTTAGTCTCTTGCCATTCTTCTTGTGCTTCCATCATGTCAGGACAGTTTCTTTTTGGGCTTCCAACTCTGTGCCCCTTAGAAGCTCCCAGCCCTTGTGGGCATCTTTATCCTTCAATCTATCCTCCCATGACACTATGCCTATTAGGTCCTTGTGTTGGATGAAATATGTCTTTTTGAAATCTAGTGTTCTAATTTCACTGACCTCATACTTCCCCTGTCTCAGGATCTATAATTCTATCATACTGTGATTGCTTCCTCCCAAGTTACGCATCACCTTCCCATCCTCCACCAATTCTTCCCTGTTGGTCAAGACAAGATCCAAGATAGATTATCCCCTAGGTGTAAATATTCCAAATATGTATACTCAATGTTCAAATATTCAAGGGGTAGCATTCTGTGATTATTTTTAATTTGGTATCCTTACTTCTGACTGACTTTCCATGTAACCTTAATATGCCATTCACATTTTCTGCATTTTTTTTTTGTGGCAAGATACTATGTAAAACATGTCCTTCCAGCACTGATTAGTTTAAATAATACATCTGGCTCTGTCTTAAAGCCAGAACACATTGTTAACTGGAAGAGCAAAAGATTTAATTATTATTCATTGTGTAAATACTTGCAGGCTGAACACATTTTTACTTTGCCAAGGCAGCAAAAGTTCTAGAATCCCTAATGTTTAAAGATCATTTCTTTGTATTATATGGAAAAGTAGAAGATTTAACCTCCCACCTCCCCTCCCCCCACAATAAACCACACTATTCTGTGAATCCAGGTTTAAAACTGAGTGAAAACTTATTTTACATGTGTTTAAATACCTTTCTGTTCTGCCATACTGCTTTTGCCGTAAGTGTAATAACAATTTGTTTGATGGTGAATATTTTTAAACATCTTTGTACATGGAATCTATGTAGACAAATACAAAAAAATTGAAATCCTAGAAATGACATAAAAAGTAAAACCATATAAACAGAATAAAACTTTTTATGCCATCTTAAGAACAGCTATGCACAAATATATATACCTAAACTATGCTCTTCTCTCTGAGAATTAAATGACCTAATCTGTCATCCTAAAACATCCATCTGTTTTTATACTTCAGTAATCCTAACTCTAATTTAGATATGTGTATGATTAAGAATTTGTGTGCACCGTAAAATCATCCACTAGCATTTACTAGGTAGTCTGGTAGAAGACATTATTTTGCATGTATGTGTTTACATGGTTGTCCTACAGTAAGAAAACCAACCAGTAAAGAACTTCTAAGTGATTAGAGTATGTGAAATATGAAATATACTTTAATTATCATTTGTTATTCAGTAAATGTAACTATACTGCAATTGTATGATAAACTCAGATGGACCTAACTGTGGTGCCAGAAAGGAATGGCAATATAATGGAATATAAAGATTTACCCAGAACTAGCAGGTAGCTTGATATGTTTCTTTGTCCCAGTATGACATGAGGTATGTGCTATTAGCAGTCTTTTACTAGATCTGAAGGAGAAGGCTAAAGAGGCCATGCTGAATAAGCTTTCTTTCTCTTGTAAACATTCCTTAACCTCATACGCCTGAGAGCATTTTACTAAAGAAAAATGAAGAAACCTCCAAGAAAAAGAAAAACTCCATATTACATAGACTTATGAAATTAACCATGTTTCTTTCCTAGATTTGCAAAGTACTTCACTAGGTAGTTCCCTTTTGTCCCCTGGCTTACCTCACATGTTGATCATAGGATCTCGAAGACAGTATACACATATTAGTGGCCTCTTCAACTGCCTTGTCCTCCTGACTCTATAAAGCCCGACTGGTAGTGGGTTATAAGTAGACTGTTTCATTTTCCAAGGGAACTTGTTATTTAAAAAAAAAAAAGTCATGTATGTCAGAGTTTGAATCCTTGTTAGAAAAAGTTTGCAGGTCTCCATCTTTGACATTCATATATACTTTTAGCCATGCCTGTTCCTACAAACTTGTAGTCATGCATCTTCCTAATGATATCAAATTTCTACCTTGCATTGATCCTAGCTTCTGCTGTCCTTCATTATATCCTTGGAGATCATTGTGCTCCTTTTTAGAGTGCATTAGTCATTCATTACTAACGCTATAAAAGCCCTGAAGTCCTAGAAAAGAAGTCTTTACTTTTACCTTTCTCTTCTTTCACTATTAATAGATAACTCCCAGCTGCCATTTCATTTTTCTTCTGTCAGGAAAGCTGTAACTACATGATTAAAATGGCATGCAGCTCTAAAACTGTTATCAATTATACTAATTAAGGTCAAATAGAATGGAACAGCAGTCTTTGTGGAAAACAAGGTAGGCAATGTAAACCACTATTAATTTAAGGGCATTATATGTACATATGACAGCTTTTGCAGACCTTATTATTAATTATTTCTAGGCAGTCTGTTATAATCACATCTCTAAGACCTCATCTGTTACATGGCTCACTGTCAGCTGGGAACAAAAAAAGCATTGATAGAAATCAATGTTTTTTTTAATAGTGTGCACTGGGTAGCTATAATGACCTTTTTTCAATGGAAACTGTATCATTACATTTTTTGCTTTTTCCAGAAGAGATTTCACTAGAAATTCTGAATGTTTGCCTTCCTTGCAGCTATATACAGAGTGAACAAGAAAGGTCTTATCATTGGAAAGAATAAGCAAGTATTATCCAGGTCTAAATTCATATTTTTCTTCACAGAATAAATCTATAATCTCACATCATGAGCTATAATACACTGTTGCATACTGTGAAACATTGATGGTGAGAAAATACTATATATTTTCCAAGAATAATTTTGTATAAAGTTAAATTCATATCTATAGTATGTTTTGACCCCGGTCCCTTCCAGTTTTTCAGTGAAACAGATGTTGAGACCAAATTTTTGTCATCACTTACATTTGGAAGGGAGAAGAAAGAAAAAAACCCTTGGAAAAAAGAATAATAATAATAAAAAAACCAAACAAAGTCTATAATGCCCTTTAAGGCCTAGAAAAATGTAATAATCAGCCCTAGTGAGAGATTCCTCTAAGGATTTGGGTTCTGGTTAATTTAGTAACTCTTCAAAGGATAAAATTGCATTCACAGTAATATAAAACCCTCAATTCAAGAAGCACAAATTTACTTAAGTGTGGTACTGTTGACAAGGTATTTTTCACTGAAGGTTCCTAAAATATGGAACTTGCTTCCCTTGATTATTTTAACAGAGGCCAAGACTGACATTTATTCATATGTTGCTGTTTTTCCAAGCTGGTGAGGAGTGAGGTGTGGCTGAGGAAAAAAATATTATTTTGATCAGTTGTGGGGTTGGTCATGTGAAGAGGATACTGCTACTTGTGTTGATCAAATATAAAGTTGGTGTGTGGTTTCTTAGGACATGGGAGCAGAATCCAAAATAAAGTGCATGTCTTAACATAAAGGGAAAAATACTATATGAGAATACTACCTTTTCAGGTTTTTGGAACACCATAATCTCTGTATAATGAGTGGTTTAAACTGTTGCCACAAGGTGTTGAATAATCAATTCGGAAAAGGAACAGCAGGGTTTTGGAAAGGATTGCTTGAGAGAACAAGGGAGCATAAACAGTGTCTGTGACCCATTATGGCAATCACAGCATGCACAGTACTTTTTTAGCTAAATTATTCAGATTAGATAGGTGTTGTAATTAAATGCACTTTCTATTAGTCCCTGATTAAACTACCTCATAAAGATGTTGTCAGCTTAATAAACAAGATCACATTCCCAAAATATTTTTTTACTAGTACACATTTACAAATACAGCATCCATAAGCATCTATTTTTTTAAATAAATCATCTAGGATCAAGCGTCAAAATTATCCTAAAGAACATGTTCAGATAAGTAGTACATTTTCCAAAATATATTAGGATGCATCCTCATTTGGAGTAGATTAGAATAGTTGCATTTAAGTCAGTGGAGCTGCACTAATTTATGTCAGAAAATGATTTGACGCAAAATAACATTTAGGTAGCATTTTGAAGACTCCCGTTAATTATGGTTGGGTACAGACGTTGCCCTTTTACAAGTGTAACTGCTTGGAAACCCATCTAAATCTATAACAGTATAGACATTCATTGCACATAGACAAGGTTCTGCCATTTTTAAACCAGTCTAAGATAGACCTGGATTGATGTGCACTCAGACTTCATCAATTTATCTTAGACCAGGGAATTTAACTATTATATCAAATCCTCTAGAGATTCATGTTGGGTCACTGTCTGCCAGCATCCCAAGTGCTTTTGCAGCTCTCCATTAGTCCCCCCCACCCCTCATCATAGGGAAGCATGCTACTACCCTACCCATCCAACGCTTGTCTGCTCTGGCTGAGCACTAAGCTGGTCCCACCCCCAGGCTCGCACAGAGTGGAGCCAGCGCAGTCGCTGATGACAGGGGGAGTGGGGAGAAGGGGTGCTTGGCCATACCTTGCAGCCTGATTGGGTTACTTTGGGTTCTGCCCACTTGCAAGGGTCATTGGAGTCCCTGGGTGGAGGAGGTGGGGGTGCATGCTTCCCAGTGCCCAGGAGCCAGTCAGGGGTGGCCCAGTTACTTGGATGTGCTCAGTTGTGCTCAGCAGTCTCCAGCAACCTGGGGAGCCTGCTGGGAGTCATGCAGGAGCATCCCCAACTGGCTAGCTTTGGCCAGTGTAGGCAGCCTCCATGCCCCCACCCTTCAACGGGTGATCATGTGTTCTCTTTACTTCCAAAATAACCTACATCACTTACAGAAACTCAGATAAGTTTGATCAATTCTTCCTTAGGCTTTTAGATTGTCTGTACTTAGCCTATGTGTTCTTTGTTACCTTCATCTAAAGCTTTTGGCTATTTAAACAGGTCCTTAATTCTTTCTTCCTTTTCCTGTCTCCCTTTTTCAATACTTATAAAACATAAAGGAATGTCTGTGCCCACCAGTTGAGGATAAGCATTCTAAGAAAATATTTTCTGATAGTGCTTCCATACCATCTGTTACGGTTAAGGAAGCACAAAGAACCACCATGCTAAAGATGTAAAACTCAGTCAGAGTTTAGATTTTCTGGGGCATGCCAGCAGTGGTATTTTTCTATGAATTTATGTATCATAAAAGTGTGCCTTACAGAAAGGCTTTGCACAGCATCTGCCAAAAAGATAGACAGTGTAGTTTTAAGAGTGGTGCTCCATCAACAGAACCTATGGTCTGCCAGAGGAAAACTGTCAAAGTTGAGCTAAGCAGACAGTGTCACCTGCTCAGAGAAACAAAGAATTAACCATCATTTACCTATGGCTCCTTTGGCAGTTCTTTCACAAGCATGCTGAACTAAAATGCTCTGGGTATGAAGTTCTGTATAACTTCAGAAATCCTTTATGAAAATTGAACATTCAGAAAACCACACCAAGCTAGCAATGTCTTCATGAACTATGCAAAGTAAACATGTAGAAGCTGATACGTTTCATTTTCTAATATTAAATAAAGTTGAAGTTCACAAAGTCCTAGTGGACTCCAAGATGAACATGAGTCGGCAGTGTGACCAAGCCATCAAAAAAGCCAATGGCACTTTATCGTGCATCAGCAGATGCATGACGAATAGGTCCAAGGAGTTGATACTTCCCCTCTATCGGGCGCTGGTCAGACTGCAGTTGGAGTACTGCGTGCAATTCTGGGTGCCGCACTTCAAGAGGGATGCGGATAACCTGGAGAGGGTTCAGAGAAGGGCCACTCATATGGTTAAGGGCCTACAGACCAAGCCCTATGAGGAGAGACTAGAGAAACTGGATCTATTCAGCCTCCACAAGAGAAGGTTGAGAGGCGACCTTGTGTCTGCCTATAAGTTCATCATGGGGGCACAGAAGGGAATTGGTGATTATTTATTCACCAAGGCGCCCCCAGGGGTTACAGGAAATAATGGCCACAAGCTAGCAGAGAGCAGATTTAGATTGGACATTAGGAAGAACTTCTTCACAGTTAGAGTGGCCAGAGTCTGGAACGGGGCTCCCAAGGGAGGTGGTGCTCTCCCCTACCCTGGGGGTCTTCAAGAGGAGGTTAGATGGGTATCTAGCTGGGGTCATCTAAACCCAGTACTCTTTCCTGCCTATGCAGGCGGAAAGAGTATCAGGTTGATATATAATGTTTTGTACAGTGCTGGCACAAAGCCTGTTTAAGTGCTTAAGTGAAACTTTGGTGATTCATGGACATTGTGCTAGTTCTGTACACAGGGAGGTATTCCAGTCATTGACAAGGCTGATTGTACACACCAGGAGTCCACATACGGAGTTGGGAAAGTTAGTGGAGCTGGAGATACAGGTATACTTGGTATTTTCTCAGAGAAATAGAAATATAACCTGATTTAAAAAAAAAAAGTTCAAAAACGAATGTGGCAACAGAAAATGTCCAGGAGTGTCATTTAAGAAAAAAAAAACGCTATATAGAGAACATGTTCTAATGGGGTTTAGATTGCAAAGCTAATTGTTTAAATAAATTACTTTCTTTAAATTTCATTTTGTCGGCTTTGATTCAAAGCAAGACATGATAAAAATGAATATCAGCTCAGCATTCCTTCAGTTAAAGAAAAAGGAAGATGGATTGGTTTGAAGAAACTGTTCATTTTATTGTAGGATAAAGATTTGCTGGGTTTAGCAACTCCAGATACAAAAAAGAAAAGAAAAGAAAAACGGAAAAAAGGAAGTGAAGATTACTGCTTTAAGTCAAAAGAAGGTAGCAGGGGTCATATAGGTTATTAATTTTAGGAAAAGAAAGATGAAATGGGATTCAAACTTTATTAATTTCATCCAAGGAATGATAGTAAGATTCATTAATTTCAACAAAGAAACTCATAAGGGGAAATATTAGTTTATTTAATTTATAATTTAAATCAAGCCAAAGTAGAAAACAATATAATTAGCATTAACTGAAACCAAAGTAAGATTATAATACAATGTGGAATCGAGAACATACTGAAGAATCATTTAATATAAATTGATTGTGAGGGAGAAAAAAAATAGACCCTGTGTGAGGAAGTAAGTCGTGTCTCCTCCAGATACTGGGCACTCTGCACTTGCCCCTGCATCCTGTGCACAAGTGGTACCCTTGATTTCTCATTCCCCACAGCCCTTCCCATCAGCTCCAGGAGCATGTGAGAAGCAGGAGAAGGAGCTGACCTAGAACGTTCAGCCCTTTGCCCCGTCTCCCCCAGAAGCCTTTACACTGACCCTACTCAATGCTTCAAGCAGCATACATTGCTACAAATTATGGGGTGTATTTTTGAGCCCAGCTCATTCCGGCACTGCCACCAGCTCCAGAAGTGAGGCAGGAGAGGCCACAAGGAATGGTGAGACTGCTTGCCATCATTCAGGTCCCTGGAGAAGTAGCTGTGGTGGCAGGAGCCACACTCACCTCTTCAAGTATACATTGGGAGCAGGGAGAAGGGAGACTGTGGAAAGAGCAGGGTGCAGCAGTATCTTGCTTCTTCCATGTTCACCTGGAACCAGTTTCTATGCCAGCAGCCATTGTCACCCCCTTCTGCCTTGTGCAAGGAGAGTTGCGTCCTCCAGGGGTCTTCTAACCCACCCCCAAGCTCCCCAGTCTTCCCTGATGAGCAGCCCCTGCCAGCATGGAACAGCATGCTCTTAGACATGTGCTGCCCACTGCTGCTCATCTTGTCTACTCCATGAGATGCTTCTAAGGATGTTATGGGGTACAAGAAGATAAGCACTGCAAAAATAAATTTGTTTTAAATGGATTGCTGCTAAATTCAAAAATACCACGGAGGGATGCCTTTGGATCTAAGAAGGTTGAGAACCACTGACATAATATTGTAAAGTGATACAGGAAATAGTCTGGGACTAGGAAATACTCAACTTTGACTTCTCTGTTTTTAAACCATTCGTTGGTCCTGTATTTGAATACATTCATTTTGTGAGTGTTTAAGCCCAAATACTTATTATACATATCCATATGTAATTTTATGATGTTGCAAATAAGGACTTAATAAAACTGGAAGTAGATAGATCTAAAACGATAGGAATACAATTAAGTGAGGACATTGAAAATGGAGGGAATCGAACAAAACACTGAAGATAAAAAGAATGCAATGTTTCAAAAATAGTAAAAAAGCTTAAAATATGTTTAAAATATAGGTAGGGTAAGAAAATTCTCTCTCCTGTTGAACATGCAGACAGTGGCAAAATATGGCAGGGTTTACTATATTGTCAGGACTTAGCGTGTTGTTTTCCTAAGAATAACCACAATATTATATGTCATCATGTATGTGCTTGTAAATTAACCCGCTTTATAAGAGCTTGGTAAAATATCATATAATACCTTGAAAAATATGTATATTCCTTTGTAAATTCAGCTCAATCTGAGCCTTTTACATGCCAGAAATATTGGTTAGTCAATCATACAAAGCTACGTATTGATTGCCAGTCATCCCTTCTTTTTGGCAAAATCTGATTTTGTAGTATCATTGCAGTTAAAAGCCACCTTGTCTTACATTATCTCAGTATCTCCTGATGTAAGTGACACAATTTTTGCTGAACATCCATCCTTCTGAGGACCTCTTTTTTAAATATGCAAATAGGATTGACTGAATTCAAGATAGCATTTCTAAAAATTTAATGGGAATTTAGTCAGCAAAGTTGGAAGCATTCAGGTGACCTTTTCTGATGAAAGTTGGTCACACTGAAGTTCTAACAATACTTGCAAAATTCACCCATGCCCACTGTGCTTACTTAAAATGAAGGGAAAGCATCTTAATCTACTGCTGCCTAAATGTATTGGTACCTCTTATGGAATAGAAATCACCCTTAAATACACAGAAGTCCATCTTATACTCACAAGAAATCTTTGGACAGTCTCTCTTATTGCCAAATCCCAACTCTTGTGCAAGGCTACTGACTTCTGGGAACAGACATTCAAAAAGCCTGAGCCTGAATTCATTCAATCTGCACAGGTTAATCCAACCTGGCTAGGATAAACCAGTTTGTAACTGACAGACATCCTGACTAGGGACAAACATTACACACAAACCAGTTTAAGTGATCAGGAACTGGTTTAAACCTATAACAGAACAGATGTTCAGTTCATATAAAATGTCTGCAGGTGCGTGCCTGCATTTCCTCAGTCCACAGGGGATGTCTGTAAGGTTACAAACTGGTTCAGCCTAGCCAGGTTAGACTAACCTGCAAAGATTGAATCAATTCAGGCTTAGGCTTTTTGAATGACTGTCCCTAGCCCCCTCTGAACTAAAAAAATGCAGGCACATGCCTGCAGTTGCTCAGGCTAGAAGCTGGGGGGTGCTCCCTTCCCTTCCATAGTACTGAGCTAGTGGGGTGTCCAGGCCCCAGCAGGATACTCTCATTAGGGTGCAGTTCTCACTCGCCCGCCCCAACCAGCCCAGCAGGGAATTGATAACAGGGTGTTTATCACCCCATTAAGAAAAAAATAGATGGACATTACCAGCTACCTGTTGATTCTGTCTTTGTCCCATTTCCCACAGCACACACCATAGCCAGCATGTGGTCTGCTAGATACTGCTGTGTGTCTGTATAAGGGAGAAGGGATGGTGGAATCCCTTCTTAGTAGGGAGAGGGAGAGGGAGGAGGAGCAGAAGCCAGGCAGATGCTTGCAGTCTCCTGCAGCCAGGGAACAGAGGGAAAGGGTGAGCCCTGCTGTGGAGCAGAAAGCCCAACCCATCCCAGAGAGCATGCTGGGATGCTGGGGGAGTCTGATTTAACTTAAATCAGCAAGGGGTCTGGGACAGACTTTGCATAGACTGGTTTGACCCAAATCAGTTGAGTCTGATACTACATTTAACCAGGTTTTTCTCAAACCAGTTTCAGCCATTCTCAGATTAGTCTAGGTGCACTGAACATCTGTTCTGTTACAGGTTTAAACCAGTTTCTGATCACTTAAACCAGTTTGTGTGTAATGTCTGTCCTTAGCCCCAGGAATATTTTAGTCCTATTCAAACTTTATGCTAGGCATAGTACAGGGGTGGCACTTATTATTAGGATGGATATTTAACCTCACATTACCTATTGACAGAGCTATAGTGAAATTGTTAGTGTTGTCAAAGTCTAAGTAAAAATGTTCAATTAGTTTTATTAACAAACTGATTTATTTCAAAATTAACTTGTACAGATAACACTGAGATACATGATCAAGCTAAATCCAAAATCTGTCATTTCCCAATTTGTTTTATATTATGTTCTGCATTGATTGTCAAGTGTTATAATTCTTTAAAAAGTAGTAATATTTTAATTCTGTGCTTATATGTTTAGGTTTTAAGGTTGAGCTTTCAGCTGCAGCTCTGAATTTTCCATCTTTAATGAAAGTTAGATAGCTTAAGGAAAGCAGCAGTGTAAATAAGCTATTGAAAATGTAGGGCTATATTTTCATCTGAGGATGATATGCATGCAGAGTGGATGCAGGGGGGTGGGGCAAGGATGTGGTCCCCACTTTGACTCCTGGTGTACCCAAAGTTTAAAATCAACAGTCTGTCTGGCAGTGGCAGTAGAATTTGTATACAGGCAGTAGTGAGGGGGGTCAATTAACTCTATGTTTTATTATACTCTGACTTCCAATTCCTTATAAACTTTATTCCACAGGTGTTAACAACCCTCTGTCCTTTTTAATGGTCTTGATGTACCACTAATCAAGCTATCCTTGCCTTTTTTCAATTTTCCTGGTAATACAGCCCTTATTTCACAGTCCTGTAGACTATTTTTAATTCTAATGTGTGGAAACATTAACTCACAGGTATGCAAATAACTTTCGGTGAAGCACTGGATGCACTATCAAGATATTTGAGAAAGCTCCATTTTGTTTGATAGATATGAAAAAGAGATATGCATTTAATTCTAATAACTTCAAAACTAATGAAACAGCATCTTTTGATGACTTTTTTGCCTTGTTCTGTTTTATGCATACTATGTTATTATAGCAAATTAATGTACATTGCAGTAAAATTATATTTGTTTTTGCTTCAATCTTAAACTTAATAATATGGTCTTAGGTCCCTAACTTCTAGTTTCTTTTTAACTGGAGAAAAAACATGTTGTCCTTATATGTAATGACACATACTAGGGCTGTGTGAAGCTTCGGGTGGTGATATAATTTGGAGGAGATTTGGCCCGATTTAGTGGCCGAATCTCCGAATCCAAATTGAATCAGGGGACCAATTCAAAGCTCTCCAAATCTTCAGAAAAGATTTGGAGCACTTTGATGATTCGGGCAGTCCCTGGTGGCTTCAGCAGGGAGCTGCAGCCACTCCAAGCCGGTAAGTACTAGGGGCGGGAGAGGGGGGACTGGGGGAGGGTACCATGGGGGTCCCCTGCCATCCCCCCTGACCTCTCTGCTCCTCCAATCCCCCCACAGCTGACCCCCCATCCCAGCTCCCGGCCCTTTAAAGAAAAGCCCCAGTGCTCACCAGGCGCTGCCGGGTGAGGGGTGATTCTCTGCTGCCCCCCACTGCCCCATGCTTCATGGGGGGCTCTGCAAAAGCCTCCTGATCCCCTCTCCCAGCCCCCCATAGATGCCCTGCCCAGGCCAGCTCCAGCCCTTTAAGAAAAAAACAAAACAAGGAAAGCCCCAGGACTCACCACTCCTGCAGCAGCTATGGGGCTTTGGGGGCTCATGCAGAGCCCCCCAAATGGTGTGGGGAAGTGGGGAGCAGCAGGGATCACCCCCTGCTGGCAGGAGTGGTGAGTCTGGAGGGTTTTCAGGTTTTTTTTCTTAAAGGACCAGAGCTGGCCCAGGCGGAGCATCCATGATGGGGGACAGAGAAGGGGGGGTTGGGGGACTCATGCAGAGCCCCCCATGCAGCATGGGATAGTGGGAGGCAGCAGGAATTGCTTCCCCACCCTGCAGCACCTGCTGAGCACACGCTTATTCGGAGCTTTTTTTTTAACAAGTGCAGGGAGCTGGGGCAGGCGGGGCAGCCATGGGGGTGCTGGGAGAAGAGCAGGGGATGGGCCTGAGTGTTTCAGAGATTCGGAGATTCAGCAGCACCCAAATCTCTGAATCAGATTCAGCCAATCGAATCAGGACAGTGATTCGAATCACCGAATCGAATCACTGTCCCCCAAATCAGCTGAATCCAAATCTGAAGTGAGTACTAGCTGCTTCGCACAGACCTAAAACATACCGTACCACTCCTTTTCAAAATCCTAGATCCTTCCATGGATGTATGTATCCCAATTATGGTTAGGGTATGAAAGAAAACATCTTAAAATAATAATTCAAAGTTGTCCTTTGCTACCAGGGAACACAAGAGCTTAATAATACTCTAACTATGCTCTTCCCCTTTTTACAATACCCCTACACTAATAAAGGGCCTTTATTAGTGTAGGCAACACAGTGTGTTGCCTTCATGTCCATTCCACCATGTCAAATAAATTCTTACTTAGCCAATCATCAAATTTTAAGGTTCATTTTGATGGAGAAGCAACAACAGTAACACCAACAACAAAAGGGATGATGTTCTGATTCATAACCTGGAATACATACAAATCAAGCTGCCACATGATCAAGATTTTTTATACAAAGTATTTTCATTGATACTATTTATTAGTGAAAATCAATTGAACACATCTAGGAGATAAATCCACAAAGAGACTTGTATGCAGGAATACCTGGGTATTGCCAGACCTAACTTTTAGGCAGCTGGCTTCCTGCAGTAAAACTAAGAGCCCTGAGTTAGCTGTTATTTCCCCTGTACCAATGATTCTCACCCAGGGTGCCACAGCATCCTGGGGTGCCACCAGATCCTTTGAAGGATGCCATAAGGTGTGACGAGTTAAGCACAGGCTCAGTCTTGTTCAAATCCTCTATGCCCAATACCCAACCCCTCTCCAAGAAGGGAAGCATTGTAAAATATAAATTAGTTTTTTTAATTGGGTGCTTCTCAATGCACAGAAGCTATGGAGGGGGGGTGTCAGGCCTGAAAAGGTTGAGGACCACTGCCCTATATTAAGTGTGGAAAGAGTTATGTCCATAAGAATGGGATTTACAAGCAAATAAATAAGTCATTTAAAATAGCCATTAGGAAATACCAAGGAAAGTGTCACCTTAAATCCTATCCTCACCAGTGCTTAACCCAGGGCTTTGGGCTTGTTGAAAGGAATTGTACTTGAAATTCACTTACAGCTGATATTCACAGCCTCTCTCAATGCTGTACATTTTCTCTGATGGTGATTTAATACAAACTACAAAAGGAATCATGGGAACAGGGACCAGAACCCATGCCTCCTCCATTCCAGTGAAATGCACTCACTAGATTTCAGTATCATGTTCCCTTTTGCTTACACTCTCTCTGGCCCCGTGAATCTTGCATTTTTGGCTGCATGGTAGTTCAGTAACAAAAGCGTCTGAGACATGTGTAGACTAGTATTTTACAGAATCTGGCCCTAAAAGCCTAAGTCGTTTTTTAAAATGAGACTTAGGTTCCTGTATTGTTCATACCAAATCTAGTTGTGTGCTGCTAATACTTAATGCTTTATAGGTAAAGAATATTGAATATTTCCCACTCCAATGTTTTTTGTCATTTTATATAACACATTCTGTTACTGCAATTGGAACCTTGTGCTAACAATGCCTTTTGAAGAATATTTGTACTCTAGGTAATATTATATTCTTTTAAAAGCTTTAAAATAATATAGCCTTGTTTTCCTGGTTATGTGGACATTTGGCTATTGCCAAATAACGTAATATAATGTAAATAATGATGTAACTTAGGAGTACTCCACCTCTGGCCTGTAGGCCAATCCAGCTAACAGAACCATGGCACCCAGCCCACAGACTCTCCACAGGTCAGGAAATTTGGCAGTAAGGGAGCAGTGGCAATGAATATTACCACCCTGCCCTGTTCCTAAACTTGAAGCCCAGCATAGCAGCTCAGAGCTGGGTCACACCCACTTTTCCATCACTACAGCCATATCAGTACCAGACCATGCCCCTTCCTCTGTAGACCTGGGTTGGGGCTAAGACATGCCCCCTTCTCTCCACAGGGCTGCACCGTGCCCCCCCCTTTGAATGCCTGGACCATGGCTAGGCCATGCCCTGTTTCTATCCCCGAAGTTCAGATTGAGCCAGGCCATGCCTCCTCTCTACGGCCAGATTGGGGCTGGACAATGTCCACCCCCATGCAGCTGGATTAGGGCCAGATCATGCCCCTTAGCCCCACCTGTCCAGTTGGATCAGGGTTCGGCAGCCTCCCACCCCCTTCACACAGCTGGATGAGGCCCCACTGTGCCTACCTTAGGGACCAGATCAAGACCACTGGCAGGATCCAGCCTTCAGATAAACTGGGCATCCCCTATGCAGCCTGCCAGGCAAAATGGGTGGGCACCACTAGTGTAAAAGAAGCTAGGAGGCATGCTAATTTTAGCACTGAGTTTATAAAAGACGCAAAAGATGCAGAGACTTCTCCATAAAATCTCATTAACACATGTTTAGGTATATGAGTTATCCCATTATGGTCAATGGGATTATTTACATACTTTGAACTAAGCCTGCTATGGGATTTGCTGGTTTGGGGATCTATAACTTGAAATATTGAAAGCATATGTTTGTGAACAAAGATTTAAAAAAAAAACTCTTCAAGTTTATGTTCTCTATAAAAGCATCTTTTGTTCTTCTGCCATCAGTCAACAGTTCTGCAAGATCTGGCTAACTTACTGAGCATCATCAACATGGCTGGTCAATGCTTAATTCTCAGGATGCATTTTAAAAATCTGGGAGATAAATACATCCATTATAAAACGAACTTTGCACATTGTTGTTCACACTGGATATTGCAAGAGTTAGTGACCATATAAACAGAGATGCCATCTTGTGGATAACAAGGTAGTAAGCCAGTTGCTGATACTGCCAGAATGCGATAGAAAAAATATTTATAATTGTTATCAGCTATTCCTGACTTGGCATTCTCCTCTAAAATACAATTCTTAGAACAGTGATTTTGAATCCTTACATTTAATCTTTAAACCTCTTATCAACTGACTTGCATTCTAATTTCCCCGCCAAATTTTTAGACCTAACCCCAACCATGTTAATAACATGTAGGTTAAGCTACACTGAAGGATTGTTTGGATTTTTCAATTAGTCTCTGGTGCAGAGTTGTGTTTTGTAATATAAATAATTAGTTTAACCATTAAATTGATGTGACAGAAATAATTGTCAGGCAATTAAATGCAGTAATGATTTCAACTCATGGGAAATATGTACTAATAAAACTGGGTATGAGTTTGCTTGATCTCAAAAATATTATCCTCTGTTTGATTCATTGGTGTTATTTATATTTTGATGAATACTATACCCTGGAAGGACGGAGTACTGAGAATCAGACATCAGTTATTTTTCTTGTTTTACTCCTAAATGTGTTTTGTCTTCTACATTAGGATGCCAAAAACACCTTCAAGAATATGTTATTATCTTTGTCATGAATGGCACTGTGCATATTCTAACTGAAGGAGGCTAACTGACCAGCCTAATCCCAGAAGCATACTCTGGGAAAGCAGTACTGAATACTCATTTTTATAGTATATGAGTATGCTTTTTCGCTTTGGTTTTATAGAAAATAGATTTATGTAAATGTTGAGATATGAGTAAATAATTTAAAGCTACATTCGTGGGGGAGGAGGGGTTAGATTTGCTTTTCAGTCAAATGGCTACTTGAATAATTAACTGACAACCATTTCGGAAATATTAATTTGCTATTACCATATTCATAGGAAACACCTTCAGTGTTGCATTATTATCATGATTGTTGTTGTTGTCTTCCTATTTGCCCAACCTTTGGAAATTATGATTTAACATGCCAAATTGCATGACAACTATTTTCATATTGATAAGATCTGAGCATATTTTTTATGATTAGAGGCTGCGCTTTTACTTACGGCTATTACCTTTGCTGGGTCAGACCATTCCCTGTAGCCATGAACATTTTGCTCATATTGATTATATGTCACTATTGATTTTAACATCAAATGCATGTATAAACAGATTATTTAGTATTGTTTAGATAATGCATGAGCATTCAACGTAAAGATGCTAACTAACCATACGTTTACAATTAAAAATAAGGCATTCTAACACACATGTGTTAGAGCATAAGTGCCGTTTTCTTCTTGTGAACAGGTTTGGGACAACGTTCTTCTCTCAGACACACAGAGGGTTTCTGTTCCCTGTTCTGTGTTGTGAACGAAACTCAGTTTACAATTGTTAAGTGGGAAAAATATATATTTTGGACTTATGATACGGACAGTAATTTCTCAGGGGGCATGGAGGCTTTTGTCAAAATACTGTGCTTTATCCACCTAGAGTAGCTAGCAGTTCACACATGAATTAATTACTCTGTTAAGGGAAACAAGTGTTGTATATATAAGAATAATAAACATACAAAACATGAAGTCATCATGGTAAGATTAATTAGGTGAGGGAATTCAATACATTTAGCAGACCAAATCAGCACACACAACCAGATTTTATCACTGGTGCCACTCAGTTTGATCTTGGCTATTTCTAGCATTAAATTTTCAGAGGAACATAACTTATACATGTGATATGTCTTAGCATATTTTACCTCATAAATAATTCTTTTACTCATGACTCATATCTTCTTAGCAATTACTATGTTTTACCTTTATCATTAATCATACAAAAGCAAAGTTGGCATTCGTATTGTCCAAATTCATCTTTCTGATCTGTAATTCAGTTTTATGTCACTTTGCATGGCAATGAATGTTTTTTTATATACATTTCCATCTAAACTCCCATGTTTTCTAGGCAGAAATAAATGAACAGGGGCTTTCACTTTGGCCTAAAGTACATTTTGACTAATAGGCTAGCCTCCAGATCCCCACACACAGCTGCTGTTTATTAAGTCCCCAGAATTTAATCTCCTGAGTCTGTACAACTTTGTGAGAGGACCACAAGGCAATGGCAAAGCTGTTTATCAGGTTTATTCCAGAAATCTTATGATATGTTTCACATATTCTATATTAAGCTAAAGCATATCTGAATGCATTTTTTCTGGGGAATTAACTGAGCATCAAGAATTTTTTAAACTCAACACTTTTGTTTAGTGTTAGGGATACTGAATCGTAAAGTGATGTGCCATATAATTTTCTGTAAATAAACATCACATTGTATTCTTATCCATTCAGATAAGCAAAATGGTAGTATTGGTAGTGAATGGAAAAAAAAGTTAAGGTAGAACACTAGACCTGTGTAGTAAGTGTGACCTTTTATCCTTTTGTATTTTTTATAGCGCAGTAGGATTTTCTGTCAAATAAAACTAGACCATTTTTTGTTATTCCTATATGTTTCACAAAAGGCAAAACTTTGAATATGTCATTTGGGGTTTAATTTAAAGTTCAAATGATTTGTGGTATACTGCCATAACAAAATATTTAGTGTCACTATATTTAGGACATTACACTTTTGACAGTGTTTCATGCCTCATTTGCCACAGAATGCCTGAGATCCTACTTAAAATTCAAAGAATAAGTGCACAATAAGTGCACATTTACATTTGTGCATCTCCTTACCTTCTTTTTTTTTTAGTTTTAAATACTTAAAATGTCAGAGCTTTCCTGTAGCTTACTTGATTATAGCAATATATCTAATGTTCTCAAATGTAAATCCTCTTTTTATGTATATCTTTGCAAAGTCTCATGGCTTAATAGGAGGCAATGTAAAATCATTTAAAAAAAGTAAATTCTCCAGATGCTGTATGCATTAACCTTTCCTTTAATATCCCTTCTGTACAATATTTTGATGATTACTGTCATTTAGTAAACAGATTATGAAAATGCAATTCCCCAGGGCTCTTATTTAATAATTTAGACAAATTAGTCTGGATTTTTTTTGTAGTGTTTAGGTAGCATGCACCTGCCATTTCTATCCCTCAGAGTGAGATCTTTTTGTATGTTCCACTTCCCTCCTCAAAATATTATTACAGACACACATTTCAATTTGCAGCTGACAGTTTAGGGTTAAGATATGATTCCAGGTAACAGAAGCCAATGAGAGTACACCCAGTTGATGTTTGTGACATCATCTTACAGTCAGAGTATATAGAATAGCTGAGGTAGCTTTCAGCTTCAGCACCAGTGCCATTATGATGGATGTTTACATCTCTTCATTGAGAGCCAATTATCTCGCTTTTGTGTGAGGCCCAAGGATCACTCATGCTGCCTGCTTGCACCGAGCACTGTTGGATCTAGCTGAACGAATTGTTTTCTCTGTCTCTGGTAAGAGTGTCTCCTGTTTTACCTTCTCTTTCAGAATAAAGGTGATATGTCTAACCTGTATAAGGAATTGCTTTCATAGTAGAGAGGCTGACAAAGCTATATACTATAAAGAAGAGCTTTGCTTAAAAGCAAAATGCTTTAAAAGGAAATACATTTTAAAGGGAAAGAGGGTCTATAGCTGCAAAACTCTACTTTGTAATGTAACATGGATATTTATTTTACACTTCAGATTAATTGAAGAGTTATTAGATTGACAAGGCTGTTACTCGGAACAGTAATATATTGCATGCAGTTTTCCTATTGAAATCAAGCATTTGGCAATGAACAGAAGATGGAGAGGCTTAGGAACAGAGATTTTAAAATTAGATCCAACTTTTAAAAATGATTTGGAATACTTTTAGAAAGATGATTTCCAAAGTCATGCAGATTGATACCACGGTGTTCAAGTTTCAGAATGTGGAGTAAGTTGTTGGTCACTTTTTTTCCCCTGGTTATCTTTGTTCAAAGGGACAATGAAATAGATAATAACATTTGGAACAATGAATGTACTGTTATCAGCAACACCAATTTTCCTTCAAGTACTTAGTGTACAATACAAACCTGTCCCATGTGTATGCAAAATCTAAGGGATGAGGAGGAGGTTGTTATCAGTATTGTGGTTCTCAGTGGGGGGTTCTATTTGTGCATCCTCTTGGTTTTGTAGCAGAATATGTACATTTGAAGCTCTTGAACTGATGTGGATTTAGGAGATTAGAAGTGACACTGATGTTGACAAATCAGATACAATCAAGGATTTAATTAACTGAAGGAGTTCAGGGGCTACTGTAAGAAGAATCCAATAGCAGTTGACTACTCAAGAAGTGTACATAATAGGAGATAATAAATAACCGGCTGTAGTTAATTTAAAAGCCGATGACACTTATTTGAGAATAATTGAAATTCACTAAATACCTACTATTTAATAGCTTTCTGCACTTATTTCTGTAATCTATTATTGTAAAACAAAAGTTTTCAATGATGGTATGCATGGCAAACATTACGAGCCCTTGCAATTTTGAGATTTATTGTTATTCAGTTTTGATATGAACAGTTGTCAAGGTCTCTGCTAATTAGTTGGGGTTTTTTGACAAATAATAGTTTCAGCTCAAGCATCTCTTAAGGAGAGCAGGGCTTCTCTTCTCAGCTGTGTTGTGCTTTTGCACTTTCTAGTAGCTCAATCCCATCTTTGAAGTTCTTAATATTTACCATGCTTATTCATCTGTCTCCATCCATGTGTCAAAACAATCCCAGCTTTGAACAAATTATCAGACATATATTATAGATGGATGTAAAGTAACATTTTTTTTCCATTGGAGCAAATGCTATATCTTTTCTTGTTAATGGCACGATCCAAAAGTACTTTGTTAAAGTTCAGAATTCATAGCCTAGAGGGGAAAAGAACATTTTCCTTTTTACCCTAATTGCTTTGTGTCATCATGCTAAACTAATTATGTTCTTTTGTCCCTTTTAAAAACATTACGTAGCTTCCTGAGACCAACAGAAAAAAACAAAACAAAAGAAATGTAGAACTCTGCCTCACCTACATAAATCCACATATGAGATAGGTGCACATATTTCACCAGTTCTTTGTCCCTTCCTAGAATTCATATCAGAGCACAAAGCAAACCAGCCCCTGCGCCTTAACTAATAATTGTACATAATTTCAATTAGCAAACTCTTAGTGTTACCACAATGTATACTCAAGAACATTACAAATATTCTACAAAAAGTAGTTCCTCAGACAGAGCTACCCACTCACATACAAACATATATAGCCAGGGATAGTCATGTTTAAGGCACTGGTTCAGGATTCTTTCTATTGTTTACAAAGGATTTTTTTTTTTACTGAACATGAACATGAATGTTCTTATTTAAATGGAAAGCTGTATGACTGTAATGAAGATTAGTGATTATATGGTCAAATGACCAACTATCCAGTATTGTTACTCTCAGGCAGGAAACAAAACGTGAATTTCAAATTTTATTTTTCAGAGGAAGTTAAATTCACCATGGCAAATCATAGAATTTCATGCTGTGATGTTTTTTGTATATGTTTTTGTGTTTGTTTTTTTTTGGAAGAAAAAGATTTTTTTTTTTAAGATAGTCCCACAGTTAATCTGCCATTAGCTCACCATTATTCTGGGAAACAGCCTTGAGCACTTCAAACAGAACTTATATATTGAGCATGTTGGATGGCTTCCATATACCTGCTCTTGCGTTTGTAGTGCAAGAGGAACTAAAACAGATTATTTTTTAAATTTAAGAATAGGTAATTTGCTTGTCTGCGGAGAATAAGGCCACGTGATTTATCATGAATGGATCTACACCTACATCTTCACTATGGCATCAAGTAAGAGAGAGTGCCACAACAACAAAGATGTGAATCATGCCTCCTACACAAAGAGCTTAGTTTAACTGCTCATTTTGAACCAAATACTAAGGTGAAATATGGGGGAAAATTCTTGCTAATGCTCAACAGATGTAATATTCTGGATAGTAAATGTAGCCAATCAATATCACAGAAACTTGCTAAATACACTCCTTGTTATAAATAGAGGATAATCATTATGAGTAGTAGTATCATGAAGGAAGAAAAAACTCTTCTTTGTTTCACAACATGCAGAGAGAAGTCCCTTAGAAATTACAGACTCAAAACAGTAGTCCAAGGCCAGATTCTGTTCTGTATGCAGTTTACAGTGGTTGTAACTAAGAAGAGTTCACTGAATCTGATTAATCTCTGGTCCTAAGGGCATGCTACAGCAGATCTTCCATATATCACCTGACAAATCATCCTAAGAATACAATCCAGAAACCACTGATAATCAGACAACCTTTCGCTTCGGACATTCTCCCTCTCCACCTTGGTTGTACTGTGTGCATAAGAACTGCAGAGAAGGTGGCTTGGGAGCCCCACGAATCCAACAGAATCCTCAGGTGGTATTTTTGGAAGAAATTATTTCATCTTTTGCTACTTAGAGAGTTCACAGAACATGAGAGATGGGCTAAACCCCTGTACCAAAGTTTGTGAAATAAATTATTAAATGAAATACAGTGATGCTTATGGCACTTATAATCCAGTAATACCTACTATTTAATTAGGGAGGGTTACTGTATGTCTAGGTTTTCCCAGACGTGTCCTCTTTTTGAGCCCTCTGATCTCTGTCCAGGTGGGTTTTTTAAAGCTGCCCAAATGTCCAGGATTTTGCTCTGCTGCATTGGTGGGAGCAGGGGAGGGTGATTGGAGGCAGCAGGGAGCACAGACATACCTGCCTGCAGCTGCCGAGGTGCGTGCAGACCCATGTGGTGCCCCCTGCTGCCTCCAA